>NC_053028.1:360556071-360867270 GCF_003073215.2 Triticum urartu
GCTACAGCCCGGGTTCCCGGAGTCCTGTTAGCCCAGTGCTACAGCCCGGAATCACTCGCTGATGACCGACATGCTCGATGTGATTCATGTATGCCTGTCTCCATAGGTCTGTGCCGCTTTGGGTTCACGACTAGCCATGTCGGCCCGGGTTCTCTGTCATATGGATGCTAGCGACACTATCATATACGTGAGCCAAAAGGCGCAAACGGTCTCGGGCCATGGTAAGGCGACACCTGTGGGTTACCGTGCGTGAGGCCGCAAAGTGATATGAGGTGTTACCGGCTAGATCGATGTGACTTGGAATCGGGGTCCTGACAGCTTTGGTATCAGAGCCTGACTGCCTGTAGGATTACCAAGCCAAACTGGTCGAAGTCGAGTCTAGAAATGCTTTAGTTATGTAAGGGAATTGATTGTGGAAGGGAACGTAAGGCTCTTTTTACTCCTTTACCCTATGGCCTTCTAATCTGAGTCATCCTCTTCTCTTCTACAGGGATTAAGAACTAGGATTCTCATCTTTCTATTAGGATGACGTGTTACTAATCCATAGACTTATAGAATTGATAGTTTCAAGCCTCAGTTCCGTTCCTACTACTTCCGTATGTTGTCAGTTGATCTCGGAACCTTGATATTGTTGTTGAGTGGCTATGCCACCATTTTTGCAGGTTGTCTCAAATCTTTTGAGCAATTACAGCCGTTATGCTGTCCGAGTCATCCCAGGTTTCTAAATAGTCTGATGCATTTGCAAACCCTTTCCCCTGTTCCTGATGTCCATTTGGGCCAGATTACTCACACTACCTGTCAATTGAGGTACTCTATTGCCTCGACATATATGTTGGAGCTATTATTATGACCCTAGGTGTTTAGGGAGTCACCTAGTAATCTAGCCATGTTTTATGTTCCCGGTGTGATGATTTTGGCCACCATTCTCAAAAGCATCCCGTGATGCCATGTAGTGGTAGGTATTCTATTCATGGGTTCTTGAACCCAAGATTCACCCTACTTACCTCATGTTGATAGTGTTGCTAGTTCCTTTAGGATATTAGTAACCTTTGTGATAGTCCTCGAGGTCTGTGGTATTTCCTTCTTCCAAATACTATGAACCACCTATGGCAGAAGTTTGTTGTATCAAAAGATCACAACCAGAGTGCTCTTAATGAGTTCTCCATTCTGCATTGTAAATCTGCTAGTCCTACCTATCTGCATGGGTTGTCCAGAAGAAATGTTGAGCTTTGCTCGACATACTAATCTATGCATCCACAACTCAGAAAATTATATGTTCCTTGAGTTGTTCCTCTTCAGTTGTATTCTGACCATCTTCTATCAGTTGATAGCCAAGAGTATGTGTGCATTTGTGTTCATCGATGCCTATTATTCTTGTGGTCCGTCAAGCCATTCTATTCCGGAATGACTAGGAGAAACAAACTCCAGTACCTCATCCATCTCTGGGATTGGGTCAAAGCAGTTGTATTCCGCAGATCAGAATGCCAATCCAGCTTCTGTTCTGTTCTACCTTGGAGTGTTACCATCTTTATGTCAGGAGTGTCATGAGAATTGCACCACCTCTTATGAATTCTTGACGCAGTAATATTTCTTGCCATCATTGTTCATTCCTCGGTTCCGTGTTATTGTAACCGGAGTGCCGACAAGTGTACTGTGATGTGCGAAATCAATACTCCTAGCAACTCCATTGCTTGGTAGTTAATGGACAATACTCTCATTCTTAGCGTGCTAGTTATTGAATCATCACCCTAAGGTTTATCGTGCTACCTAGTCCTTATTTCTGGTGCACACTTCGATCAATGAGTTAGGATCATGTCAATCCCTCACTCTCTTGATCACATCGTCTTGCCCTGAAAAGCAAGATTGTTATCGAGCTTAGTAACATATCGGTGGTTCGCGACTTTCCGATTATCTTCTCAGAAGTGTTACCAGGTTGTCGCCTGACCGTTATGTTGAGCTCGTGATCAAGCTGGTTTCTTGTAAACCACCCCTTCTCCAAGAATCTGTGTTGGATACCCCTGAGCTAGTTGGTTAAGCTGAACAGCAACTTGGAGAGTTGGAAGATAAAAGGCTTTGCCGAATTTGGTTCTTCCTGAAGGGATATCTTTGTGTTGTGTATGTGTTGAAGAAAGATGATATCTTCACCAATTGGTCCTCGTGATCAGTTGTTGGATCTATTGTCTTGTCAAAACTTTGACTTGAGTATGGGCTATCGTCAAGCCAAATCAGAACCAACGATGTTCGTAATGTTGTCTTACTTGTGGTTGATTCCTCGAGCATACACCATTACATCCTTTGTTCTGACCAATGCTACCACCGTGTTTACATGATGGTGGAAGCCCAGTGATATGGAAATTTCGATGAGTTGCTGTTGAGCCCATCAGCAGCATGCTGTCTCCCCCATGATTCATGTTGAACATCTAAGTTAGTATTGGAAACTTTGTAAGCAATGCTTTCGTGTTCCGTTCATGAAGTATATGTTTGGTGAAAGAAGTGACTTTCTCTAAGTTCACGTGCACTAGGTGTAAGTTGCCGCCATGAATTTGAGAAAGGTTTGTTTTGTTTCCCTTGGAATCATCCCAAATCAGTCATGCATATGTGCGAAGTATTCTATGGTTTGGTAGATTAATTACCTCCACTCGATATGTGTTCCTAGCACACCAAGCCACTGATTGGTTTGTTCAAGGAGAAGAAGTTTCTTCTTAGGAGCTAGACTTACGCAAGAACTTCGATATCCTCGTTGATGGCTCCCCCTGAACTCGGTAGTGTGTTATTATAAGACTACTATGTGGTCATCCTTGTCTGGGACAGCGTGTTCACAGGTTTGTAGCAAAACCGGCTCATGTTTTGGAGCTTACTACCGTAGTCCATTTCCTGAGAATCTCGCAATGACATCTCGTCGATTTGTGTTGCAAACTTTCGTTTTATTTCTAGACTCGATGAGTCTGGAATATCCTAACACCAACCAGATCTGAATCTCGGGCGGATATGATGGTTGGAACATACTCCAAGAACTATATTGTTGGTCCCTCTGTAACCGGTAATGTGGATGTCGTGGCCAACACACCTAACCAGAAGGCCTATTATTGTAGTATCCAGGTTGAAGAAGTGAGTCACCTCCCCATAAGGATCTCGCAGGATCTGCCTCCGTAGTTATTCCTTATGGATTCTTGAGCTTCCGAAGTGCGACCTTTTACTTGATGTTCTAGATATCAAACCATATCTATGAATGGATTACGCTAGCACATCAAGGAGAACATTAGAGGCGGAGTGCTAACTGTCTCTTGGTCGATCATCCAGATTCTGATCCCTTGGCCTCGCTAAGGTGAAATCTGAGAAAGTGTTATCTTTCTTTGCATCTGCATCTTCCACCATTATTCATCATGGTAGCATGTTGTGTTGCCAGGATCCTTGACACGGATATTGGCAGAACCTTGATGAATACGGAAATGCTCAAGTTCTTGAGAGCACGCGCAAGCACCAGGTTTGACCGTTGGCGCTAACTGGGATTTGCTTCCAGTTTCCTCCGTTATGTTATAACCTTTTCAAACAGTGGACTCACTCTCGACTGTTGAGTTCTTCCCCAGTTACTAGAATCATTCCCAACATTTGCATTTTGTTCCCAGCTTGCACCTCAGTAGTTGTTGTTCATGATCATCTTCAAAAGTGGACTTACCATGGGTCTCATCCATTTCCGATGATAAGCAAAAATCATCCATTGCGTTGTCTTCAACAAGGTAGTCCTCATCATCCATCCTAGTCGGAGTATGCCATTCTTTCGAACCCCTTCCAACGATCGTTGTGATTGCCTTAGGCTGGTATAAAGAGTTTCAATGATCTCTGAATCAAAAGTAATTCTTTTTGCCACTTAAGGGAATATATCTGCGAGTCACTTTCCTTAAGATGTCTCGTTATGGTATCATGGCAATTATCTCCTCGCTACTTTGAAACCATGCATCATCCTACTTAAGCATGGAATTGTTGCCTACCAAATTTGAACCTTTATCATCCGCTTCTTTCCATCACCCCTGATGTGTGTTTCGTGTCTCAGCTCAAGAGATGTTTTATATCTCACTCCATGAGTTGATCTTGAGTGCTCGATCTCCGAGGAGATCGATTTCTATAGAATTTCTTTCAGCCGTCATCATGCTGGATGAAGATCCCGAAAGCAAAGACGTCAAGATCAAGATGACGCAATTAATCAACATCCTCGGGAAGGGCAGTTGGATCGAGAAGACTGTGATAGTTTTGTGACCCCCCCTTCCTTCTTACCTCATGTCTTCAATCTCGGGCCAAGATTCTTGTTTAGTGGGGGCGAGTTGTCACATCCCTAGTTCTATTAATGCCTAGTGCTAGCATCTGGTGTTGCATCATGTTTAAATTTCAGTTAAACCTGAAATGGGGATTGCCTAAACCCTAGCATTAAAAGGAATTCACTAGGTTCAACAAAAAAAATATTCTCAGTGAATCCAAATGGTTTTCAAAAATGTTCATCATTTTTGGTTCTGGCTAAAACCTCTGCCAAAAATGGGTTCATAAAATTTGGAGCCATTTTGGATTTTTGAGTTAAGACATAACTATTTGCATTTGGGCACTTAAAATATTATAAATACTTTTAAATGCCCAAATACTTTTGAAAGTATTTTTAGGCTGTTGGGAGTAATTCCAAAGGTGCCTATGATTATTTTCAGAATTTTCTAAAATGGATTAGTATTTTTACTAATTCAAAACAAACAACAGAGCATTAAATAAATGAAAACAGAAAGGAAAGAAGCAGAAACTTACCTGGCATCACTGTGCAGCCCACCTAGTCGGCCCAGCTGTGGCCCAGCACCGTAGCGAGCCCAGCCCACCACCCCACCGCATCGTCTTCCTCCTGCCAGTAGGAGCAGCTCGCTGTCGCGCGCGCGCTCGCCCCTGGCCACCTCCTGCTTCCTCCCCGGACCTTCTAACGCCGCCACGCACGCCCCTGGCACCCCCCCAGATCTCTCTCTCCCTCACCCGTGGCCTCTCCCCTCCCCTGGACCTCTTCCTCTCACCCACCTGAACGGGTCCGTCACCGCTGACAAGCACCACCACGGCCACTGCCTCCCCCTCGCTCCCTGGACATGCCCAGGAGCTCCGCCACTTTGTCCTCTACCTCCTCGATGAGCCACGAGGCCCCGGATGCGCTGCAACACCGCCACCGCCGCCGCCCTCTTCGTTCGGCCACCGAGATCGCCGGCGACCTCTCGTCACCACCAGCCCCTCTCCGAGCTCGCCGAGGCCACCTCTGAACTCGCGGTGAGCTCCTCTATTGATCCCCCTACTCCCATGCCCACTAGCTCATCGTAGCCCTCGTTTCCGTCGAGACCGAGACCTCACCGGCGCCGGACTTGTCGCCGTCGTCGTTTTGGTACGCCTTCGTCCAAACCGAGCGCGTCACTGCACTCAGTGCACCCCCAGGATCACGTTTCACCCACCGGCTCCTCCTCCCATGCACCACAACCCCAAACCCGCAGGTGCCCGAACTCCGGCCGCCGCTCGACTTGACGCCGTCGTCGACTCCAGCCACCCCAGACCCGGCTACTGCCACCAGGCGACGTGCTGCAATGCCAGCTACCCGTAGAGACCAACCGCGGCTCAAACTGCGGCCTGTACGTGAAACCCGAGCAACTTCGGCGAGTTGCCGCCACGGGTTTGGTCGCCGCCGGCTGAACTGCGGTGACTCCGACGTGGCACACTTAGTTAACGCTAATGACGCCGCTAATTTAACCCCACAGCCGCTGAGATATGGGCCCATGCCCTAATTAACCCCGGGCTTCATTGTCTGTTTAGTTTAGATTAACCCAGCGGGACCCACGCGTCAGAGTTGACCCCGCTAACGTGGCCGTTGACCAGGCCCACATGTCAGCCACACTAGCCAGCTCTGTGAGACTGACTAGTGGGTCCCAGCCGTCAGGTTTGACTCTAGGCGACCCTGTTGACCTGCTGACATCATAATGACGTAGTGCTGACGCAGTAAAGGAATTTCTGGTTTTAAAATAATACATGAAATTCCAGAAAACAATTTAAACTTCTAAAAATCATAGAAATTCAACCGTAACTCCAAATAAGATAAATTATATATGAAAAATTATCAAAAAAATTCAAGGAATCTGTTTATGGCATTTGCATGCATGTTTGAACAACCTAGGGTTGCTGTACAGGGCAATTTGCATAAATGACATTTAAATAAGCACGTATGGAGTTTGAATTTGAACCCTTGGTTCAAACCAACTTCATTTAATATGGTTGCTAGTTGCATTAGCTCAATCAACAGCATATTGCCATGACACTATCATGCATCATAATTGTTGCATTGCATTGATTGTGTTCCTCTTTGTTTGCCGGTATTTGTCCCCTCTCGATAGACGTGGTTCCGACGACGAGTTCGATGACACCGATGAAGAACTATACTATCTTCAGAAGTGCCAGGCAAGCAAAACCCCTTTGTTCATTCTGATACAATCCCACTCTCTCGCTCCTGCTCTCTTTTACTGCATTAGGACAACAACGATTCAACAGTTACTTGCTGCGATAGTTGAGCCCCTTATCCTCTGCATGACCTGTCATTGCCACAGTAAATAGATGAAACCCACTAGTATGAGTAGGAGTTGTTTGAGCCCTAATGTGCCTACTCATTCATGCTTATTTATCATGCCTGCTATTGCATAGAGTTGTGTCAGGTCTGATTCATCGGGGATGAATCGGAGGTGTGTAAACATGTCCTACTGTTGAGAGCTAAGTGTGTGAACACGATTTGGTAAAGGTAGCGGTGAGAGGCCATGTAGGAGTACATGGTGGGTTGTCTCATTGAAGCCGTCCTTAGGATCTGAGTTCTGTGCTTGTGATCCATGAAACAGTTACTACCACGCATTGGGCCCGAAACCAATGGACCCTCTCGGCTTCTTGATCACCCTTTTCCTCTGTCCAGGAGTTGCAACTAGTTTCTGGTGTTTATAGGATATGTGTTGGCGGCCGTGTGTAGCGCTGGACCCTAGGGGTGGGCTATGATGCGGTAGATACACCGTGGCACGTGTACCGGGCGCCCGTTTGGTGTCTCGGGAACCCTGTTCACATCGTTCGGGGCCGTATGTGGAAACCTCGGCCGGACTCCCTGCGGATGGAACCTGGATAGGCGATAAACCTGGACTAGAGACTTGAGTGTTTAGGTAGGCCGTGGCCGACACCCTCGTGGGCTTCCGCTTGAAGGTTGCTGAGTACATGTCATGTAAACGGCGGTAAGTGGTGAGAGCGTGTGTGAAGAAGTACACCCCTGCAGGGTTAACATCATCTATTTGAATAGCCGTTTCCGCGGTAATGGACTTCTGGGTTGCCTATAACAGTTCATAGACAAGTGAAAGTGGATACTCTAAAACTCGCAAGATAAGTGTGAGTGCTATGGATGGCCTTCTCGTAGGGAGACGGGAGGGAATCCATAGTGGTGTATTGAATGGTGAATATGTGGACTCGTGTGTGCGCCACCTCAAAAGAGTTGCTTGCAATCGTAGTTCAGGTTAACCACTGAGTCAAAGCTGGCTTGCTGCAGTTAAACTCCACCACCCCCCCCTTGTTGATACCGATGCATATGTAGTTTAGTTCTGATGTAAGTCTTGCTGAGTACCTTTGTACTCACGTTTGTTTTTATGTTTTGCAGAGAGACTTCACTCTCTCTAGTAGTTCCGCTGGGACTTTGATGATTAGCTTGATTACCTCAGCTACGATCTTGTGCCCTCGGCAGGATCTGGTAGATAGTCAGGCTTCTCAGCCTTCTTCATTTGTAGTTGTCTGTACTCAGACAAGTTAAGCTTCCGCATGTGCTTGTTGCTTGTATGCTCTGTATGTTGGGTCATAAGACCCATGTTTGTCATATCTCGCTCCTCGGAGCCTAATGAATAAATACTTTGAGTCATAGAGTTATGTTGTGATGCCATGTTGTATTTACACATATCGAGCATATTGTGTGTATGATTGAAATGCTTGGTATGTGTGGGATCCGACAATCTAGTTGTTTATCCTTGGCAGCCTCTCTTATGGGGAAATGTAGTCTAGTGCTTCCTTGAGCCATAGTAGTCCGCTACAGCCCAGTTCACCGGAGTCCTGCTAGCCCAGCACTACTGCTCAGATCACTTGACTGGCCGGCATGTGTTTCACTTCGTTCCTGTGTCTGTCCCTTCGGGGAAATGTCACGCGGTGACATCCGGAGTCCTGCCTAGCCTGCTACAGCCCGGGTTCCCGGAGTCCTGTTAGCCCAGTGCTACAGCCCGGATTCACTTGCTGATGACCGACATGCTCGATGCGATTCATGTATGCCTGTCTCCATAGGTCTGTGCCGCTTTGGGTTCACGACTAGCCATGTCGGCCCGGGTTCTCTATCATATGGATGCTAGCGACACTATCATATACGTGAGCCAAAAGGCGCAAATGGTCCCGGGCCATGGTAAGGCGACACCCGTGGGTTACCGTGCGTGAGGCCGCAAAGTGATATGAGGTGTTACCGGCTAGATCGATGTGACTTGGAATCGGGGTCCTGACAGAACGATACATACGTGCCGGTTCCCCTTCCCATTGCAAAATAAATAGATCAAGTTGGCCAAAAAAACCAAAATATCAGAGAAAAAATATGAGGCTATAAGAGATCATGCATAAAAGAGATCAAAGAAACTCAAATACTTCCATGGATATAAAAACATAGATCTAATAATAAACTCAAAGTTCATCGGATCCCAACAAACACACAGCAAAAAGAGTTACATCATATGTATCTCCAAGAGACCATTGTATTGAGAATCAAAAGATAGAGAGGAAGCCATCTAGCTACTAACTACGGACCCATAGGTCTACAAAAGACTTCTCGCGCATCATCAAAGAGGCACCATTGGACATGATGAACCCCTCTGTGATGGTGTCTAGATTGGATTTGGTGGCTCTAGAACTTGTGGCGGCTGGAATTGATTTTTGTCGACTCCCTTAGGGTTTCTGGAATATTGGGGTACTTATAGAGCAACGAGGCGGTGCGGGAGGCCACCGAGGTGGGCACAACCCACCAGGGCGCTCCTGGGCCTCCAGGCGTGCCCTGGTGTCTTGTGCTCACCTCGGGCTCCCTCTTTGGTACTTCTTTGGCCCACTGGATGTCTTCTGGTCCAAAAAACCACAAAAAGTTTCGCTGCGTTTGGACACCGTTTGATATTGTTTTCCTGCAATGTAAAAACATGCAGAAAACAGCAACTGGCACTGGGCACTATGTCAATAGGTTAGTACCAAAAAATGATATAAAATGATTGTAAAACATCCAAGAATGATAATATAATAGGATGGAAAAATCAAAAATTATTGATACGTTCGAGACTTATCAGCATCCCCAAGCTTAATTCATGCTCGTCCTCGAGTAGGTAAATGATAAAAACAGAATTTTTTATGTGGAATGCTGCCTAACATGCTCATCACATATTCTTTTCTTTGTAGCATGGACATTTGGACTTTTATATGGTTCAAAGCAATAGTCTAGTTTTGACATGAGGACTTAGATACTCAAGCATATCAACGGGCAACCATGTCTTTCAAAATATCAACACTAAAGCAAGTTATCCCTAGCCCATTATGCTCAATCTTTGATCCATTCATGAAACACACTCGCATATTATCTACACCCAATGCTCAAGTACGATCATAGTGCCCCCTAGTTGGTACTTTATAAGAGAAGATGGAGACTCAAATAAAAAATAAAAATAAGCAGAGGGAAGTAGGGATATGTAGAGGTGCCATAGCTCAAAGCGAAAAAGGTAGAGATAAAAACATTTTGGGAGGCATGCTTTTCTTGTCAACGAAAACGACCGAGTAGTTCCCAATACTTTCCATGCTAGATATATCATAGGCGGTTCCCAAACATTAAATAATGTTTATTCCTTTTTCAACCATACTTTCACTTTCCATGGCTAGCCGTATTCACGGGTGCCTTTCATACTAACACTGTCCAAGGAATTTATTATTTGACAACATAAAGTCTATATCGGTATGACACATTGCCAATCAATATCCAGAAGAATAAAATCTATGGGTCGATAATTCCTATTTGCAATAATAAGAACATCATTAATTCTTCCCATAGGTTTTTTAATAGTAGAATCCGCCAAGTGCAAATTTAAAGAACATTCTTCAATATCGGTAAGACCAAGCACATCGCATAAAGATTTTGGAATTGTAGAAACTCTAGCACCCAAGTCGCATAAAGCAGAGCACTCATAATTTTTAATCTTGACTTCGATAGTAGGTTCCCATTCAGCATGTAATTTTCTAGGAACTGAAACTTCTAATTCCAACTTTTCTTCTAAAGCTTTCATCATAGCATCAACAATATGTTTAGTAAAAGCTTTATTTTGTTCATAGGCATGGGGTGAATTTATCATGGATTGCAACAAAGAAATACAATCAATAAAAGATCAACTATCATGATTAAAGTCTTTGTAATCCAAAAGAGTGGGCACATCACTAGTTAAAGTTTTGACCTCTTCAAACCCACTTTTATCAATTTTCTCAACAAGATTTTCACCCTCCGAATTATCGAGATGCCTTCTAGCTAAATTTTACTCTTATTCAGTCCCTTTATCATCAATCTTAATTTAACTAAACACAGAATCAATAGGAGAAACACCAATCATTTTCAAATCTTTATCACTTTTATCTTCTAACGAGATTGGTTTGGTGGCCATTTGGTTTACTAGGGTAGCTTATGCATCGGATATTTTCCTAGCAAAGTTTCAGTGAAAGCATACTTAGATTGGAGATTGCAAACTTCTCTACTAATATCATTGAGTTGTTTTGTTATAGCATCTAGAACAACGGAGTGCTCCTTAATTTCTTCGGTAAAATATTTATTGTGCTCAAATTGTGTAGTCATATATTCCTTAGTACTTTTCTCAATTTCAAGCAAAATATTGGGGTAAGGAACATCATAATATTTTCTTTGAGGCATCATGACTACGCAAACAAGATTGCATCAAAAATAGATCCGGCAAGAAAATGGCGAACGAAAAAGAGGGCGAATAAAACGGCAATTTTTTGTGAAGTCGGGGAGAGGAAAACGAGAGGCAAATGGCAAATATGTAAATTGCAAAGAGATGAGATTTGTGATTAGGAACCTAGTAGATGTTGAAGATGTCTCCCCGACAACGATGCTAGAAATTCCTTTTGATGTCTGCTTGGACAACATCGGTATTTCCCCAAAGAGAAAGGGATGATCCAGCACAGTGACGGTGGGTATTTCTCCCAGTGATGAGACCAAGGTTATCGAACCAGTAGGAGAACCACGCAACACTACGTGAATGAAACCTACACACAAATAACAAATACTCGCAACCCGGCGTATTAAAGGGGTTGTAAATCCCTTTCGGGCAACGGCGCCAGAAATTGGCAAGTAGACGGGATAAAAGTTGTGATAGATTGATAGATGCAAATAAAACAACAAAAATTCAATGGGATATTTTTGGGTTTTTGGATAATATATATCTGAAAATAAAAGCAAAGAAAAATAGATCGCAAAGGCAAATATAATAAAGAAGAGACCCGTGGGCCGTAGATTTCACTAGTGGCTTCTCTTGAGAAAAATAGGAAATGGTAGGTAAACAAATTACTGTTGGGCAATTGATAGAACTTCAAATAATCATAATCATATCCAGGCAATGATCATTATATAGTCTTCACGTCCAAGATTAGTAGACCGACTTCTGCCTGCATCTACTACTATTACTCCACACATTGACTGCTATCCAGCATGCATCTAGTGTATTAAGTTCATGGAGAAATGGAGTAATGCAATAAGAATGATGACATGATGTAGACAAGATCTATTTATGTAGAAGTAGACCCCATCTTGTTATCCTTAATAGCAACGATACATATGTGTCGATTCCCCTTCTGTCACTGGGATCAAGCACTGTAAGATAGAACCTATCACAAAGCACCTCTTCCCATTGCAAGTTAAATAGATCAAGTTGGACAAACAAAACCCAAATGTCGAAGAATAAATATGAGGCTATAAGCAATCATGCATATAAGAGATCAAAGCAGACTCAAATAACTTTCATGGATAAAAAGATAGATCTGATCATAAACTCAAAGTTCATCGGATCCCAATAAACACACCGCAAAAAGAGGTACATCATATGGATCTCCCAGAGCCCACTGTATTGAGAATCAAAAGAGAGAGAGGAAGTCGTCTAGCTACTAACTACGGACCCGTAGGTCTACAAAATACTACTCACACATCATCGGAGAGGCACCAATGGACATGATGAACCCCTCTGTGATGGTGTCTAGATTGGATCTGGTGGTTCTGGAACTTACGGTGGCTGGAATTGATTTTCGTCGACTCCCCTAGGGTTTTTGGAATATTGGGGTATTAATAGAGCAAAGAGGCGGTACGGGAGGCCAGTGAGGTGGGCACAACCCACGAGGGCATGCCTGGGCCTCCAGTCGCGCCCTGGTGTCTTGTGCTCACCTCGGGATCCCTCTTCGGTACTTCTTTGGCCCACTGGATGATAATATAACAGCATGGAACAATACAAAATTATAGATACGTTGGAGACGTATCAACATCCCCAAGCTTAATTCCTGCTCGTCCTCGAGTAGGTAAATGATAAAAACAGAATTTTTGATGTGGAATGCTGCCTAACATGCTCATCACATATTCTTTTCTTTGTGGCATGGACATTTGGACTTTTATATGGTTCAAAGCAATGGTCTAGTTTTGACATGAGAACTTAAATACTCAAGCATATCAACAACCAACCATGTCTTTCAAAATATCAATGCTAAAGCAAGTTATCCCTAGCCCATTATGCTCAATCATTGAACCATTCATGAAACACACTCACATATTAGCTACACCCAATGCTCAAGTACGATCATAGTGCCCCCTTCTTGGTGCTTTATAAGAGAAGATGGAGACTCAAATAAAAAATAAAAATTGCATAAAGTAAAAGAAAGGCCCTTCGCAGAGGGAAGTAGGGATTTGTAGAGGTGCCAGAGCTCAAAGCAAAAAAGATAGATATAAAAACATTTGGGGAGGCATGCTTTTCCTGTCAATGAAAACGACCGAGTAGTTCCCAATACTTTCCATGCTAGATATATCATAGGCGGTTCCCAAACAGAAAGTAACGTTTATTCCTTTTTCAACCATACTTTCAATTTCCATGGCTAGCCGTATTCACAGGTGCCTTCCATACCAACACTTTCCAAGGAATATATTATTTGACACATAAAGTAAATTCATTTTTCATTTAGGGACTAGGAATCCCTAATACCTTTGTCGTACTCTCGTGCAATGACAAGTGAATAAACACTCATCGTGAGAATAACACATCTAGCATGGAAATATATTTGCCACCCCCTAACATTTCACGAGCGGTACGAGCACACAAAAGAGAAGTTTATTTCGAAAATTAGAGATGGCACATACAAATTTGCTTAGAACGGCACGGAAATACCGCATATAGGTAGGTATGGTGGACTCATATGGCAAAACTGGTTTAAAGGATTTTGGATGCACAAGTAGTGATCATACTTAGTGCAAAATGAAGGCTAGCAAAAGATTGAGAAGCGACTAACCAAGAAATGAAAAATCTCATAAGTGAGCATTTAGCATAATTAACACTGAATAATGCACCATAAGTAGGATGTAATTTAATTGCATAACTATTGACTTTTGTGCTTGCATAGGTAATCACAAACCTTAACACCAATATTATTACTAAAGCATAATTACTCATCAACATGACTCACATATCACATCATCATATCTCAAAACTATTACAAGTAATCAAGTTTATTTTGTCCAATGATCTTCATGAACGTTTTTATTATATCCTCCTTGGATACCTATCACTTTGGGACTAGTTTCATATGTTGCTTTTAATAAGCTCAAACAAATATAAGTGAAGATCATGAGCATCATATTTCTCTCTCTCAAATTAATTTAAGTGAAGCAAAAGAGAATTTCTTCAAAAATACTAAAGCACACCATTCTCAAAAACATATAAGTGAAGCACTAGAGCAATTCCATGCTCATAAAGATTTAAGTGAAGCATAGAGAGCAATTCTAACAAGTGATGGCATAATTTTGGCTCTCTCAAATAGGTGTGTCCAACAAGGATTCAAGACTTAAAAAGAAAAACAAGCAAAGAATCATATCATACAAGACGCTCCAAGAAAAACTCATAATATGTGATGAATAAAAATATAGCTTCGAGTAAAATACCGATGGTCGATAGAAGAAAGAGGGGAGGCCACTCGGGCATCCCCAAGCTTAGTTGCTTGCTTCTCTTTGGACAATAGCTTGGGATGCCATGGGCATCCACAAGCTTAGGTTCTTCTTACTCCTTATTCCTTCATACATCGTAATATCACCCCAAACTTGAAAACTTCAATCACATAAAACTCAACCCCATCCATAAGTACTGTTGCAAACCCATCCATATTTTATTATTGCATTATATCTACTATATTGCAACTTTTATATGGCAAAAACTCTTCAAAGAAAACCATAAAATTCTAAAAAAATTAGGAACACGTGAAGAATTTGTATATTAATATTCTTCAAAAATAATTGGTATTTTATCATGCTTCTGTTAAAAATGAGAATTATTTTCGTAAGCGTGGAAGTTTCTGTTTTTCAGCAAGATCAAATCAACTATCACACAACATGATCCTAAAGGCTTTGCTTGGCACAAACACTAATTAAAACACAAAAAACACAAGCATAACAGTAGCATAATTGTTCAAACACTCAAGAACAGGAAGCAAAAGAGAAAAATAAATTTTATTTATTGGGTTGCCTCCCAACAAGCGTTATCGTTTTACGCCCCTAGCTAGGCATAAACCACGGATCTAACTATTGTCATATTTATTTCTAGATCCATAAGATGCCCTCATGATTGATTCATATGGTAGCCTAATTCTTGTTCTAGGGAAGTGTTCCATACCCATCCTTAGTGGAAATTGAAATTTAATATTGCCTTCTTTCATATCAATCACGGCACCAATAGTATGTAAAAACGGTCTACCAAGAGTAATTGGACAAGACGGGTTGCAATCAAGATCTAGAACAATAAAATCTATGGGCACATAATTCCTATTTGCAAGAATAAGAACATCATTAATTCTTCCCATATGCTTTTTAATAGTAGAATACGTCAAGTGCAAATTTAAAGAACATTCTTCAATATCGGTAAGACCAAGCACATCACATAAAGATTTCGGAATTGTAGAAACACTAGCACCCAAGTCGCATAAAGCAAAACACTCATAATTCTTAATCTTGACTTTGATAGTAGGTTCCCATTCATCATGTAATTTCCTAGGAATTGAAACTTCTAATTCCAGCTTTTTTTCTAAAGCTTTCATCATAGCATCAACAATATGTTTAGTAAAATCTTTATTTTGTTCATAGGCATGGGGTGAATTTATCATGGATCAAAGATCAACTATCATAATTAAAGTCTTTGTAATCCAAAAGAGTGGACACTGAAGGAAATATGCCCTAGAGGCAATAATAAATTTGTTATTTATATTTCCTTATATCATCATAAATGTTTATTATTCATGCCAGAATTGTATTAACCGGAAACATAATACATGTGTGAATACATAGACAAACAGAGTGTCACTAGTATGCCTCTACTTGACTAGCTCGTTGATCAAAGATGGTTATGTTTCCTAACCATAGACATGAGTTGTCATTTGATAAACGAGATCACATCATTAGGAGAATGATGTGATTGACTTGACCCATTCCTTTAGCTTAGCACTTGATCGTTTTAGTATACCGCTACTGCTTTCTTCATGACTTATACATGTTCCTATGACTATGGGATTATGCAACTCCCGAGTACTAGAGGAATACTTTGTGTGCTACCAAATGTTATAACGTAACTGGGTGATTATAAAGGTGCTCTACAGGTGTCTCCGATGGTTCTTGTTGAGTTGGCATAGATCGAGATTAGGATTTGTCACTCTGATTGTCGGAGAGGTGTCTCTGGGCCCTCTCGGTAATGCACATCACTATAAGCCTTGCAAGCATTGTGACTAATGAGTTAGTTGCGGGATGATGCATTATGGAAACGAGTAAAGAGACTTGCCAGTAACGAGATCGAATCTCGGGCAAGTAACATACCGATGATAAAGGGAACAACGTATGTTGTTATGCGGTCTGACCGATAAAGATCTTTGTAGAATATGTAGAAAACAATATGAGCATCCAGGTTCCGCTATTGGTTATTGACCGGAGACGTGTCTCGGTCATGTCTACATAGTTCTTGAAGCCGTAGGGTCCGCACGCTTAAAGTTCCATGACGATCGGTATTATGAGTTTATGTGTTTTGATGTACCGAAGGTAGTTCAGAGTCCCGGATGAGATCGGGTACATGACGAGGAGTCTCGAAATGGTCAAGACGTAAAGATCGATATATTGGACAACTATATTCGGACATCGTAAAGGTTCCGAGTGATTCGGGTATTTTTTGGAGTATCGGGGAGTTACGGGAATACGAGGAAAAAGTAATGGGCCTCATGGGCCAAGTGGTGGAAGTGAGGAGGCAGGGCGCGCGGCCCCCCTAGCCCAAACCGAATTGGACTAGGGGGCCGGCCCCCCTTTCCCCCTTTTCCTCCCTCTCCTTCCTTCTCCTCTTTCCCATTCATTTCCTCCTCCTAGTAGGAGTAGGAAAGGGGAGTCCTACTCCTACTAGGAGGAGGACTCCTCCTCCTGGCGCGCCCTACAAGGGCCGGTCGCCCCCCCCCCCCCTTGCTCCTTTATATACGGGGGCAGGGGGCACCCTAGAACACACAAGTTGATCATTGATCCCTTCACTGTGTGCGGTGCCCCCCTCCACCATAATCCACCTCGGTCATATCATGGAGGTGCTTAGGGGAAGCCCTGCGTCGGTAGCTTCATCAACACCGTCACCATGCCATCATGCTGACGAAGCTCTTCCCCGAAGCTCTACTGGATCGTGAGTTCGCGAGACGTCACCGAGCTGAATGTGTGCTGAACACGGAGGTGCCGTACGTTCGGTACTGAGGATCGGTTGACCGTGAAGACGTACGACTACATCAACTGCGTTGTCATAACGCTTCCACTTATGGTCTACGAGGGTACATGGACGACACTCTCCCCTCTCGTTGCTATGCATCACCATGATCTTGTATGTGCGTAGGAATGTTTTTGAAATTACTACGTTCCCCAACATTGGCATCCGAGCCAGGTTTATGCGTAGATGTTATATACACGAGTAGAAGACAAGTGAGTTGTGGGCGATACAAGTCATACTGCTTACCAGCATTTCATACTTTGGTTCGGCGGTATTGTTGGATGAAGCGGCCCGGACCGACATTACGCGTATGCTTACGTGAGATTGGTTCTACCGACGTGCTTTGCACACAGGTGGCTGGCGGGTGTCAGTTTCTCCAGCTTTAGTTGAACTGAGTGTCACTACGCTCGGTCCTTGTTGAAGGTTAAAACAGTACTAACTTGACGAACTGTCGTTGTGGTTTGGATGCGTAGGTAAGAACGGTTCTTGCTCAGCCCATAGCAGCCACGTAAAACTTGCAACAACAAAGTAGAGGACGTCTAACTTGTTTTTGCAGGGCATGTTGTGATGTGATATGGTCAAGGCATGATGCTATATTTTATTGTATGAGATGATCATGTTTCGTAACAGAGTTATCGCCAACTGGCAGGACCCATATGGTTGTCGCTTTATTGTATGAAATGCAATCGCCATGTAATTGCTTTACTTTATTACTAAGCGGTAGCGATAGTCATAGAAGCAATAGTTGGTGAGACGACAACGATGCTACGATGGAGATCAAGGTGTCGCGTTGGTGACGATGGTGATCATGACGGTGCTTTGGAGAAGGAGATTAAAGGCACAAGATGATGATGACCATATCATATCACTTATATTGATTGCATGTGATGTTTATCCTTTATGCATCTTATTCTGCTTTGATTGACGGTAGCATTATAAGATGATCTCTCACTAAAAATTTCAAGGTACAAGTGTTCTCCCTGTGTATGCACCGTTGCAAAAGTTCGTCGCGCCGAGACACCACGTGATGATCGGGTGTGATAAGCTCAACGTTCTTATACAACGGGCGCAAGCCAGTTTTGCACACGTAGAATACTCGGGTTAAACTTGACGAGCCTAGCATATACAGATATGGCCTCGGAACACTAAGACCGAAAGTTCGAGCGTGAATCATATAGTAGATATGATGAACATAGTGATGTTCACCATTGAAAACTACTCCATTGCACGTGATGATCGGTTATGGTTTAGTTGATTTGGATCACGTGATCACTTATATGATTAGAGGGATATCTATCTAAGTGGGAGTTCTTAAGTAATATGATTAATTGAACTTTAATTTATCATGAACTTAGACCTGATAGTATTTGCATAACTATGTTTTAGATCAATAGCTCGTGATGTAGCTCCCCGTTTATTTTGATATGTTCCTAGAGAAAAACTAAGTTGAAAGATGCTAGTAGAAATGATGCGGATTGGATCCGTGATCCGAGGATTATCCTCATTGCTGCACAAAAGAATTATGTCCTTGATGCACCGCTAGGTGACAGACCTATTGGAGGAGCAGATGCAGACGTTATGAACGTTTGGCGAGCTTGATATGATGACTACTTGATAGTTTAGTGCACCATGCTTTACGCTTAGAATCAGGGCTTCAAAGACGTTTTGAATGCCATGGAGCATATGAGATGTTGAAATCAACGAAGGTAGAAATCAAGAAAAACATCAAGTGTTGATGGTTGATAAGACCACTAGTTTCAAGAAAAGGGCAAAGGGAAGAAGGGGAACTTCAAGAAGAACGGCAAGAAAGTTGATACTCAAGTGCAGAAGCCCAAGTCTAGACCTAAAGCCTGTGACTAAGTGCTTCTACTGCAAAGGGACTAGTCACTGGAAGCAGAACTGCCCCAAGTATTTGGCGGATAAGAAGGATGGCAAAGGTATATTTGATATACATGTTATTGGTGTGTACTTTACTAGTGTTTATAGCAACCCCTCAGTATTTGATACTAGTTCAGTTGCTAAGATTAATATCTCGAAATGGGAGTTGCAGAATGAGTAGAGACTAGTTAAGGGTGAAGTGACGATGTGTGTTGGAAGTGGTTCCAAGATTGATAGGATCATCATCGCACACTCCCTATACTTTTGAGATTATTGTTGAACCTAAATAAATGTTATTTGGTGCTTGTGTTAAGCAAGAATATGATTTGATCATGATTATTGCAATACGGTTATTCATTTAAAGTCAGAGAATAATTATTGTTCTTTTTACATGAATAAAACCTTCAATGGTCATACACCCAAGGTGAATGGTTTATTGAATCTCAATCGTAGTGATACTCATATTCATAATATTGAAGCCAAAGGATGCAAAGTTAATAATGATAGTGCAACTTATTTGTGGCACTTCCGTTTAGGTCATATTGGTGTAAAGCGCATGAAGAAAATCCATGCTGATGGGCTTTTGGAATCACTTGATTATGAATCAGTTGATGCTTGCGAACCATGCCTCATGGGCAAGATGACTAAGACTCCATTCTCCGGAACAATGGAGCGAGTAACAGACTTGTTGGAAATAATACATACTGATGTATGCAGTCCGGTGAGTGTTGAGGCTCGCAGAAGGTATCATTATTTTCTGACCTTCACAGATGATTTGATCAGATATGGGTATATCTACTTGATGAAACATAAATCTGAAACATTTGAAAAGTTCAAATAATTTCAGAGTGAAGTGGAAAATCATCGTAACAAGAAAATAAAGTTTCTACGATCTAATCGTGGAGGAGAATATTTTGAGTTGCGATTTTGGTCTTCATTTGAAACAATGCGGAATAGTTTCGCAACTCACGCCACCTGGAACACCACAGCATAATGGTGTGTCCGAACATCGTAATCATACTTTATTGGATATGGTGTGATCTATGATGTCTCTTATCGATTTACCACTATCGTTTTGGGGTTATGCATTAGAGACAGATGCATTCACGTTAACTAGGGAACCATCTAAATCCGTTGAGACGACATCGTATGAACTATGGTTTGGCAAGAAACCTAAGTTCTCGTTTCTTAAGGTTTGGGTTTGCGATGCTTATGTGAAAAAGTTTCAAACTGATAAGCTTGAACCCAAATCGGAGAAGTGCGTCTTCATAGGATACCCAAAAGAAATGTTGGGTACACCTTCTATCACAGATCCGAAGGCAAGATATTTGTTGCTAAGAATGGATCCTTTCTAAAGAAGGAGTTTCTCTCGAAAGAAGTGAGTGGGAGGAAAGTAGAACTTGATGAGGTAATTGTACATTCTCCCGAATTGGAAAGTAGTTCATCACAGAAATTAGTTTCAGTGATTCCTACACCAATTAGTGAGGAAGCTAATGATGATGATCATGAAACTTCAGATCAAGTTACTACTGAATCTCGTAGGTCAGCCAGAGTACGGTCCGCACCAGAGTGGTACGGTAATCCTATTCTGGAAGTCATGTTACTAGACCATGATGAATCTACGAACTATGAGGAAGCGATGATGAGCCCAGATTCTGCAAAATGGCTTGAGGCCATGAAATCTGAGATGGGATCCATGTATTACATGAGAACAAAGTATGGACTTCGATTGACTTGCCCGATGATCTGTGAGTCATTGAGAATAAATGGATCTTCAAGAGGAAGACGGACGTTGATAGTAGTGTTACTATCTACAAAGCTCGAATTGTCGCAAAAATGTTTTCGACAAGTTCAAGGTGTTGACTACGATGAGAGTTTCTCACTCGTATCGATGCTTAAAAGTCTGTCCGAATCATGTTAGCAGTTGTCACATTTTATGAAATCTGGCAAATGGATGCCAAAACTGCATTCCTTAATGGATTTCTTAAAGACGAGTTGTATATGATGCAACCAATAGGTTTTGTCGATCCTAAAGGTGCTAACAAAGTGAGCAAGCTCCAACGATCCATCTATGGACTGGTGCAAGCATCTCGGAGTTGGAATATATGCTTTGATAAAGTGATCAAAGCATATGGTTTTATACAGACTTGCGGTGAAGACTGCATTTACAAGAAAGTGAGTGGGAGCACTACAACATTTCTGATAAGTATATGTGTATGACATATTGTTGATCGGAAATAATTTAGAATTTTCTGGAAAGCATAAAGGAATGTTTGAAAAGAGTTTTTCAAATAAAGACCTCGGTGAAGCTATTACATATTGAGCATCAAGATCTATAGAGATAGATCAAGATGCCTGATATATTTTCAATGAGTACATACCTTGACAGGATTTTGATGTTGTTCAAAATGGAATAGTCAAAGAAGGAGTTCTTACCTGTGTTGCAAGGTGTGAAGTTGACTAAAGACTCAAAACCCGACCACAACAGAAAATAGAAAGGGAATGAAAAGTCATTCCCTATGCCTTAGTCATAAGTTCTACAAAGTATGCTTGAGCACTTTTGTTGGTTTTCCCTTGAAGAGGAAAGGGTGATGCAGCAAAGTAGCGTAAGTATTTCCCTCAGTTTTTGAGAACCAAGGTATCAATCCAGTAGGAGGCCACGCACGAGTCCCTCGCACCTACACAAACAAATAAATCCTCGCAACCAACGCGGTAAGTGGTTGTCAATCCCTTCGCGGTCACTTACGAGAGTGAGATCTAATAGATATGATAAGATAATATTTCTGGTATTTTTATGATAACGATGCAAAGTAAAATAAAAGGCAATAAAAATAACTAAGTGTTGGAAGATCAATATGATGGAAGATAGACCCGGGGGCCATAGATTTCACAAGTGGCTTCTCTCAAGAGCATAAGTATTCATGGTGGGTAAACAAATTACTGTTGAGCAATTAACAGAATTGAGCATAGTTATGAGAATATCTAGGTATGATCATGTATATAGGCATCACGTCCGAGACAAGTAGACCGACTCCTGCCTGCATCTACTACTATTACTCCACACATCGACCACTATCCAACATGCATCTAGAGTATTAAGTTCAAGAGAACAGAGTAACACTTTAAGCAAGATGACATGATGTAGAGGGATAAACTCATGCAATATGAAATAAACCCCATCTTGTTATCCTCGATGGCAACAATACAATACGTGTCTTGCTGCCCCTACTGTCACTGGGAAAGGACATCGCAAGATTGAACCCAAAGCTAAGCACTTCCCCCATTGCAAGTAAGATCAATCTAGTAGGCCAAACCAAACTGATAATTCGAAAAGACTTTCAAAGATAACCAATCATACATAAAAGAATTCAGAGAAGATTCAAATATTGTTCATAGATAAACTTGATCATAAACCCACAATTCATCGGTCTCAAAAAACACACCGCAAAATAAGATTACATCGAATATATCTCCACAAGAGAGGGGGGAGAACTTTGTATTGAGATCCAAAAATAGAGAAGAAGCCATCTACCTAATAACTATGGACCCGTAGGTCTGCGTAAACTACTCACACTTCATCGGAGAGGCTATGGTGTTGATGTTTAAGCCCTCCGTGATCGATGCCCCCTCCGGCGGAGCTCCGGAACAGGCCCCGAGATGGGATCTCGTGGATATAGAAAGTTACGGCGGTGGAATTAGGGTTTTGGCTCTGTATCTGGTAGTTTGGGGGTACGTAGGTATATATAGGAGGAAGGAGTACGTCGGTGGAGCAACAGGGGGCCCACGAGGGTGGAGGGCGTGCCCAGGGGGGTAGGCGCGCCCCCTACCTTGTGGCCTCCTGGTTGATGTCTTGACGTTGGGTCCAAGTCCTCTGGATCATGTTTGTTCCGAAAATCACGTTCCCGAAGGTTTCATTCCGTTTGGACTCCGTTTGATATTCTTTTTCTGCGAAACCCTAAAATAGGCAAAAAAAACAGCAATTCTGGTCTGGGCCTCTGGTTAATAGGTTAGTCCCAAAAATAATATAAAAGTGTATAATAAAGCCCAATAATGTCCAATACAGAATATAATATAGCATGGAACAATAAAAAAATATAGATACGTTGGAGACATATCAAGCATCCCCAAGCTTAATTCCTGCTCGTCCTCGAGTAGGTAAATGATAAAAACAGAATTTTTGATGTGGAATGCTACTTGGCATATTTTCAATGTAATTCTTCTTAATTGTGGTATGAATATTCAGATCCGAAAGATTCAAGACAAAAGTTCAATATTGACATAGAAATAATAATACTTCAAGCACACTAACTAAGCAATTATGTCTCTTCAAAATAACATGGCCAAAGAAAGTTATCCCTACAAAATCATATAGTCTGGCTATGCTCTATCTTCACCACACAAAGTATTTAAGTCATGCACAACCCCGATGACAAGCCAAGCAATTGTTTCATACTTTTGGTGTTCTCAAACTTTTTCAATCTTCACGCAATACATCAGCGTGAGCCATGGACATAGCAATTTAGGTGGAATGGAATGGTGGTTGTGGAAGAGACAAAAAGGGGGAAGATTGTCTCACATCAACTAGGCGTATCAACGGGCTGTGGAGATGCCCATCAATAGATATTAATGTGAGTGAGTAGGGATTTCCATGCAACATATGCACTAGAGCTATAAGTATATGAAAGCTTAACGAAAAGAACTAAGTAGGTGTGCATCCAACTTGTTTGCTCACGGAGACCTAGGGCATTTTGAGGAAGCCCAACATTGGAATATACAAGCCAATTTCTATAATGAAAAATTCCCACTAGTATATGAAAGTGATAACATAGGAGACTCTCTATTATGAAGATCATGGTGCTACTTTGAAGCATAAGTGTGATAAAAGGATAGTAGAATTGTCCCTTCTCTCTTTTTCTCTCATATTTTTTATTTGGGCCTTTTCTCTTTTTCTTTTTTATGGCCTCTTTTTTTATTTGGGCTTCTTTGGCCTCTTTTTTTTATTATTTTTCATCTGGAGTCTCATCCCGACTTGTGGGGGAATCGTAGTCTCCATCATCCTTTCCTCACTTGGGACAATGCTCTAAAAATGATGATCATCGCACTTTTCTTTACTTATAACTCAACCATTACAACTCAATACTTAGAACAAAATATGACTCTATGTGAATGCCTCCGGCGGTGTACCGGGATATGCAATGAATCAAGAATGACATGTATGAAAGAATTATGGACGATGGCTTTGCCACAAATACAATGTCAACTACATGATCATGCAAAGCAATATGACAATGATGGAGTGGCTCATAGTAAATGGAATGGTGGAAAGTTGCATGGCAATATATCTCGGAATGGCTATGGAAATGCCATGATAGGTAGGTATAGTGCCTGTTTTGAGGAAGGTATATGGTCGGTGTATGATACCGGCGAAAGGTGCGCGGTATTTAGAGAGGCTAGCAATGGTGGAAGTAAGAAAAGTGTTTATGATCCATGGACTCAACCTTAGTCATAAAGAACTCATATACTTATTGCAAAAATCTACAAGTTATCAAAGCAAAGTATTACACGCATGCTCCTAGGGAGATAAATTGGTAGGAAAAGACCATCGCTCGTCCCCGACCGCCACTCATAAGGAAGACAATCAATAAATAAATCATGCTCCGACTTCATCACATAACGGTTCACCATACGTGCATGCTATGGGAATCACAAATTTTAACACAAGTATTTCTCAAATTCACAACTACTTGACTAGCAAGACTAATATTACCATCTCCATATCTCAAAACAATTATCAAGTATCAAACTTCTCATAGTATTCAACACACTCATAAGAAAATGTTATTATTAATCTTGAATGCCTAACATAATTAAAGCAAATTACCATGATGTTTTGTAGGACTCTGGAAATAATCTAAGTGAAGCATGAGAGAACAATAGTTTCTATAAAACAAATACACCGACGTGCTCTAAAAGATATAAGTGAAGCACTAGAGCAAAAACTATATAACTCAAAAGATATAAGTGAAGCACATAGAGTATTCTAACAATTTCTGAATCATGTGTCTCTCTCTCAAAAGGTGTGTAAAGCAAGGATTATTGTGGAAAACTAAAAAATAAATACTCAAATAATACAAGATGCTCCAAGCAAAACACATATCATGTGGTGAATAAAAATATAGCTCCAAGTAAAGTTACTGATGGAAGTAGACGAAAGAGGGGATGCCTTCCGGGGCATCCCCAAGCTTTGTCTTTTAGGTGTCCTTAGATTATCTTGGGGTGCCATGGGCATCCCCAAGCTTAGGCTCTTTCCACTCCTTGTTCCATAATCCATCAAATCTTTACCCAAAACTTGAAAACTTCACAACACAAAACTTAAAGTAGAAAATCTCGTGAGCTCCGTTAGCGAAAGAAAACAAAACAGCACTTCAAGGTAATGTAATGAACTCATTATTTATTTATATTGGTGTTAAACCTACTGTATTACAACTTCTAAATGATTTATAAACAATTTTACTAGCCATAGATTCATCAAAATAGGCAAACAACACATGAAAAACAGAATCTGTCAAAAACAGAACAGTCTGTAGTAATCTGTAGCTAACGCAAGATCTGGAACCCCAAAAATTCTAAAATAAATTTCTGGACGTAAGGAATCTATCCATTAATCATCTTCAAAAATAATTAACTAAATATCACTTTCCAAATAAAAATGGCAGCAGTTCTCGTGACCGCTAAAGTTTCTGTTTTTTACAGCAAGATTAAAAAGACTTCCCCCAAGTCTTCCCAACGGTTCTACTTGGCACAAACACTAATTAAACACAAAAAACACAAACAAAACAGAGGCTAGATAAAATATTTATTACTAAACAGGAGAAAAACTCAAGGAATAAAAATAAAATTGGGTTACCTCCCAACAAGCGCTATTGTTTAACGCCCCTAGCTAGGCATAAAAAGCAAGGATAGATCTAGGTGTTGCCATCTTTGGTAGGCAATCCATAAGTGGCTATCATAATAGATTCATAAGGTAATTTAATTTTCTTTATAGGAAAGTGTTCCATGCCTTTCCTTAACGGAAATTGGAATCTAATATTTCCTTCCTTCATATCAATAATTGCACCAATCGTTCTAAGGAAAGGTCTACCAAGAATAATAGGACATGAAGGATTGCAATCGATATCAAGAACAATAAAATCTACGGGCACATAATTCCTATTTGCAACAATAATAACATCATTAATTCTTCCCATAGGTTTCTTAATAGTGAAATCCGCAAGGTGCAAGTTTAGAGAGCAATCATCAAAATCACGGAAACCTAGCAAATCACACAAAGTCATTGGAATCGTGGAAACACTAGCACCCAAATCACACAAAGCATAGCATTCATGATCTTTAATTTTAATTTTAATAGTAGGTTCCCACTCATCATAAAGTTTTCTAGGGATAGAAACTTCCAACTCAAGTTTTTCTTCATAAGATTGCATCAAAGCATCAACGATATGTTTTGTAAAAGCTTCATTTTGACTATAAGCATGAGGAGAATTTAGCACGGATTGCAACAAGGAAATACAATGTATCAAAGATCAATTATCATAATTAAATTCCTTGAAATCCAAAATAGTGGTTTCATTAATATTTAAAGTTTTGACTTCTTCAATCCCACTTTTAACAATTTTAGCATCAAGATCTAAAGACTCTGAATTCTTGGAACGTCGTCTAGGTAAAGGAGGATCATATTCAATCCCATCATTATCAAGATTCATATTGCAAAACAAAGATTTAATAGGGGACACATCAATAACTTTTAGATCTTCATCTTTATCTTCCAAAAAAATCCGGCTTAGCAGCCATCTTATTAACTAAGGTGGCTTGCTTATCCGAAACTTCAGCTATTAACTTCTCAAGATAAGCAATCTGACATTTCAAACCATCAAATTCTTTAGACATATCATCGAGCTCTTTATTCATATAACCCATAAAACTTTTTTGTTCTTTAAGCTCATTTCTAAAGAAACTATTATGCTCAAATTGTAAAACCATAAAACTCCTGACGTTGATTTCGATCTCTTCAAACCTTTTAAGGTGAAGATCACCAAATCTAGGTAAAGCCATCGTGACAAGCAAGCAATCCAATACACGAGCAAACAAGAGACGGGCAAAAGGAGGCAAACGGAGAAAGAGAGGGAGGATGGAGATAGAGAGGGCGAATAAAATGGCAAGGGTGAAGTGGGGGAGAGGAAAACAAGAGGCAAATGGCAAATAATGTAATGCGGGAGATAAGGGTTTGTGATGGGTACTTGGTGTGTCTTGACTTTTGCGCGAACCTCCCCGGCAACGGCGCCAGAAATACTTCTTGCTACCTCTTGAGCACTTGTGTTGGTTTTCCCTTGAAGAGGAAAGGGTGATGCAGCAAAGTAGCGTAAGTATTTCCCTCAGTTTTTGAGAACCAAGGTATCAATCCAGTAGGAGGCCACGCACGAGTCCCTCTCACCTACACAAACAAATAAATCCTCTCAACCAACGCGATAAGGGGTTGTCAATCCCAACACGGTCACTTACGAGAGTGAGATCTGATAGATATGATATGATAATATTTTTGGTATTTTTATGATAAAGATGTAAAGTAAAATAAAAGGCAATACATAACTAAGTGTTGAAGATCAATATGATGGAAGATAGATCCGGGGGCCATAGGTTTCACTAGCGGCTTCTCTCAAGAGCATAAGTATTCACGGTGGGTAAACAAATTATTGTTGAGCAATTGACAGAATTGAGCATAGTTATGAGAATATCTAGGTATGATCATGTATATAGGCATGATGTCCGAGACAAGTAGACCGACTCCTGCCTGCAGCTACTACTATTACTCCACACATCGACCGCTATCCATCTTGCATCTAGAGTATTAAGTTCAAGAGAACAGAGTAACGCTTTAAGCAAGATGACATGATGTAGAGGGATAAACTCATGCAATATGAAATAAACCCCATCTTGTTATCTTCGATGGCAACAATACAATACGTGCCTTGCTGCCCCTACTGTCACACTATTAGATAAAGGGCTATAGATAGGATTGATACTAATGGCGCACCAAGGAAGTAGTGCTCCACTACTATATACTAATGGCGCACCTGATGGTGATGCGCCATTAGTGTGGAAGACACTAATGGCGCACCAGATACAGGGTGCGCCACTAGTATTAATTTTTTCCATTTTTCCATACATACTAATGGCGCATCAGGTCGACAATGCGCCATTACTAGTTCTAACTAGTAATGGCGCACCAGGCAGAGAGTGCGCCATTACTGTAATTTTTTTCTTATTCTTTTTTTGTAAAACTACTAATGGTGCACCATTTCACAGTGCGCCATTACTAGTTTAAACTAGTAATGGCGCACTATTACACGGTGCGCCATTAGTATATATATTTATATTTTTTACTTTTTTGCAAAACTTCTAATGGCGCACCACCTGCAGGTGCGCCATTAGTAACCAGGGTTACTAATGGCGCATTTCCTTGTGGTGCGCCATTAGTAACCTGGGACCCCAACAAGATATTTTGGACAGCCCCACACCTACCCACTCACTTTCCCCACTTCATTCCCTCCACCTCCTTCTCCAAGCTTTCGGCTGCCTCCTCCTCCTCACCTCATTTCCACCATAGATTCATCAAAATTAAGTGGTGAAATTACCTTTTTTTGATAGGTAAGTAAGGGGAAAGCTATCTTCATGATGTAGATCTACATTTTTTCTCCCTAGCTCGCTCCAACAACGTGCACATGCACTTTTTGTGGCCTAGCTAGATCTATGTATGTTTGTGGTGTTGCATGTGTTTGTGGTGTTGCATATATGTTTGTGTTTGAAGGTACCGGTATTTGAAATGCGATAGTTGCCAATATTTTGCCGGAATGTTTTGATTCATTTCCGTTTCGGCAAGAATTTTGGCACTATGCATTCTTTTTGGTCCTATTTTTAGGGAAGGTCATGCCAAAAAATTTCTTGGTTCTAAAATATCGTTTTGCTCTACCCCGCAGGCAACCATGGTCTGCACGATGACTGAAGGCATCGTGAATAGGTTTTTGAGCTCCACGAGGGCCGAGATGCTTCAAAAGAACAAGATGGAGATAAGATGTTCATGTCGAAGATGCAAGCTGAAGAGCCTTATTGCGGACCCGGATTCCGGGCAGGTGCGGGACCACCTGCTCTTGCGTGGTTTCATGGATGGCTATCGGTGGCAAGGTGATGAAGATGACTATGAAGTCGTCCATGGCCGGGGCCGGGAAAGAAATGAGGAAGGGCAACAAGACAAGTACCACCGTGGCGAGGGCGGGCGAGAAGACGAAGAATCTCCAGGACATGATCACGACGGTGATGCTGTACACAGTCATCATGTAGAAGATGTCGTACATGATGATGAGGAAGATCAAGACGAAGGGCATGATCATGAAGATGAAGATGCCGGAGCAGACGACGATGGAGGCTGGGTGCAGGACCCTCATATTCAAGAGCTGCTTCTCAAGCAGACGGATAACGCAAGAGCTGCCGCCCGAGAGAAAGCCAAGCTGGATCAACTTGAGATAGACGCGGTTACTCCATTGTATGAAGGATGTAGGCCCGAGGATACCCGCCTGAAAGTAACGCTCATGGCTTTGGAGATGAAGGTAAAACACAAAATGACCGACGCATGCTTCGACGAGAACATGTCATTCTGGCACGAACGTCTTCCCAAGGGGAACAAGTGCCCGACCAGTTTCGAGGAGGCGAAGAAAATCATGTGTCCTCTGGATTTACCGCACGTGAAATACCATGTGTGCATGAACAATTGTATCATTTATCGGGACGAGCACGCGGAGTCTACCATATGTTCGGTGTGCGGCGTCACTCGATACAAGAAGAGGAAGAAAGCTCCTCGAAAATTGGTGTGGTACTTTCCGATCACTCCTCGTCTGCAGCGGTATTTCGCGGACCCTAAGGTAGCAAAGCTCCTGCGTTGGCACGCGGATAGGGAGGAGAAGAAGCGGGAAGATGACAGAAATGATCCGGAGATAAATAAAAAAGACAAGATGCTGAGTCACCCTAAGGATGCGAGCCAGTGGCAAGCGTTGAACTTCGAATACCCAGAATTTGGGAAGGATCCAAGGAACATCGTGCTGGGCGCGAGCACCGATGGAGTCAATCCGTTTGGCAGCCAGAGAAGCACACATAGCACCTGGCCTGTGTTTGTGTGGATGTACAACCTTCCCCCCTGGTTGTGCATGAAGAGGAAGTACATTCACATGAGTATGCTAATTGAAGGGCCGAAACAACTAGGGAACTACATCAATCTGTATCTGGGGCTGCTGAAGGAGGAGCTAGACACGCTGTGGAAAACGCCAACCAATACGTGGGACGCCGCAGAGAAAGAATATTTCCCTATGAGAGCCGCACTGCTCATGACGGTGCACGACTATCTCGGTTACGGATATCTTGCGGGGCAGGTAGTCCACGGATTTTCTGGATGCGTAAGGTGCATGGATGACACAACGTATCGCCAGCTAGATAGAGATCCCGGGTCTTCGAAAACCGTGTTCATGGGACATCGAAGGTGGCTTCGCGATGATGACCCGTGGAGGAAACGGAAGGATCTGTTCGATGGTGAAACCGAACCCCGAAAACGCCTGTGTACGAGGAGCGGCGAGGAAATAGACGAGCTGTTGAAAAATTGGAAAGACTGCCCACTGCCGGGAAAGAAGCAAAAGGCGCCAGAGCCGGGAAAGAAGCGAAAGGCGCCAGAGCCGCTGCTGAAGGTATGGAAAACGAGGTCTGTTTTCTGGGACTTGTCGTACTGGAAGATCCATCGTGTGCCTCACAGCCTTGATGTCATGCATATCACGAAGAACGTGTGCGAGAGTCTGCTTGGTACCCTGCTCAACATGCTAGAGAGGACCAAAGATGGGCTGAAAGCAAGGGCAGACTTGAAATCAATGGGCATCAGGCAGGAGCTTCACGCTAATGATGATGATGATGAGGCGAAGCAGGACACAGAAAGTCGTCGCAAAGGCAAAAAGGCCAAGAAGACCAGAAATGACTACCCTCCCACGTGCTTCACTCTAAGTCAGGAGGAGATCGAGCAGTTTTTCACCTGCCTCCTAGGAGTAAAACTTCCTTACGGTTACGCGGGGAAGATAAGCAGATACCTAGACCCAGCGAAGCAGAAGTTCAGCGGGATGAAGTCTCACGACTGTCACGTGCTGATGACGCAGATACTTCCAGTTGCAATCCGTGGGATCATGGACGCGCACGTCAATGAAATGCTATTTGGCCTATGCAACTTTTTCGACGTCATCTCTCGGAAGTCGATTGGCGTGAGGCAACTCAGAAGGCTACAGGAAGAGATCGTGGTGATACTATGCGAGCTTGAGATGTACTTCCCGCCCGCATTCTTCGACGTTATGGTGCATCTGCTGGTCCATATCGTGGAGGATATCATCCAACTCGAGCCGACGTTCCTGCACAGCATGATGCCGTTCGAAAGGATGAATGGTGTCATCAAAGGATACGTTCGCAACATGTCACATCCAGAGGGAAGTATAGCCAGGGGTTTTCTGACCGAAGAGTGCATCTCCTACTGCACGAATTATCTAGGCATCGAGAACCCCGTTGGTCTGCCCCTCAACAGGCACCTCGGCAGGCTCGCTGGATGGGGTCACCATGAGGATCGCCGCGAAATGCATGTTGACTTCGAGGGTCGACTCGCCGACTTTGAAAGAGCAAACCTAGTCGTGCTACAACACATAGACGTGGTCGATCCTTGGGTGGTAGAGCACATAACCTTTATTGAGAAGACGTACAATGACCGAGGCCAACAGAGGACGGACGGAGATATACTCAAAGAGCACAACTCATGTTTCACGCGTTGGTTCAAGCAGAAGCTTCTGTCGTACCCTTTACATGAAGATTCTTTCGCGGAAGAACAACTCATATTCGCCTTGTCATAGGGCGCCGAGCACAACCTGATGACCTATGAGGCGTACGATATCAACGGCTACACATTCTACACTGAGGACAAGGACATGAAGAGCGATGGTTATCAGAACTCCGGGGTAACTATGGAATCCTACACCGGTAACGACAAGGACAGATACTACGGAAGGATCGAGGAGATCTGGGAGTTGAGCTACGCTGGAGAGAAGGTCCCGATGTTCCGTGTCAGATGGGCCAAGAGCGTCCTAAAAGAATACCGGTATTTCACCACCATGGTTATACCCGAAGCCAAATCCAAGACCGCGGGCGCAAACGTCACCGCGAAAAATGAGCCATGGGTACTGGCTTCCCAAGTGGACCAATGCTTCTTCATTATCGACCTGTCAAAGCCCAGTCGTGTTGTTGTGAGGAGAGGCAAAAGGAAGATCATCGGAATGGATGGAGTAGCCAATGAGCAAGACTTCGACAAGTACGGCGACCCGAAGATCAAACATGACGGCGACGATGAAGTAGTGGCACACACCACAAGAAGAAGCAGGACCACCCTACCTAAAGGACGTCCGTTCCACAGAAGAACTCCATTTGCGAAAAAGAAGGGCAAGAAGATTGTGAACAGATAGCTAGCTAAGATCGATTGTATTTAAATCGTAGTCTTCGTTTCTCGATTGTATTTCATGGGCACTTTTTGATATCATGAATATTTTTAAATTTCATGGGCACATTTTGAATTCATGAGGACACTTGATCTCGATCCCCCTCCATCTCGATCTCGATTCCCCCTCCATCTCGATCTTGATCCCCCTCCATCTCGATCCCACCCGCACCCTCCCCCGCTAGCTCCACCGCCGCCGACGACCCACCGCAACCCTCCCCCGCTCCACCGCCGCCGACGAGCACCCGGCCCCCCGCACCCTCCCCTGCTCCACCACCGCCAACGGGCACCCCCCGCACCCTCCCCCGCTCCACCGCCACCGCCGATGATATTTTCAAGTAACAAATTTGAACATATTTTTAAAAAATTATTACTGTTTTTATAAAAAAATATTACTGTTATGATTAAAACAAAATTCTAATGGCGCACCGAGGGGTGGTGCGCCATTAGAATAGTCGTACTTATGGCACACGAGGGGGTGGTGCGCCATTAGAAAGCTTCCCCCCACACTAAATTCTAATGGCGCACCACCCCTCGGTGCGCCATTAGAATAGTCGTACTTATGGCGCGCGAGCGGGTGGTGCGCCATTAGAAAGCTTCCCCGCACACTAAATCCCCAATCTCTCTAATCTCTCCCCTGCCTCATCGATTTCACCCACTGCCCCCCGGCCGTGTTCGCCGTCCCCCTCGCCGCCCCCCTCGCCTCCTTCGCCGTCCCCGAGCAGCGTGGCCAGTCCAGACCAGGGAGGAGTGCCCCACGCACCCACCCGACCGCGCCGCCGCCTCGTCTCCTCCCACCTCTCGCCCCTCCGGCCGGATCGGCGGAACCCCCTCCCCCGCCTCCCACCGCCTTCCCGCACCGCCCACTCCGACCTCGCCGTCCCCGAGCAACAGCAGCAGCAGCGCTCCGCCCCCTCGCGCTAGCCTAGGTCTTCCGCTCAGGTATCGCCCCCTGTGACCTTGGCCACTTCGTTGCCTCCCGGTAGAGCGGAGATTCTACTGCTTGTCTTGTGTTTTTCTGGGTTGCTGCGTGCGCGCGAGAGAGGAACTTACTCCCAGTGAACTTACTAGCATTTTATGTTACTGCTTGATTACTAGCATTGGGTAGCACCAGTAAACCTTATTTCGTGTATATTCACCTAGGTTACATCACCACAGCTCTATTTAAATCTCATTGCCGAAATTATATCTAGCAAATATCATCTCTGGCATTGCTTGTGCTTGTATGTGTTTGTAAATTGAAAACCTGGAGTAGAACAAGTCCATGCATCACAATCTATCATAATCTATTCCCCAAGCTATCACAATCTATCATAATTTATGTGTCCAGCTATCATAATTTGATTAGTTCCATAAATTTGTATGACCATAGATTTAGAAAATTTTCAGAGATTTGTATGACCAAAGATACAGTTCAGATTTGATTAGTTCCATAAATTTGTATGACCAAATATATATTTTAGATTTGTATAGTTTCAGAGATTTGTATGACCAAAGATACAGCTCGGATTTGAATTGTTTCAGAAATTGGTATGACCAAAGATGCTATTGTATATAAATGGGCTGTTGTAGAACTGTTCTTCATCTTTACAGTGCTGTTGTATAGAAATATGCAGAATTTTCTGCTCTGATTGTTGCTCAAAGAAATTTAGCAAAAAAATGGGGTCCTGGGAGACGCCGCTGCTGCTTGAGGCCCTTGAGAGGCCCTTCGTGTCGTGATGATTTTTCAGGTACCCCGAGAGGCCCTTGAGTTTGCCGGAATGTCGATTAACTTCCGTTCCGGCAAATTCGGGTACTCCATATGTCCTATTTTCAGCAAAGGTCATGCTGAAATTTTCCGTGAATTTTAGCATGACTTTGCTAAAAATCAGACATATGAGGTACTTGCTACTAATGCATAGGCTGGGGTATCTTAGTACTTAATTAAGTAGGATCAACTGCCCCTTTATTCTTGTTGTATTAAACCATAGGTGGCAATAGAGCCAAGTGATTAGTGCCAAGTGATTAGGCCCAACCTAGGGTGCCTCGGCATCGATAAACCCTAAATGATGAAAACTTAACTTGGCTGCCCCGGATGCCTCGGTGTCGATGAGAACCTAAATGATGTACGCTTAGGCTTTTAGGGTGCCTCGGCGTCGACAAACCCTAAATGATGAAAGCTTAGGCTTTTAGGGTGCCTCGGTGTCGACAAACCCTAAATGATGAGACCATGATCTTGTTCCTTGACAATAACCAACTTTTTGACCAAAATTTTTTCCTATTTAGAGCGAAACATGGCCCACAACAATGAGGCCGGTGGTTCGGGCGACACGCAATTCTGGGAGCTATCCCAGGATATGTCGTCATCATCATCGGACGACGAAAGTCTCCCGGCGGAGTGCGGCTGGTGCCACGACGATCGAGGTCTGTGCGACATGCCTCACCTGGACGATGATCGGCGCTTCAGCATTAAGCTCGAGGAGACCTTCGATGTTGAAACAATACACAACGACGACAAGTGTTATTTTCATAATTAAGCATGACTTCAACTATTTCAACGTGTAATTTTCATCTTTTACAATTCGAGTATAGCTTATCCCATGCCATGCAAGACGCTATGTCTTGGAGAGGATGGATTTTGAAGACCATGAAATTTCTGAAACAAAGAAAATTCACCTAAGGACTCATCACGATGTGGACTTTGAAGTAAATCTATATAATTCTAAAAGCGTAACCCATTTTGGTTGCAAAGATTGGGATGCATTTTGCAAGATGTATGGTTTTGATGAGGGTATGCTTATCACCATGGATCTTGGTAATCCTAACATCAACCAAGACAATATGGACATTTGGGTCCTTGTTGATACGCGTCCAGTTCTACCGCTATGTGAGTTTCTCAAACATAGTTATTAGCTAATTTATATTGTTTATTTCAAAATAGTTGACAACTTATTTCCATTGACAGCTTATTTTTATTGTTCAAAGAATGTGCGGGAGATGGTAGACAAAACCCACTACACCGATGGCTCCGAATTAACAACTTACAAGGAGAAAAATTATTTGGTCGGATTTTGTACTGACATTGAGAATTACAATATCTACAATCAAACTCCTCAACATTATGGTAAATACGTGCCACTAGTGCATGTGTTCAACTACGGTAACTACCATGGAGATACCCTGGTAAGATTTTTACTATTACGACATCCGTGCATCTTTTGCATACTTCTAAAACTAGTACATCATTGCTAACTATGAAGTTATTACTATGTTTTTCAACAGATAATCCCAGAGAATTGTGTGCCTCATATGATGTATCTGAAAGGTAGTGTTAATGTTTTGAACATACAGCCAGGTCGTCCTACGAATTTCAACTGTCCATACGAGATTTCTAAAAGAAGTGGAAACATGAAAATCAAAGGATGGAAAAAATGTATGGACAGTCGTAAGGAGCTTCTTGGAAGCAAAAGGAAGCGAAGCGCTAGAATTGGAGACAGGATGTTCTCCATTCTCCATAATGGAGAGTCAGGGTCTATATTGTTTTATGCTATTTTAGCTTAAATACGGTATTTAGGTCCTGCCTAATACTGATGATCATGTGCTAAGAACAATTAAGTAGGGTTGGTTCGAAGACTATCAAGATGATGATCGTATGACTTGTTATGAATAACGAGTAGAAGTTGTATGATGATGATTAGTAGGACTTGTTAGGATTAGTATTACTTCCGACAAACTCGATACTCATGGTCTTGAGACTTGTAATGTTTTATCTTTGTTCGGTCTTTTGAATTCGGAGACTAATATGATGAATTGTATTCAGAGACTAATCTTCTATTGTATTCGATGAATCTGATGTTGTTGTGTGCTGCTATCTATATTCTGTCTAATAATATATTTTATATTCTGTCTAATAATATATTTTGTAACCTGCGCAAAAATCAGAAAAGGAAAAAAACCAAATATTCATACTAATGGCACATCACCACCAGGTGCGCCATTAGTATGCCAAAGGATACTAATGGCACATCAACAGAGAATGCGCCATTAGTATGACAAAGCCATGCTTACGTATGGCCCCCCGGGAGGCACACTAATGGCGCATGCTGTTACATACTAATGGCGTACTAGTTGGTGCGCCATTAGTATACCAGATACTAATGGCTAGGTGCGCCATTAGTAAGATATACTAGTGGCGTGCTACTAATGGCGCACTGGTAATGCGCCATTATTAGGCAAAACCAGTGCGCCATTAGTAGGCCTTTTCCTAGTAGTGTCACTGGGAAAGGACACCGCAAGATTGAACCCAAAGCTAAGCACTTCTCTCATTTCCAGAAAGATTAATCTAGTAGACCAAACCAAACTGATAATTCGAAGAGACTTGCAAAGATAACCAATCATACATAAAAGAATTTAGAGAAGATTCAAATATTGTTCATAGATAAACTTGATCATAAACACACAATTCATCGGTCTCAACAAACACACCGCAAAAGAATATTACATCAAATAGATCTCCACAAGAGAGGGGGAGAACTTTGTATTGAGATCCAAAAAGAGAGAAGAAGACATCTAGCTAATAACTATGGACCCGTAGGTCTGAGGTAAACTACTCACACTTCATCGAAGACGCTATGGTGTTGATGTAGAAGCCGTCCTTGATCGATGCCCCCTCTGGCAGAGCTCCGGAACAGGCCCCGACATGGGATCTCGTGGATACAGAAAGTTACGACGGTGGAATTAGGGTTTTGGCTCCGTATCTGATAGTTTGGGGGTACGTAGGTATATATAGGAGGAAGGAGTACATCGGTGGAGCAATAGGGGGCCCACGAGGGTGGAGGGCGCGCCCAGGGGGGTAGGCGCCCTCCCCCTACCTAGTGGCCTCCTGGTTGATGTCTTGACATAGGGTCCAAGTCCTCTGGATCATGTTCGTTCCGAAAATCACATTCCCGAAGGTTTCATTCCGTTTGGACTCTGTTTGATATTCTTTTTCTGCGAAACCCTAAAATAGGCAAAAAACAACAATTCTGGGTTGGGCCTCCAATTAATAGGTTAGTCCCAAAAATAATATAAAACTGTATAATAAAGCCCAATAATGTCCAATACAAAATATAATATAGCATGGAACAATCAAAAATTATAGATACGTTGGAGACGTATCATGTACCTCACCATAAGTTTTGCAAGAGGGTACAATAGTGATCCAGGAGTGGATCACTAGACAACGGTCAAAAATATCCTTAGTGGAATAAGGAAATGTTTCTCGGATATGGAGGTGACAAAGAGTTCGTCGTAAGGAGTTACATTGATGCAAGCTTTGACACCGATCTGATGACTCTAAGTCTCGATCTAGATACATATTGAAAGTGGGAGCAATTAGCTAGAGTAGCTCTGTGCAAAGCATTGTAGACATAGAAAATTTGCAAAATATATGACTCTGAATGTGGCAGACCCGTTGACTAAATTTCTCTCACAAGCAAAACTTGATCACTCTCTGTGTGTTAATCACATAGCGATGTGAACTAGATTATTGACTCTAGTAAACCCTTTGGGTGTTAGTCACATGGATATGTGAACTAATCACATAAAGATGTGAACTATTGTTGTTAAATCACAAGACGATGTGAACTAGATTATTGACTCTAGTGCAAGTGGGAGACTGAAGGAAATATGCCCTAGAGGCAGTAATAAAGTTGTTATTTATATTTTCTTATATCATGATAAATTTTTATTATTCATGCTAGAAATGTATTAACCGGAAACACAACACATGTGTGAATACATAGACAAACAGAGTGTCACTAGTATGCCTCTACTTAACTAGCTCGTTGATCAAAGATGGTTATGTTTCCTAACCATAGACATGAGTTGTCATTTGATAAATGGGATCACACCATTAGGAGAATGATGTGATTGACTTGACCCATTCCATTAGCTTAGCACTTGATCGTCTTAGTTTACTGCTACTGCTTTCTTCATGACTTATACATGTTCCTATGACTATGAGATTATGCAACTCCCGAGTACCGGAGGAACACTTTGTGTGCTACCAAACGTCACAACGTAACTGGGTGATTATAAAGGTGCTCTACAGGTGTCTCCGATGGTGCTTGTTGAGTTGGCATAGATCAAGATTAGGATTTGTCACTCTGATTGTCGGATAGGTATCTCTGGGCCATCTCGGTAATGCACATCACTATAAGTCTTGCAACCATTGTGACTAATGAGTTCGTTGCAGGATGATGCATTACGGAAACGAGTAAAGAGACTTTCCAGTAACGAGATTGAACTAGGTATTGAGATACCGACGATCGAATCTCGGGCAAGTAACATACCGATGACAAAGGGAACAACGTATGTTGTTATGCGCTTTGACCGATAAAGATCTTCGTTGTCAGGACCCTGATTGCAAGTCACATCGATCCAGCCGGTAACACCTCATATCACTTTGCGGCCTCACGCACGGTATCCCACGGGTGTCGCCTTACCATGGCCCGGGACCGTTTGCGCCTTTTGGCTCACGTATATGATAGTGTCGCTAGCATCCATATGATAGAGAACCCGGGCCGACATGGCTAGTCGTGAACCCAAAGCGGCACAGACCTATGGAGACAGGCATACATGAATCACATCGAACATGTCGGTCATCAACGAGTGATTCTGGGCTGTAGCACTGGGCTAACAGGACTCCCGGGGAACCCCGGGCTGCAGCAGGCTAGGCAGGACTCCGGAAAAGTCACCGTGTGACATTTCCCCGAAGGGACAGACATAGGGACGAAGTGAAACACATGCCGGCCAGTCAAGTGTCCTGAACAGTAGTGCTGGGCTAGCAGGACTCCGGTGAACCGGGCTGTAGCGGACTACTATGGCTCGAGGAACACTAGACTACATTTCCCCATAAGAAAGGCTGCCAAGGATAAACAACTAGATTGTCGGATCCCACTCATACCAAGCATTTCAATCATACACACAATATGCCCGATATGAGTACATACAACATGGCATCACAACAAAACTCTACAACTCAAGTACTTTATTTAAAGGCTCCAGAGAGCCATACATAACATGTTCATACAGATAGGGGTCACATGACCCGACACTCAAGTCATACAAACATACAAGCACATGCGGAAGCAACTAGTCTGAGTACAGACTCTAGAAAGAAAGAAGGCTTCTCGAAGCCTGTCTAACTACATAGGGCCCTCCATGGCCAGGATCACCACCTGGGTGGCTAGTCACTCGTCGACGTCAAGGTCTACATAAAACCCGTCGGAGGGGGCAGTGTTGTCGTCTGAAAACAATAAATAAGCAAACATGAGTACAAATGTACTCAGCAAGTCTTACATCAAAACCTACTATACATGCTTATTCTCAAGAAGGCAGTGGGGTTGGTGCAGCAAGCCAGCTTTGACTCTTGGCTAAGCTATCCTACGGAACTCCACCAGTAAAATGGTTTTCGCACACGAGTCCACTACTCACCAACGCAATACTCCACCGGGGATCCTCCCTCGTCATCCTACGAGAGGGCCATCCTCGGTACTCACACTTATCTTGAGTCTTTTAGTAGTATCCATTAACTTGTCTATGAACTGTATAGGCAACCAAGTAGTCCTTTACCATGGACGCGGCTATTCGAATAGTTTATACCCTGCAGGGGTGTACTTCTTCATACACGCTTTCACCCCTTACCGTTGTTTACACGACATGTACTCGGCAACCTTCAAGCGGAAGCCCAACGAGGGTGTCGGCCACGGCCTACCTAAACACTTAAGTCTCTAGTACAGGTTTATCGCCTATCCAGGTTCCATCCGCAGGGAGTCCGGCCGAGGTTTCCACATACGGCCCCGAACGATGTGAACAGGGTTCCCGAGACATCAAATGGGTGACTCGGTACACTGTGCCACGGTGTATCTACCGCAACATAGCCCACCCCTTAGGTCAGCGCTACGCACGGCCGCCAACACATAATCTACAAGCACCAGAAACTATTTGCAACTCCTGGACAGAGTACTAGGGTGGTTAAGAAGCCGAGAGGGTCCATTGGTTTCGGGCCCAATGTACGGTAGTAACTGCATCTTAAATCACACATACAGATCTCAGTTCTTAGGGACGGCCTCAATGAAACAACCCACCATGTACTCCTACATGGCCTCTCATCGATACCTTTACCAAAACATGTTCAACACATCCCTCACATTACCGACAAATAAGCCATTTCACTCTAGCCCATCACCCAGATGAACCAGACCTGACACAACTCTAAGCATAGCAGGCATAGCAAGGTAGGAATCACATACATGGCTCAATCAACTCCTACACATGCTAGTGGGTTTCATCTAGTTACTGTGGCAATGACAGGTCATGCAGAGGATAAGGGTTCAACTACCGTAGCACACAGCAGTTTGAATCGCGTTGTCTTAATGCAGTAAACAAGAGCAGAAGCGAGAACATGGGTTTGTATCGGAATGATCAATGGTTGCTTGCCTGATGGAGTGGTAGCGGGATACTGCCCTTCAGTTGGATACTCGTGAATATCCTCGGAGGCAGAACCTACCACGGAGAACACATCGGACAACACATGACGATATGCAACAATATGATGCATGCTATGACATGGCAATATGATGTGTCTTGGCCTAATGCAAGTTATATTAGAAAGGAATGAACTCATTTGAATCAAAGATTCAAATATTAGCTCATTAAACATGGCCTTAATAGTGCATTTCCTTATTCTGCTTAAACAGCAAGGTAACTTGTTTTGTCATGCATGAAACCATTACAGATGGATAGATTGAATTTTTCTGATAATTTTTCATATATAATTTATCTCATTTGGAGCTATGGTTGAATTTCTATGAATTTTTGAAGTTTGAACTATTTTCTGGAATTTCCTGAATAAGAATAAATCCAGAAAACAATTACTGCGTCAGCATTGCGTCAGGGTGACGTCAGCAGGTCAAAGGCGCCAGCCCAGGTCAAACCTGACTGGTGGGCCCCTTCTGTCAGCCTCTCAGCTAATTAGCAAAATTAGATTAACACTAATTAGCTGTCAGTGGGGCCTGGGCCCACATGTCAGTGACTGATTTAATTAAAATTAACTAAGACTAATCCTAATTTAGTTAGCCGACCGGCCCCACCTGTCATAGACTCAGGGGGGTCTTCCTGGGCCCACCCAGGGGTCAAACTGGGTCAACTCGCCGGCGGCTCGACGCCGGCGAGGCCCGAGACGGCGGAGGGCTTCGGATTTGGTCCTCCGGTGACCAAATCGACGGCGGAGACGTGCTACGCGTAGCTGGGGCTCGTGCGCAACTAGTGGGGCAAGTGGGAGGAGCTGGGGTGGAGCGAGCTCGCCGGGATCGAGCTCGTGGCGGCGGCCGGAGTTCGGGCGAGGTCGGAATCGATGCTACGGTGCACGGGAGGGAGAACTGGGGGTGGCTACGGTTCCTGGTGCTGCACTGAGCACGGTGAGGTGCTCGGATGCGTGCTTACACGGCCGTAGCCACGACGGTGTCATGGCCGGCGGCGAGGAGCGCTCGGTCTGGGAGGAAGCGGTGGCTACGAGGCATAATCGAGCACGGGAACTAGGGGGAAAGGAAGAGGAGCTCAGAGCGGAGTCAGAGAGGGGGTCAGCGGGCTCGGGGAGGTCCTGGCGGCGGCGAATTCGACCGGAGATGGCTCGGGTGCCCGAGGTTGAAGACGAGGGAGAACGCGGCGATGCAGGGCCTCCGGCGATGCGTGGCTCGGTGGGGAGGACGAGGGAGTCGAGGCGGAGCTAATGGGCTCGTCGGAGGGGCGAGGGCGTGTCTGTGGTGGCAACTACGGCGAACGGCAGCGAGGTACGTGCTCGGCCGTCGCAGGAGAGAGAGAGGGAGACGAGGGGGAGAGTGAGCGAGTGCGAGAGGGAAACGTGGGGGTCGCGTGGCACTTCAGGGCGTCTCCCGGGCGTCGGCGGAAGCAGGAGGTGGCCGGCGTGTGGCCACGGGCACCGGCCACGCGCTCCGCGTCCTTCTGGCACGAGGAGGACGACGACTGGCAGCGCCAGCAGGCTGGGCCGAGCCAGGTGGCTGGGCCAGCACAGGTAAGGCCCAGGTGGGCTTTCTTCTCTCTCTTTTTGATTTTTGTTTCTGATTTCTATTTAACTGCAACTGTTTAGCTTTAAATAAAATACTAAAACGTTTCCAAAAATCCTGGAAATAAATGTGGCCTATGTTTAGATTATTTCCAACAGGAAACATTTATTCCCAGAATTATTTGAGCATTTAAATTATTTTATAGCATTTAAATGCCCAAATTCAAATACTTATGATTTAATTCAATGACCTTCTGTTGACCTAGAAAAATGTGCACCAATTTTGTCAGAGGTTCTAACCTAAGACAAAGAGGGTGAACTTTTTAGAAGGGCATTTCAGGTTCATTGAAAATATTTTTAGTAAACCCTAGTTGTTTCCAGGGGGGTGTTGGGGGTTCTGTCTTCCCCAATTCAAATTTAAGAAGAATTTAATCATGATGTACACTCTAATGCATGGACTAGCTAGGGTGTGACAACTCACCCCCACTCAAAGAATCTCGTCCCGAGATTTAGGATCCTCCGGGAAGAAGGTGGGGTACTCAAGTCGAAGACGATCCTCCCTTTCCCAAGTGGCTTCTTTATCGGAGTGGTGTGACCATTGAACCTGGAGAAACTTGATATTCTGACATCGAGTGGTACGCTCGGCTTGATCAAGGATACGAACGGGATATTCCTGATAAGAGAGGTTATCTTGTAGATCAAGCGTTTCGTGGTCCACTCCACGGATAGGATCCGCAAAGCAACGCCTGAGTTGTGAAACGTGGAAGACATCATGAACTCTGGAAAGATGCGGAGGTAGTTCCAATGGGTAGGAAACTTCTCCTCGTTTGGCAAGAATGCGAAAGGGTCCAATGTAACGAGGGGCCAATTTGCCTTTGATACCGAAACGATGGGTTCCCTTTAACGGAGTAACCCGAAGGTAAGCCTTCTCGTCGACTTCATAAGTCATAGGCTTATGTTTACGATCATATTGACTCTTTTGACGAGATTGGGCTGTTTTCAATTTCTCACGAATAACGCGAACCTGCTCTTCTGCTTCCTGAATCATATCCGGGCCAAAGAGTTGTCTTTCCCCGGTTTCTGACCAGTTAAGAGGCGTTCGACATTTTCGTCCATAGAGAACTTCGAATGGAGCTTTCCCCAAACTAGCTTGATAACTATTGTTATAAGCAAACTCCGCGAATGGAAGGCATTTCTCCAAACTTATTCCGAACGAGATGACAGAAGCTCGGAGCATATCTTCCAGAATTTGATTGACTCGCTCTACTTGACCACTTGATTGAGGATGGAAGGCAGTGCTAAAGGAGAGACGAGTTCCCATAGCATTTTGGAAACTTTCCCAAAATCAAGAGGTGAAGAGACTCCCACGGTATGAGTTAATTTCCAATGGAACACCATGAAGAGACACTATTCGGGAGATGTATAGATCAGCTAGCTGGCTAGCAGTGATACTCTCACGAACAGGTAGAAAGTGGGCTACTTTGGAAAGTTGGTCGATCACAACGAAGATGGCATTATTCCCTCTCTTGGTCCTGGGAAACCCAGTGATGAAATCCATACTGATTTTATCCCATTTCCATTCAGGAATAGCCAAAGGTTGAAGGGTGCCAGCAGGCCGTTGATGCTCTGCTTTAACACGACGACAAACGTCGCAATTAGCAATGTATTGAGCGATTTCTCTCTTCATCCTAGTCCACCAAAACCTCTGGCGTAGGTCTTGATACATTTTGGTACTACCGGGATGAATGGTGAGAGGGGATTCATGAGCTTCCTTAAGGATCAATTGGCATAGATGTTGTTTCTTGGGAACCACCAAATGGTTCTCAAAGAAGACAGCACCCCGCTTATCCATGGAAAAACATTTAGCAACTCCGCTAGCAATGGTTTCCTTAATCCGGGATATGCCCTTATCATACCGCTGGGCGGTTATGATCTGATCCATAAGGTTAGGTTTCGCCACCAAGGTGGATAGGAATCCTCGAGGAAAAATGTGAAGATTAAGCTTACGGAATTCCTCATGGAGAAGTGGTTGACTTTGTTGTAACATCAGGTTGTTACAATAGGATTTACGACTTAGTGCATCATCCATGACATTGGCTTTGCCCGGGGTGTAAGTTATTCCTAAGTCGTAATCCGAGATCAACTCAACCCAACATCTTTGCCTGAGATTCAAATCTGGTTGGGTGAAGATATATTTCAAACTTTTGTGATCGGTGAAGATCTCGCAACGATTACCGAGAAGGTAATGTCGCCAAGTTTTAAGTGCATGGACTACAGCTGCAAGCTCTAGATCATGTGTGGGATAATTTTCCTCATGTGGGTGTAATTGACGTGAAGCATAGGCAATTACCTGACGATCTTGCATGAGTATGCAACCTAGTCCTTGTCGCGAGGCGTCGCAATAGATAATAAAGTCCTTGGAGAAATCTGGTGGTACCAGTACGGGAGCAGATGTCAGGCGTCTTTTCAGTTCCTGAAAACTGAACTCGCACTGTGGAGTCCACTCGAACTTTTTATCTTTCTTGAGGAGTTCAGTTAGAGGTTTAGCAACCTTGGAGAAATTCTCAACGAAGCGGCGGCAATAGCCCGCTAAGCCAAGGAAGCTCTGAACTTGCTTAACCGTCTTAGGTGGAGTCCAATCAAGGACGGCTTGAACTCGCTCGGGATTGACAGCAATACCCTTACCAGAGATTACATGGCCTAGATAGGTCACTTCTGGCAACCAAAATTCACACTTGGAGAATTTGGCATAAAGGCGATGCTCTCGGAGTTTGATCAATACCAGCCTTAGATGTTCGGCATGTTCCTCTTCATTCTTGGAGTAGATGAGTATGTCATCGAGGTACACTACGACAAATTTATCCAAATACTCCATGAAAACCGAGTTCATTAACCGCGAGAAGGTGGCTGGGGCATTGGTTAAGCCGAAGGACATGACGGTGTACTCGTATTGGTCATAACGAGTAACAAAGGCCGTTTTGGGTATGTCCCCGTTTCTGATTTTGATTTGATGGTAACCCAACCTCAAATCCATCTTGGAGAAGACTGAGGATCCAGCGAGCTGATCATACAGATCATTGATCCTGGGAAGAGGGTATTTGTTCTTGATGGTGACCAGATTGACAGGGCGGTAGTCCACAACCATTCGATCCGTTCCATCCTTCTTCTTGACGAAGAGGACGGGGCAAGCCCAAGGAGAGGAACTAGGACGGATGAAACCCTTTTTCAAGGACTCATCGAGTTGATTCTTAAGCTCGGCTAGTTCTAAGGGTGCCATCTTGTAGGGTCTTCTAGAGAGTGGAACGGTTCCTGGAACAAGGTCTATCACAAACTCAACATCCCTGTCAGGTGGAACACCTGGCAGTTCTTCTGGAAAGACATCCGGAAAGTCTCGGACTACCAGAACATCCTCAAGGTCTGGAAGAGGGTTGGCATTTAGTGAGTAAAGCTGGCGCTTGGCCACTCGAGTTAAGACATTGACTGTCTTGCCCGATGGGTGAGTAAGGTGAACGGTTCTAGTGGCACAATCGATCTTAGCATAATGAGCTGACATCCAATCCATACCCAAGATGATATTTATGTCGGAGGACTTGAGAGCTATTAAGGATGCAAGGAAGACAAGTCTGTTGACAAGAATTTCGTTCCCATGGCTTACTCTAGAGGTTTGCCATTTGGAACCCGGAGTTTGAATTACCATGGAAGTGGGCATGTCCTAGAATGTCGTGTTATGCAATCGAGCATAGCTCTCGGATATGAATGAATGAGATGCTCCAGTATCGAAAAGAACAGATGCCGGATGGCAATTAACAAGGAGCGTACCAAGGACGATGTTAGGATCCTCATGAGCCTCCTCGGCTGAAACATAATTGACAAGGCCACGTGTAGTGGTGGCCGGCTTGGCGTAGAAAGTCTTCCCCGCTGGCTTACCACGGCCAACGGAATTTCCAGTTTGATTGGGGTTGTTGTTCTGGGGACACTCTCGGCTATAGTGACCCGGCTCTCCACACTTGAAGCATGTCACCACATTGAGGCGTGGAGCAGCATTAGCAGCGGGGCCACCATAGGGCTTGGGCGGTGCAAGTTGTTGGTTGGGACGAGGCGCCTCAAAAGATGGCCTCGGGATGAACCTGGGTGGCAGTGCTGTGCTTGGGATCCACACCCGGCGCTTCTGAGTTCCAGAGCCGGATGAAGAGCCAAAATCACGGGAGTGCTTGCGTGAAGCGTCATAATCAGTCTGGCCCGTCTCAGCACTGATGGCTTTATTGACCAACTTCTGAAAGGATGTGCACTCGTGCAGACGGAGATCGCGGCGAAGCTCAGGGCTAAGTCCCTTGCGGAACCTTGCCTGCTTCTTAGCGTCAGTAGAAACCTCTTCAGGAGCATAGCGTGCCAGATTCCCAAATTCACGACTATAGGCATCCACAGTCAGTCTTCCTTGGGTGAAGTTGCAGAATTCCTCCCTCTTGCGATCCATGAGACCTTCCGGAATGTGATGCTCATGGAAAACCTCACTGAATTCAGCCCAAGAAGTGATTTGGCCGACCGGGCGCATAGCTTCGAAGTTTTCCCACCAAAGGCTAGCAGGGCCTTCGAGATGATAGGCAGCATAGGTAACCTTGTCGGCTTCGGCTACGTTGGCAGAACGTAGCTTGTGGGTGATGCTGCGAAGCCAGTCATCTGCGTCGAGGGGCTCGACGGAATGGTTAAACTTTGGTGGGTACAGCTTGATAAAGTCATTGATTGACACCAGGTCATTTCGCAGGTGGCGTGCAGTGTTCTGCTCAATCCTCTCTAGCAGGCGGTTAGTCTCACGCTTGTTTATTTCCGCTTCCAGCATTACTTCGGCCAAAGAAGGCGGGTGAGGCAGATTTTCACCTCTAGCTACACTGGCTTCCCCCTGCTCCGGGACAGCAGGGTTGCTGCGGGTGTTGACCATCCTAGGAGAAAACAAGACAATTGTTTAGATAAGGATGGCTCAAACTTAGCAAGGTAGTGCAGAATGTAATGGATAACACGGAATGCAGAGATGTTCATCCGTATGACATGGTAATATAAAACTGCCATATATATACCAACGGTCATGCACATCATACATAGTTTAGTACAAGCCCAGGCTACAGTACAACTATGGTGAAAGACATTACATCTCATCGGAGGCATTCCAAGCTCCTATACATTATTTGTCTACACCTCCGGAATTGATTACACACAAAGTCATATTCCACAAGTCACACAGGACAGTGGAGATACAACTACTACAATACTAGTGGTACTACTACTAACTCAGACAGCTCCGTAGTAGTTCTCATAGAAGTCACCTCCGTAGCCTGGAAGTTCAACATGACCATCCGGGAACAGACAGTCCTGAGGAGCCTGTGGACCATAGGGGCTGGGATGAGGTCTTGGACCAACAAACGGTGGCCTGTGGGGACCACGGGGTGGGGCGATGCCTCCCACATCACGCCAATCCACCATGTCTGGCAGAGTTGATCTCATAGGATACAGATCCCTTGTATCCATACATCCAGCCTGCACCGCAGGTGCAAACCGAGTCAATGTGGCCCAATGATCAGCACGGGTATTGAAAAGCTCCAGCCTCAAGGCCCGATTCTCTCGGTCCTTATCTTCAAGCAACTCGGCAGTGGTACGAGTTAATGAGTCCTCCTGAGTGGAGTCAGCATACATAGCCTGAAGATACCCTTGCGCTCCCGGAAGTGAAGCTGGCATGTAACGGAAGTCGGTGTTCCGAAGCAGGCCAGTCCGGACTCGCAAGATGGTCATCATGGAATAGGCAGCATCCTGCACAGCCATCTCAACAGTAACCCCGAGTCCATAGGAACAGTGAGGGGGCTCGGTAGATCCAGGATAAGAAGGAAATATCCTGACGGTGCAGAGATATTGGCTTTGATTAAAGTCGCGGAACTGCTCTTCGACAGTGTATTCGGGATACCAATGGTAGCCCGTCTCGATCATTACCCGGACTAGCATAGCAGTATGACCGGGCACGTCGAGGCACCGGGTCAGGCGAACCACTTGATTTTGAACATGGTTGGCCATCTGAAAGCACAACCACAATGCAAAGACATCAGAATTCCTAGGGAAAATTGGACAGCATAACAACTGTAAATGCTCAGAAAAAGATTTGAGACATCCACAACAGTTCGGAATACCACTCAACAACATCATATCAAGATTCTGATCCAATTAGCAACATACTAGAATAGTAGAAACTGAACTGGGGCTTGTAGCATCAATCCTATAAGCTACAATGGATTAGTAACACGTGAACCTGATAGAGGAAGAGAGCCTAGTCCTTAACCCACGTTGAATGAGGAGAGAGTGACTCAGATCAGAGGCATAGGTAAAGGAGTAAAAGAACCTTACGTTCCCTCCCACAATCAATTCCCCTACATATAACTAGAGCATTTCTAGACTCGACATCGACCAGTTTGGCTCAACGAACCTACAGGCAGTCCGGCTCTGATGCCAACGCTATCAGGACCCCGATTGCAAGTCACATCGATCCAGCCGGTAACACCTCATATCACTTTGCGGCCTCACGCACGGTATCCCACGGGTGTCGCCTTACCATGGCCCGGGACCGTTTGCGCCTTTTGGCTCACGTATATGATAGTGTCGCTAGCATCCATATGACAGAGAACCCGGGCCGACATGGCTAGTCGTGAACCCAAAGCGGCACAGACCTATGGAGACAGGCATACATGAATCACATCAAACATGTCGGTCATCAACGAGTGATTCTGGGCTGTAGCACTGGGCTAACAGGACTCTGGGGAACCCCGGGATATAGCAGGCTAGGCAGGACTCCGGAAGTCACCGTGTGACATTTCCCCGAAGGGACAAACATAGGGACGAAGTGAAACACATGCCGGCCAGTCAAGTGTCCTGAACAGTAGTGTTGGGCTAGCAGGACTCCGGTGAACCGGGCTGTAGCGGACTACTATGGCTCGAGGAACACTAGACTACATTTCCCCATAAGAAAGGCTGCCAAGGATAAACAACTAGAGTGTCGGATCCCACTCATACCAAGCATTTCAATCATACACACAATATGCCCGATATGAGTACATACAACATGGCATCACAACAAAACTCTACAACTCAAGTACTTTATTTAAAGGCTCCAGAGAGCCATACATAACATGTTCATACAGATAGGGGTCACATGACCCGACACTCAAGTCATACAAACATACAAGCACATGCGGAAGCAACTAGTCTGAGTACAGACTCTAGAAAGAAAGAAGGCTTCTCGAAGCCTGTCTAACTACATAGGCCCTCCATGGCCAGGATCACCACCTGGGTGGCTAGTCACTCGTCGACGTCAAGGTCTACATAAAACCCATCGGAGGGGGCAGTGTTGTCGTCTGAAAACAATAAATAAGCAAACATGAGTACAAAGGTACTCAGCAAGTCTTACATCAGATCCTACTGTACATGCTTATTCTCAAGAAGGCGGTGGGGTTAATGCAGCAAGCCAGCTTTGACTCTTGGCTAAGCTATCCTACGGAACTCCACCAGTAAAATAGTTTTTCGCACACGAGTCCACTACTCACCAACACAATACTCCACCGGGGATCCTCCCTCATCATCCTACGAGAGGGCCATCCTCGGTACTCACACTTATCTTGAGTCTTTTAGTAGTATCCATTAACTTGTCTATGAACTGTATAGGCAACCAAGTAGTCCTTTACCGCGGACGCGGCTATTCGAATAGTTTTGTACCCTGCAGGGGTGTACTTCTTCATACATGCTTTCACCACTTACCGCCGCTTACACGACATGTACTCGGCAACCTTCAAGCGGAAGCCCAGCGAGGGTGTTGGCCACGGCCTACCTAAACACTTTAGTCTCTAGTCCAGGTTTATCGCCTATCCCGGTTCCATCCGCAGGGAGTCCGGCCGAGGTTTCCACATACGGCCCCGAACGATGTGAACAGGGTTCCCGAGACACCAAACGGGTGACTCGATACACCGTGCCACGGTGTATCTACCGTAACATAGCCCACCCCTAGGGTCAGCGCTACGCACGGCCGCCAACACATAACCTACAAACACCAGAAACTATTTGCAACTCCTGGACAGAGTACTAGGGTGGTTAAGAAGCCGAGAGGGTCAATTAAGGATCCCAATGCATGGTAGTAGCTGAATCTTAAATCACACATACAGATCTCAGTTCTTAGGGACGGCCTCAATGAAACAACCCACTATGTACTCCTACATGGCCTCTCATCGATACCTTTACCAAAACATGTTCAACACATCCCTCACATTACCGACATAAACATTTCACTCTAGCCCATCACCCAGATGAACCAGACCTGACACAACTCTAAGCATAGCAGGCATAGCAAGGTAGGAATCACATACATGGCTCAATCAACTCCTACACATGCTAGTGGGTTTCATCTAGTTACTGTGGCAATGACAGGTCATGCAGAGGATAAGGGTTCAACTACCGTAGCACACAGCAGTTTGAATCGCGTTGTCTTAATGCAGTAAACAAGAGCAGAAGCGAGAACATGGGTTTGTATCGGAATGATCAATGGTTGCTTGCCTGATGGAGTGGTAGCGGGATACTGCCCTTCAGTTGGATACTCGTGAATATCCTCGGAGGCAGAACCTACCACGGAGAACACATCGGAACACAATCAACACATGCTATGACATGGCAATATGATTGTGTCTTGGCCTAATCAAATATTAGAAAGCTCATTAAACATGGCCTTAATAGTGCATTTCCTTATTCTGCTTAAACAGCAAGGTAAACTTGTTTTGTCATGCATGAAACCATTACAGATGGATAGATTGAATTTTTTTGATAATTTTTCATATATAATTTATCTCATTTGGAGCTATGGTTGAATTTCTATGAATTTTTGAAGTTTGAACTATTTTCTGGAATTTCCTGTATAATAATAAATCCAGAAAATGCATTACTGTGTCAGCATTGCGTCAGGGTGACGTCAGCAGGTCAAAGGCGCCAGCCCAGGTCAAACCTGACTGGTGGGCCCCTTCTGTCAGCCTCTCAGCTAATTAGCAAAATTAGATTAACACTAATTAGCTGTCAGTGGGGCCGGGGCCCACATGTCAGTGACTGATTTAATTAAAATTAACTAAGACTAATCCTAATTTAGTTAGCCGACCGGCCCCACCTGTCATAGACTCAGGGGGGGTCTTCCTGGGCCCACCCAGGGGTCAAACTAGGTCAACTCGCCGGCGGCTCGACGCCGGCGAGGCCCGAGACGGCGGAGGGCTTCGGATTTGGTCCTCCGGTGACCAAATCGACGGCGGAGACGTGCTACGCGTAGCTGGGGCTCGTGCGCATCTAGTGGGGCAAGTGGGAGGAGCTGGGGTGGAGCGAGCTCGCCGGGATCGAGCTCGTGGCGGCAGCCGGAGTTCGGGCGAGGTCGGAATCGACGCTACGGTGCACGGGAGGGAGAACTGGGGGGGCTACGGGTTCCTGGTGCTGCACTAAGCATGGTGAGGCGCTCGGACGCGTGCTTACATGGCCGTAGCCACGACGACGTCATGGCCGGCGGCGAGGAGCGCTCGGGCTCGGAGGGAGCGGTGGCTACGAGGCATAATCGAGCACGGGAACTAGGGGGAAAGGAAGAGGAGCTCACAGCGGAGTCGGAGAGGGGGTCAGCGGGCTCGGGGAGGTCCTGGCGGCGGCGAATTTGACCGGAGATGGCTCGGGTGCCCGAGGTTGAAGACGAGGGAGAAGGCGGCGATGCAGGGCCTCCGGCGATGCGTGGCTCGGTGGGGAGGACGAGGGAGTCGAGGCGGAGCTAATGGGCTTGTCGGAGGGGCGAGGGGGTGTCTGTGGTGGCAACTACGGCGAACGGTGGTGAGGTACGCGCTCGGCCATCGCGGGAGAGAGAGAGGGAGACGAGGGGGAGAGTGAGCGAGTTCGAGAGGGACACGTGGGGGTCGCGTGGCACTTCAGGGCGTCTCCCGGGCGTCGGCGGAAGCAGGAGGTGGCCGGCGTATGGCCGCGGGCGCCGGCCACGCGCTCCGCGTCGTTCTGGCGCGAGGAGGATGACGACTGGCAGCGCCAGCAGGCTGGGCCGAGCCAGGTGGCTGGGCCAGCACAGGTAAGGCCCAGGTGGGCTTTCTCTCTCTCTTTTTGATTTTTGTTTCTGTTTTCTATTTAACTACAACTGTTTAGCTTTAAATAAAATACTAAAACGTTTCCAAAAATCCTAGAAATAAATGTGGCCTCTGTTTAGATTATTTCCAACAGGAAACATTTATTCCCAGAATTATTTGAGCATTTAAATTATTTTATAGCATTTAAATGCCCAAATTCAAATACTTATGATTTAATTCAATGACCTTCTGTTAACCTAGAAAATGTGCACCAATTTTGTCAGAGGTTCTAACCTAAGACAAAGAGGGTGAACTTTTTAGAAGGGCATTTCAGGTTCATTGAAAATATTTTTAGTAAACCCTAGTTGTTTCCAGGGGATGTTGGGGGTTCTGTCTTCCCCAATTCAAATTTAAGAAGAATTTAAACATGATGCACACTCTAATGCATGGACTAGCTAGGGTGTGACATTCGTAGAATTTGTAGGAACCGATATGAGCATCCAGGTTCGCTATTGGTTATTGACCGGAGACATGTCTCGGTCATGTCTACATAGTTCTCGAACCTGTAGGGTCCGCACGCTTAAAGTTCTATGACGATCGCTATTATGAGTTTATGTGTTTTGATGTACCGAAGGTAGTTCGGAGTCCCGGATGAGATCAGGGACATGACGAGGAGTCTCAAAATGGTCAAGACGTAAAGATCGATATATTGGGCGACTATATTCGAACATCGGAAAGGTTCCGAGTGATTCGAGTATTTTTCGGAGTACCAGGAAGTTACGGGAATATGAGGAAGAAGTAATGGGCCTCATGGACCAAGTTATGGAAGTGGGGAAGCAGGGCGTGCGGGCCTCTAGCCCAAACCGAATTGGACTAGGGGGTCGGCCCCCCTTTCCCCCTTTTCCTCCCTCTCCTTCCTTCTCCTCTTTCCCCTTCCTTTCCTCCTCCTAGTAGGAGTAGGAAAGGGGAGTCCTACTCCTACTAGGAGGAGGACTCCTCCTGGTGCGCCCTACAGGTGCCGTCCGGCCTCCTCCTTGCTCCATTATATAGGGGGGAGGGGGCACCCTAGAACACACAAGTTGATCATTGATCCCTTAGCCGTGTGCGGTGCCCCCGTCCACCATAATCCACCTCGGTCATATCATAGTGGTGCTTAGGCGAAGCCCTGCATCGGTAGCTTCATCAACACCGTCACCATGCCGTCGTGCTGACGAAGCTCTTCCCCGAAGCTCTACTAGATCGTGAGTTCGCGGGACGTCACCGAGCTGAATGTGTGCTGAACGCGGAGGTGCCGTACGTTCGGTACTAAGGATCTATTAATCGTGAAGATGTACGACTACATCAACCGCGTTGTCATAATGCTTCCGCTTACGGTCTACGAGGGTACGTGGACGACACTCTCCCCTCTCGTTGCTACGCATCACCATGATCTTGCGTGTGCGTAGGAATTTTTTTGAAATTAGTACGTTCCCCAACAGGCACATCACTAGTTATAGTTTTGACCTCTTCAAACCCACTTTTATCAATTTTCTCAACAAGATTTTCACCCTCCGAATTATTGGGACGCCTTCTAGATAAAGTTGCTCTTCTTCAGTCCCTTTATCAGCAATCTTAATTTTACTAAAAACAAGAATCAATAGGAGAAACACCAGTTATTTTCAGATCTTTATCACTTTTATCTTATAACGAGATAGGTTTTGCGACCATTTGATTTACTAGGGTAGCTTGTGCATCGGATATTTTCCTAGCAAACTTTCAGCAAAAGCATACTTAAGATTGGAGATTGCAAACTTCTCTACTAATATCATCGAGTTGTTTTGTTATAGCATCTAGCACAATGGAGTGGTCCTTAAGTTCTTCGGTAAAATATTTATTGTGCTCAAATTGTGTAGTCATATATTACTTAGTAGTTTTCTCGATTTCAAGCGAAATATTGGGGTAAGGAACATCATAATATTTTCTTTGAGGCATCATGACTATAGAAACAAGATTGCACTCAAAAATAGATCCGGCAAGAAAACGGTGAACGAAAAAGAGGGCGAATAAAATGGCAAATTTTTGTGAAGTGGGGGAGAGGAAAACGAGAGGCAAATGCAAATAATGTAAATTGCAAGGAGATGAGATTTGTGATTCGGAACCTGGTAGATGTTGATGATGTCACTACAAGAAATATGTCAACTTGTGACCTTCTGTCAGTGACCCTCGAAGAATTGGTCATAAATCTACGACCATTTGAGACCAATTGGTCAAAAGCTGTTCGGGGGGCTCCAAACCCTAAACTACAACGACCATTTTGGTCAGAAAGGTCGTAATTTCCTTACACGAAATGGTCATGAAGCAGACAACACTGGTCCGCTGTCTTATTTCTAGCTAATCACGACCAATATAGATGGTCATAACCTTGTAAATTGTGGTGGATTGCTATGACTAGGCGCCACCTCATCAGTATTGCCGATGTGCCATGTCCATGTGTCAATTTTTGCCCTAGGTTGTGAAGCAACCTATATTTTGTTGGGGAACGCAGTAATTTCAAAAAAAATCCTACGCACACGCAAGATCTATCATGGTGATGCATAGCAACGAGGAGGGAAGAGTGTTGTCCATGTACCCTCATATACCGTAAGAGTGTTGTCATGGTGATGCATGACAACGTGGTTGATGTAGTCGTACGTCTTCAAGATCCGACCGGTCCTAGCACCGAAAGTACGGCACCTCCGCGATCTGCACATGTTCGGCTCGATGACGTCCCACGAACTCTCGATCCAGCTGAGTGTCGAGGGATATCTTCGTCAGCACGACGGCATGATGACGGTGATGATGAAGCTACCAGCATAGGGCTTCGCCTAAGCACTACGACGGTATGACCGAGGTGGATTATGGTGGAGGGGGGCACCACACACGGCTAAGGGATCAATGATCAACTTGTGTGTTCTAGGGTGCCCCCCTGCCTCCATATATAAAGGAGAAAGGGGGAGGCTGGCCGGCCCTTGGGGCGTGCCAAGGAGGGGAGGAGTCCTCCTCCTAGTAGGAGCAGCACTCCCCCTTTCCTAGTCCAACTAGGAGGAGGAAGGGGGAAGGAAGGAGAGGAGAAGGAAGAAGTAAAGGGGGGTGCCACCCCCTTCCCTGGTCCAATTCGGACTAGAGGGGGAGTGGCGCGCGGCCCTGCCTTGGCCAGCCCTCTCTCTCTCTCCACTAAGGCCCATGTGGCCCATTAGTTCGCCGGGGGGTTCCGGTAACCCTCCGGCACTCCGGTTTTCTCCGAAATCACCCGGAACACTTCCGGTGTCCGAATATAGCCGTCCAATATATCAATCTTTATGTCTCGACCATTTCAAGACTCCTCATCATGTCTGTGATCACATCCGGGACTCCGAATTATCTTCGATACATCAAAACACATAAACTCATAATATCGATTGTCACCGAGCGTTAAGCGTGCGGACCCTACAGGTTCGAGAAATATGTAGACATGATCGAGACACCTCTCCAGTCAATAACCAATAGCGGAACCCGGATGTTCATATTGGCTCCCACATATTCTACGAAGATCTATATCGGTCAAACCGCATAACAACATATGTTGTTCCCTTTGTCATCGGTATGTTACTTGCCCGAGATTCGATCGTCGGTATCTCAATACCTAGTTCAATCTTGTTATAGGAAAGTATATTTACTCGTTCTGTAATGCAACATCCCGTAACTAAATCATTAGTCACATTGCTTGCAAGGCTTATAGTGATGTGCATTACCGAGAGGGCCCAGAGATACCTCTCCGATACACGGAGTGACAAATCCTAATCTCGATCTATGCCAACTCAACAAACACCATCGGAGACACCTGTAGAGCATCTTTATAGTCACCCAGTTACGTTGTGATGTTTGATAGCACACTAAGTGTTCCTCCGGTATTCGGGAGTTGCATGATCTCATAGTCATAGGAACATGTATAAGTTATGAAGAAAGAAATAGCAACAAACTAAACGATCATCATGCTTAGCTAACGGATAGGTCAAGTCAATCACATCATTCTCTAACGATGTGATCCGATTAATCAAATGACAACTCATGTCTATGGTTAGGAAACATAACCATCATTGATTCAACGAGCTAGTCAAGTAGAGGCATACTAGTGACATTCTGTTTGTCTATGTATTCACACATGTACTAAGTTTCTGGTTAATACAATTCTAGCATGAATAATAAACATTTATCATGATATAAGGAAATATAAATAACAACTTTATTATTGCCTCTAGGGCATATTTCCTTCAGTCTCCCACTTGCACTAGAGCCAATAATCTAGATTACATTGTAATGATTCTAACACCCATGGAGTCTTGGTGCTGATCATGTTTTGCTCGTGAGAGAGGCTTAGTCAACGGGTCTGTAACATTCAGATCCATATGTATCTTGCAAATCTCTATGTCTCCCTCCTTGACTTGATCACGGATGGAATTGAAGCGTCTCTTGATGTGCTTGGTTCTCTTGTGAAATCTAGATTCCATTGCCAAGGCAATTGCACCAGTATTGTCACAAAAGATTCTCATTGGACCCGATGCACTAGGTATGACACCTAGATTGTATATGAACTCCTTCATCCAGACTCCTTCATTTGCTGCTTCCGAAGCAGCTATGTACTCCGCTTCACACGTAGATCCCGCCACGACGCTTTGCTTGGAACTGCACCAACTGACAGCTCCACCATTTAATAAAAATACGTGTGCGGTTTGTGACTTAGAGTCATCCAGATTAGTGTCAAAGCTTGCATCAACGTAACCGTTTACGATGAGCTCTTTGTCACCACCATATACGAGAAACATATCCTTAGTCCTTTTCAGGTATTTTAGGATGTTCTGGACCGCTATCTAGTGATCCACTCCTGGATTACTTTGGTACCTCCCTGCTAAACTAATAGCAAGGCACACATCAGGTCTGGTACACAGCATTGCATACATGATAGAACCTATGGCTGAAGCATAGGGAATGACTTTCATTTTCTCTCTATCTTCTGCAGTGGTCGGGCATTGAGTCTGACTCAACTTCACACCTTGTAACATAGGCAAGAACCCTTTCTTTGCCTGATCCATTTTGAACTTCTACAAAACTTTATCAAGGTATGTGCTTTGTGAAAGTCCAATTAAGCGTCTTGATCTATCTCTATAGATCTTGATGCCCACTATATAAGGAGCTTCACCGAGGTCTTTCATTGAAAAATTCTTATTCAAGTATCCTTTCATGCTATTCAGAAATTCAGTATTATTTCCGATCAACAATATTTCATCTACATATAATATCAGAAATGCTACAGAGCTCCCACTCACTTTCTTGTAAATAGAGGCTTCTCCAAAGTTCTGTATAAAACCATATGCTTTGATTACACTATCAAAGCATATATTCCAACTTCGAGAGGCTTGCACTAGTCCATAAATGGATCGCTAGAGCTTGCACACTTTGTTAGCACCTTTTGGGTTGACAAAACCTTCTGGTTGCATCATATACAACTCTTCTTCAAGATATCCATTAAGGAATGAAGTTTTGGCATCCATTTGCCAATTTTCATAATCATAAAATGCGGCAATTGCTAACATGATTCGGGTGGACTTAAGCATCGCTACGGGTGAGAAGGTCTCATCGTAGTCAACTCCTTGAACTTGTCGAAAACCTTTCGCAATAATTTGAGCTTTGTAGACAGTAACATTGCCGTCAGCATCAGTCTTCTTCTTGAAGATCCATTTATTCTCTATGGCCTGCCGATCAACGGGCAAGTCAACCAAAGTCCACACTTTGTTCTCATACATGGATCCCATCTCGGATTTCCTGGCCTCAAGCCAATTTGCGGAATCTGGGCTCATCATCGCTTCCTCATAGTTCATATGTTCGTCATGATCAAATAACATGACCTTCGGAACAGGGTTATGCTACCTCTTGAGCACTGCGTTGGTTTTCCCTTGAAGAGGAAAGGGTGATGCAGCAAAGTAGCGTAAGTATTTCCCTTAGTTTTTGAGAACCAAGGTATCAATCCAGTAGGAGGCCACGCACGAGTCCCTCGCACCTACACAAACAAATAAACATGCAATAAAGGGGTTGTCAATCCCTTCACGGTCACTTACGAGAATGAGATCTGATAGATATGATAAGATAATATTTTTGGTATTTTTATGATAAAGAGAAATAAAGATGCAAAGTAAAATAAAAGGAAAAATAAATAACTAAGTATTGAAATATTAATATGATGGAGAATAGACCCGGGGGCCATAGGTTTCACTGGTGGCTTCTCTCGAGAGCATAAGTATTACGGTGGGTGAACAAATTACTGTTGAGCAATTGACAGAATTGAGCATAGTTATGAGAATATCTAGGTATGATCATGTATATAGGCATCACGTCCGACACAAGTAGACTGACTCCTGCCTACATCTAATACTATTACTTCACACATCGATCGTATCCGGCATGCATCTAGAGTATTAAGTTCAAGAGAACAGAGTAACGCTTTAAGTAAGATGACACGATGTAGAGGGATAAACTCATGCAATATGAAATAAACCCCATCTTGTTATCCTCGATGGCAACAATAAATACGTGCATTGCTGCCCCTACTGTCACTGGGAAAGGACACCGCAAGATTGAACCCAAAGCTAAGCACTTCTCTCATTGCCATAAAGATTAATCTAGTAGACCAAACCAAACTGATAATTCGAAGAGACTTGCAAAGATAACCAATCATACATAAAAGAATTTAGAGAAGATTCAAATATTGTTCATAGATAAACTTGATCATAAACCCACAATTCATCGGTCTGAGCAAACACACCGCAAAAGAAGATTACATCAAATAGATCTCCACAAGAGAGGGGGAGAACTTTGTATTGAGATCCAAAAAGGGAGAAGAAGCCATCTAGTTAATAACTATGGACCCGTAGGTCTGAGGTAAACTACTCACACTTCATCAGAGAGGCTACGGTGTTGATGTAGAAGCCCTCCGTGATGGATGCCCCCTCCGGTGGAGCTCCGGAAAAGGCCCCAAGATGGGATCTCACAGATACAGAAAGTTACGGCGGTGGTATTAGGGTTTTGGCTCCGTATCTGGTAGTTTGGAGGTACGTAGGTATATATAGGAGGAAGAAGTACGTCGGTGGAGCAACATGGGCCCCACAAGGGTGGAGGGCACACCTGGGGGGGTAGGCACGCACCCCTACCTCGTGCCTTCCTAGTTGATCTCTTGACATAGGGTCCAAGTCCTCTGGATCATGTTCGTTCCGAAAATCTAGGTCCCGAAGGTTTCATTCCGTTTGGACTCCGTTTGATATTCTTTTTCTGCGAACCCTAAAATTGGCAAAAAAAACCAGCAATTCTGGGCTGGGCCTCCGGTTAGTAGGTTAGTCCCAAAAATAATACAAAAGTGTATAATAAAGCCCAATAATGTCCAAAACAGGATATAATATAGCATGGAACAATCAAAAATTATAGATACGTTGGAGACGTATCAAGCATCCCCAAGCTTAATTCCTGCTCGTCCTCGAGTAGGTAAATGATAAAAACAGAATTTTTGATGTGGAATGCTACTTGACATAATTTCAATGTAATTGTCTTAATTGTGGTATGAATATTCAGATCCGAAAGATTCAAGACAAAAGTTCAATATTGACATAGAAATAGTAATACTTCAAGCGCATACTAACTAAGTAATTATGTCTCTTCAAAATATCATGGCCAAAGAAAGTTATCCCTACAAAATCATATAGTCTGGCTATGCTCCATCTTCACCACACAAAATATTTAAATTATGCACAACCCCGATGACAAGCCAAGAAATTGTTTCATACTTTTGGTGTTCTCAAACTTTTTCAATCTTCACGCAATACATGAGCGTGAGCCATGGACATAGCACTATATCTGGAATAGAATGGTGGTTGTGGAGAAGACAAAAAGGGAGAAGATAGTCTCACATCAACTAGGAGTATCAACGGGCTATGGAGATGCCCATTAATAGATATCAATGTGAGTGAGTAGGGATTGCCATGCAACGGATGCACTAGAGCTATAAGTATATGAAAGCTCAAACTGAAACTAAGTGGGTGTGCATCCAACTCGCTTGCTCACGAAGACCTAGGGCATTTTGAGGAATCCCATCATTGGAATATACAAGCCAAGTTCTATAATGAAAAATTCCCACTAGTATATGAAAGGTGATATCATAGGGAGACTCTATCATGAAGATCATGGTGCTACTTTGAAGCACAAGTGTGGTAAAAGGATAGTAGCATTGTCCCTTCTCTCTTTTTCTCTCATTTTTTTATTTGGGCCTTTTCTCCATTTTTTATGGCCTTCTTTATTTTATTTTAGTTCGGAGTCTCATCCCGACTTGTGGGGGAATCATAGTCTCCATCATCCTTTCCTCACTTGGGACAATGCTCTAAAATGATGATCATCACACTTTTATTTACTTACAACTCAACAATTACAACTCATACTTAGAACAAAATATGACTCTATGTGAATGCCTCCGCGGTGTACCGATATGTTCAATGAAATCAAAAGTGACATGTATAAAAGAATTATGAATGGTGGCTTTGCCACAAGTACAATGTCAACTACATGATCATGCAAGCAATATGACAATGGTGAAGCGTGTCATAGTAACGGAAAGGTGGAAAGTTGTATGGCAATATATCTCGGAATGGCTATGGAAATGCCATGATAGGTAGGTATGGCGGCTGTTTTGAGGAAGGTATATGGTGGGTGTATGATACCGGCGAAAGGTGTGCGGTATTAGAGAGGCTAGCAATGGTGGAAGGGTGAGAGTGCGTATAATCCATGGACTCAACATTAGTCATAAAGAACTCACATACTTATTGCAAAAATCTATTAGTTATCGAAGCAAAGTACTACGTGCATGCTCCTAGGGGATAGAATGGTAGGGAAAGACCATCGCTCGTCCCCGACTGCCACTCATAAGGAAGACAATCAATAAATAAATCATGCTCCAACTTCATCACATAACGGTTCACCATACGTGCATGCTACGGGAATCACAAACTTAAACTCAAGTATTTCTCAAATTCACAACTACTCAACTAGAATGACTCTAATATCACCATATCCATATCTCAAAACAATTATCAAGTATCAAACTTCTCATAGTATTCAACACACTCATAAGAAAAAAATATTAATCTTGAAGGCCTAACATAATTAAAGCAAATTACCACGCTGTTTTGTAGGACTCTCAAAATAATCTAAGTGAAGCATGAGAGAGCAATAGTTTCTATAAAACAAATCCACCACCGTGCCCTAAAAGATATAAGTGAAGCACTGGAGCAAAAACTATATAACTCAAAAGATATAAGTGAAACACATAGAGTATTCTAACAATTTCTGAATCATGTGTGTCTCTCTAAAAAGGTGTGTACATCAAGGATGATTGTAGAAGACTAACAAATAAAGACTCAAATAATACAATACTCTCCAAGCAAAACACATATGATGTGGTGAATAAAAATATAGCTCCAAGTAAAGTTACCGATGGAAGTAGACGAAAGAGGGGATGACTTCCGGGGCATCCCCAAGCTTGGGCTTTTAGGTGTCCTTCGATTATCTTGGGGTGCCATAGGAATCCCAAGCTTAGGCTCTTGCCACTCCTTGTTCCATAATCCATCAAATCTTTCACCAAAAACTTGAAAACTTCACAACACAAAACTTAAAGTAGAAAAATCTCATGAGCTCCGTTAGCGAAAGAAAACAAAACACCACTTCAAGGTACTGTAATGAACTCATTATTTATTGATATTGGTGTTAAACCTACTATATTCCAACTTCTCTATGGTTTATAAACTATTTTACTAGCCATAGATTCATCAAAATAAGCAAACAACACACGAAAAACAGACTTTGTCAAAAACAGAACAGTCTGTAGTAATCTGTAGCTAACGCAAGTTCTGGAATCCCAAAAATTCTAAAATAAATTTCTGGACGTGAGGAATTTATCTATTAATAATCTACTAAAGTAATTAACTAAATAGCAATTTCCAAATAAAAAAGGCAGCAATTCTCGTGAGCGCTAAAGTTTCTGTTTTTTACAGCAAGATTAAAAAGACTTTCCCCAAGTCTTCCCAACGGTTCTACTTGGAATAAACACTAATTAAACACAAAAAACACAACCAAAATAGAGGCTAGATAAATTATGGATTACTAAACCGGAGAAAAAATCAAGGAATAAAAATAAAATTGGGTTGCCTCCCAACAAGCGCTATCGTTTAACGCCCCTAGCTAGGCATAAAAGCAAGGATAGATCTAGGTGTTGCCATCTTTGGTAGGCAATCCATAAGTGGCTCTCATAATAGATTCATATGGTAATTTAATTTTCTTTCTAGGGAAGTGTTCCATGCCTTTCCTTAACAGAAATTGGAATCTAATATTTCCTTCCTTCATATCAATAATTGCACCAATCGTTCTAAGGAAAGGTCTACCAAGAATAATAGGACATGAAGGATTGCAATATATATCAAGAACAATAAAATCTACGGGCACATAATTCCTATTTGCAACAATAAGAAAATCATTAATTCTTACCATAGGTTTCTTAATAGTTGAATCCGCAAGGTGCATGTTTAAAGAGCAATCATCAAAATCACGGAAACCTAGCAAATCACACAAAGTTTTTGGAATCGTGAAAACACTAGATCCCAAATCACACAAAGCATAGCGGTCATGATCTTTAATTTTAATTTTAATAGTAGGTTCCCACTCATCATAAAGTTTTCTAGGGATAGAAACTTCCAACTCAAGTTTTTCTTCATAAGATTGCATCAAAGCATCAACGATATGTTTGGTAAAGGCTTTATTTTGACTATAAGCATGAGGAGAATTTAGCACGGATTGTAACAAGGAAATACAATCTATCAAAGAGCAATTATCATAAAAAAATTCCTTGAAATCCGAAATACTGGGTTCATTGATATTTAAAGTTTTGACCTCATCAATCCCACTTTTAACAATTTGAGCATCAAGATCTAAAGACTCCAAATTTTTGGAACTCCTTCTAGGTAAAGGTGGATCATATTCAGTCCCATCATTATAAAGATTCATATTGCAAAACAAAGATTTAATAGGGGACACATCAATAACTTTTAGATCTTCATCCTTATTATCATGGAAACTAGATGAACACGCTTTCACAAAACAATCTTTCTTAGCACGCATCCTAGCGGTTCTTTCTTTGCACTCATCAATGGAAATTCACATGGCTTTGAGAGACTCATTGATATCATGCTTAGGTGTAATAGATCTAAGTTTCAAAGAATCAACATCAAGAGAAATTCTATCAATGTTCCTAGCCAATTCATCAATCTTAAGCAATTTTTCTTCAATCAAAGCATTGAAATTCTTTTGCGAAGTAATAAATTCTTTAATATTAGATTCAAAATCAGAGGGTATATTATTAAAATTTCCATAAGAATTGTTGTAGGAATTACCATAATTATTAGAGGAATTACTAGGATACGGCCTAGGATTAAAGTTTCCTCTATACGCGTTGTTACCAAAATTATTCCTACCAACAAAATTCACATCCATAGATTCATTATTATTCTCAATTAAAGTAGACAGTAGCATATCATTAGGATCAGAAGAAACACTTTTATTGGCAAATAATTTCATAAGTTCATCCATCTTTCCACTCAAAACATTATTTTTGTTCTATCGCATGCACTTTCTTATTAGTAGATCTTTCACTATGCCATTGAGAATAATTAACCAAAATATTATCTAGGAGTTTAGTAGCTTCTCCTAATGTGATTTCCATCAAAGTGCCTCCCGCGGCCAAATCTAAAAGATTTCTAGAAGCAAAATTCAATCCGGAATAAAAATTTTGTATAATCATCCACAAATTCAAACCATGTGTAGGGCAATTACGTATCATTAATTTCATCTTCTCCCAAGCTTGTGCAACATGTTCATGATAAAGTTGCTTAAAATTCATGATATCATTTCTAAGAGAGATGATCTTAGCGGGAGGAAATACTTAGAGATAAAAGCATCTTTGCACTTATTCCACGAATCAATACTATTTTTAGGCAAAGACAAAAACCAAGCTTTAGCACGATTTCTAAGCAAAAAAGGAAATAGCTTTAATTTAACAATATCATTGTCCACATCTTTCTTCTTTTGCATATCACACAAATCAACAAAGTTGTTTAGATGGGTAGCAGCATCTTCACAAGGAAGGCCAGAAAAGGGATCTTTCATGACAAGATTCAACAAAGCAGCATTAATTTCACAAGATTCAACATCGGTAAGAGGAGCAATCGGAGTGCTAATAAAATCATTGTTGTTGGTATTAGTAAAGTCACACAATTTGATATTATCTTGAGCCATCATGACAAGCAAGCAATCCAACACACAAGGAAACAAGAGACGGGCAAAAAGAGGCAAATAGAGAAAGAGAAGGAGAAGTCAGACAGAGAGAGAGGTCGAATAAAACGGCAAGGGTGAAATGGGGGAGAGGAAAACGAGAGGCAAATGGAAAATAATGTAATGCAAGAGATAAGGGTTTGTGATGGGTACTTGGTATGTTGACTTTTGCGTAGACTCCCCGGCAACGGCGCCAGAAATCCTTCTTGCTACCTCTTGAGAACTGCGTTGGTTTTCCCTTGAAGATGAATGGGTGATGCAGCAAAGTAGCGTAAGTATCTCCCTTAGTTTTTTAGAACCAAGGTATCAATCCAGTAGGAGGCAATGCACGAGTCCCTCGCACCTACACAAACAAATAAACTCCTCGCAACCAACGCAATAAAGGGGTTGTCAATCCCTTCACGGTCACTTACGAGAGTGAGATCTGATAGATATGATAAGATAATATTTTTGGTATTTTTATGATAAAGAGAAATAAATATGCCAAGTAAAATAAAAGGCAAAATAAATAAATGAGTATTGAAAGATTAATATGATGGAGAATAGACCCAGGGGCCATAGGTTTCACTGGTGGCTTCTCTCGAGAGCATAAGTATTACGGTGGGTGAACAAATTACTATTGAGCAATTGATAGAATTGAGCATAGTTATGAGAATATCTAGGTATGATCATGTATATAGGAATCATGTCCGAGACAAGCAGACCGACTCCTGCCTGCATCTACTACTATTACTCCACACATCGACTGCTATCCAGCATGCATCTAGAGTATTAAGTTCAAGAGAACAGAGTAACGCTTTAAGCAAGATGACATGATGTAGAGGGATAAAATCATGCGATATGAAATAAACCCCATCTTGTTATCCTCGATGGCAACAATACAATACGTGCCTTGCTGCCCCTACTGTCACTGGGAAAGGACACCGCAAGATTGAACCCAACGCTAAGCACTTCTCCCATTGCAAGAAAATCAATCTAGTAGGCCAAACCAAACTGATAATTCGAAGAGACTTGCAAAGATAACCAATCATACATAAAAGAATTCAGAGAAGATTCAAATATTTTTCATAGATAAACTTGATCATAAACCCACAATTCATCGGTCTCAACAAACACACTGCAAAAGAAGATTACATCAAATAGATCTCCACAAGAGAGGGGGAGAACTTTGTATTGAGATCCAAAAAGAGATAAGAAGCCATCTAGCTAATAACAATGGACCCAAAGGTCGGATGTAAACTACTCACACTTCATCGGAGAGGCTATGGTGTTGATGTAGAAGCCCTCCGTGATCGATGACCCCTCCGGCGGAGCTCCGGAAAAGGCCCCAAGATGGGATCTCACGGATACAGAAAGTTACGGTGGTGGAATTAGGGTTTTGGCTCCGTATCTGGTAGTTTGGGGGTACGTAGGTATATATAGGAGGAAGAAGTACATCGGTGGAGCAACATGGGCCCCACGAGGGTGGAGGGCGCGCCTGGGTGGGTAGGCGCGCCCCCTACCTCGTGCCTTCCTAGTTGATGTCTTGACGTAGGGTCCAAGTCCTCTGGATCATGTTCGTTCCGAAAATCACGTTCCCGGAGGTTTCATTCCGTTTGGACTCTGTTTGATATTCCTTTTCTGCAAAACCCTAAAATAGGCAAAAAAACAACATTCTGGGCTGGGCCTCCGGTTAATAGGTTAGTCCCAAAAATAATATAAAAGTGTATAATAAAGCCCAATAATGTCCAGAACAGGATATAATATAGCATGGAACAATCAAAAATTATAGATATGTTGGAGACGTATCAGGTTACCGTACCACTCTAGTGCGGATCTTAATCTGGTTGACCTATCAGGTTCGGTAGTAAGTTGACCAGAAGTTTCATGATCATCATCATTAGCTTCCTCACTTACTGGTGTAGGAATCGCTGGAACTCATTTCAGTGATGAACTACTTTCCAATAAGGGAGGAGGTACAATTACCTCATCAAGTTCTACTTTCCTCCCAATCACTTCTTTCGAGAGAAACTCCTTCTCTAGAAAGGATCCATTCTTAGCAACGAATATCTTGCCTTCAGATCTATGATAGAAGGTGTACCCAACAGTCTCCTTTGGGTAGCCTATGAAGACACATTTCTCCGATTTGGGTTCGAGCTTACCAGGTTGAAGCTTTTTCACATAAGCATCACAGCCCCAAACTTTAAGAAACGACAACTTGGGTTTCTTGCCAAACCACAGTTCATAAGGTGTCGTCTCAACGGATTTAGATGGTGCCCTATTTAATGTGAATGCAGCTGTCTCTAAAGCATAACCCCAAAATGATAGTGGTAAATCAGTAAGAGACATCATAGATCGCACCATATCTAGTAAAGTACGATTATGACATTCGGACACACCATTACGCTGTGGTGTTCCGGGTGGCGTGAGTTGCGAAACTATTCCGCATTGTTTCAAATGAAGACCAAACTCGTAACTCAAATATCCTCCTCCACTATCAGATCATAGAAATATTATTTTCTTGTTACGATGATTTTCCACTTCACTCTGAAATTCTTTGAACTTTTCAAATGTTTCAGACTTTTGTTTCATTAAGTAGATACATCCATATCTGCTCAAATCATCTATAAAGGTGAGAAACTAACGATATCCTCCGCGAGCCTCAATGTTCATTGGACCACATACATCAGTATGTATGATTTCCAATAACTCTATTGCTCGCTCCATTGTTCCGGAGAATGGATTTTTAGCCATCTTGCCCATGAGAAATGGTTTGCAAGTACCAAGTGATTCATAATCAAGTGATTCCAGAAGTCCATCAGAATGGAGTTTCTTCATGCACTTTACACCAATATGACCCAAACGACAGTACCAGAAATAAGTTGCACTATCATTATCAACTCTGCATCTTTTGGCTTCAATACTATGAACATGTGTATCACTACTATCAAGATTTAGTAAAAATAGACCACTCATCAAGGGTGCATGACCATAAAAGATATTACTCAATAAATAGAACAATCATTATTCTCTGATTTAAATGAATAATTGTCTCGCATCAAACAAGATCCAGATATAATGTTCATGCTCAATGCTAGCACCAAATAACGATTATTTTTTAGGTCTAAAACTAATCCCGAAGGTAGATGTAGAGGTAGTACGCCAACGGCGATCACGTCGACTTTGGAACCATTTCCCATGAACATCGTCACCTCGTCCTTAGCCAATCTTCGCTTAATCCGTAGCCCCTATTTCGAGTTGCAAATGTTAGCAACTGAACCAGTACCAAATACCCAGGCACTATTGTGAGCATTAGTAAGGTACACATTAATAACATGTATATCAAATATACCTTTCACTTTTCCATCCTTCTTCTCCACCAAATACTTGGGGCAGTTCCGCTTCCAGTGACCAGTCCCTTTGTGGTAGAAGCACTCAGTTTCAGGCTTAGGTCCAGACTTGGGCTTCTTCATGTAACGCCCTCGATGCGGCTATATCTCCCACGTGTCGAAGCACGACTTAGAGGCATAACCGCATTGAAAGCAATGTCGCAAGTGAGGTAATATTCACACAACCCATGTAATACATAAGGGAAAGAGATACATAGTTGGCTTACAATCGCCACTTCACACAATTACATGAATAAAGCATTACATCAACCAGATACAATCAAGGTCCGACTATGGAACCCAAAATAAAAGAAGACTACCCCAAATGCTACACAGATCCCCGATCGTCCCAACTGGGCTCCACTACTGATCAACTGGAAACGGAAACAACATAACGAACACGATCTTCATCGAGCTCCTCCTTGAGCTCGGTTTCGTCACCTGCGCGGTATCATCGGCACCTGCAAGCTGGTTTTGGAAGCATCTGTGAGTCACGGGGACTCAGCAATCTCACACCCTCGCGATCAAGACTATTTAAGCTTATGGCTAAGGTAAAGGTATGAGGTGGAGCTAAGCGACTAGCATATTTGGTGGCTAAAATATACGCAAAAGAGAGCGAGAAGAGAAGGCAACGACACGGTCGAACAACTATGATCAAGAAGTGATCCTATAACAACCTACGTAAAGCATAACTCCAACACCGTGTTCACTTCCCGGACCCCGCCGAGAAGAGACCATCACGGCTACACACGCGGTTGATGTATTTTAATTAAGATCAACTTCAGGTTTTCTACAACCGGACATTAACAAATTCCCATCTTCCCATAACCGCGGGCACGGCTTTTGAAAGTTCAAATCCCTGCAGGGGTGTCCCAACTTAGCCCATCACAAGCTCTCACGGTCAACGAAGGATATTCCTTCTCCCAGGAAGACCCGATCAGGCTCGAAATCCCGGTTACAAGACATTTCGACAATGGTAAAACTAAACCAGCAAAGCCACCCGGATGTGCCGACAAATCCCGATAGGAGCTGCACATATCTCATTCTCAAGGCACACCGGATCATCCAAACTTCCGGTAGGCCAGCCCAGAGTTGCCCCTGGTAGCCACCGGCGGCTGACAAGTTGGACCAACACTCAGAGGAGCACTGGCCTGGGGGTTTAAATAAAGATGACCCTTGAGTCTGCAGAACCCAAGGGAAAGAAAAGGCTAGGTGGCGAATGGTAAAACCAATGTTGGGCCTTGCTGGAGGAGTTTTATTCAAGGCGAACTGTCAAGGGGTTCCCATTATAACCCCACCGTGTAAGGAACGCAAAATCCGGGAACATAACACCGATATGACGGAAACTAAGGTGGCAAGAGTGGAACAAAACACCAGGCATAAGGCCGAGCCTTCCACCCTTTACCAAGTATATAGATGCATTAGTTAAATAAGAGATATTGTGATATCCCAACAAATATCCATGTTCCAACAAGGAACAAACTCCAATCTTCACCTGCAACTAGCAACGCTATAAGAGGGGCTGAGCAAAGCGATAACATAGCCAAACAACGGTTTGCTAGGACAAGGTGGGTTAGAGGCTTGGCTTATCAATATGGGAGGCATGATATAGCAAGTGGTAGGTATCATAGCATAGGCATAGAAAAAGAGCGAGCATCTAGCAAGCAAAGATAGAAGTGATTTCGAGGGTATGGTCATCTTTCCTAAAAACCCGGCAAGGAAGAAGAACGAGTCCATGAAGAAGACAAACGGGCGTAGCCAACGGATCCTCACAAATGTGACGTTATCGGAACTAACCCGAAGAAGCAACACCGGAAAGAAGCAAACAACATAGTAATCAACCACCACATAAACATAGCATGATGCACAACCAAGTATGATGCATGTCCAGTTTAAATATGCATGGCATGGCAAAGGGCACAAACAAAACTACAAGTTAAGTGGAGCTCAATATGCAACGAGTTGCATATTGACGGAACACCACATCAATTATTTAGTTCTCTCTCATTTAGGTACCCAACAATATTAAATGTTGTTAAACATGGCAAGAGGTGAGGCATAACAAAACTACACCATCTAAACAATTTAAATGGGACCGGATATAACAAATAACGAATCCGGTAAATCCCCATATGCCTTAGTAATTTATTGCAACAACAATTTAAACATTTTTAATTGTTGTTATCATGATGCGGATGTCATGTTCAAGTTTATGCAATTTTTATTAAAAGTTGACAAGAGCATTATGAAGCATTTGTCACCGTGGTGGAAAGAAAGGGTGCCACGGTGACGAATCCGAAAATGATGTCACGGCACCATATCGGTTCTGGTAGCTCACGGAGATACCGGTAGAAAAGGAAAAGTGGCGGGAGCATGACATGCGATAGAAGGTGGGGTGATCCCGGTAACCGGGTTCCCACAAGTCGGTGGCAAGGCAAAAGGGGGGCAACGTGCACCGACAATTCGAGAACGGACCAAGCACGAGCATCTCATACATCAAACATGCATTCGTCCACGGGCGGTCGTCTCGGGGTTATACCTTCGAAGCGTGTGTTATCGGAGGGGTTCGAGTTCGATGCGGTGTAGGGGAAGTAGACGTTCTAGTCACGTAGTCATTCGAGGTCGCCGATAGTAGTACACAGTCGTTGTTGGACTTGACGGATCCGAGGATCACCATTGAACTTGACGAAACACACAGCGACGAGGAGGCACGCGTCGGCGGTAGTCGTTCCGGTGGCGAGCGTCGTCGAACTTGGCGGACGTCGTGTAGTTGTACAATTCGGTTGTAGTCATTCGCGTTCGTATTGGTACTTGGCGCCATGAAGTCGGTCTCGGAGGTCTTGGCGTCCTCGCCTACTTGTGTACTTGGCGTAATCCTTGGAAACGACGCTTGACAAACCAGTGAGATGACATAGTTCGGGCAGTCTCGATCTTGATGGTCTTGCTATTATGAAACGAAGCATCACAAGGGCCTCAGTTGAGTAGCAACAAGGAGGCGATGGTGGTGATCAGCGGCAGAGCAGGGCTAACGCAGAGGTGAATGAAGCGGAAAAACAAGGCAGAAGTGGCGCTGCCCCTGCGGCTTGGTGGTTGGCCTGCGGTGGAGGTCATCCCGATGGGGACGGGCCACCGGAGTCAGATCCGACCGGTGAGGCGCCGAAGATGGCCGGGGCTGAGCTAGTTCAGGTCGAGGAGGCAAGGTAGCAGGGGCATCGAGCGCGGGGGCTCTCCTGGTGCTTGATGCGTACGTGCATGCGGCGCTGCGGGAAGGGACAAGGAGATGGGGAATCGGACGCAGGGGCCCTGGCGGCGAGAGGAGGGAGACGAGGGACGATGGGATCGGGAAGAGGGGTTCGGTCGGGGCTAGGGTTAGGAGGGTAGGTGGGCCGGCGCGGGAATAGGCCTAGGGAGGCCCAGTGGAGAGGGAAGCGTCTAGGCGCAGATGGGCCTGCCTAGCTGGGCTCTCTTCTCCCCCATAACCTCTCTACTCAAAACAGAGGAGAGAAGAGAAAAAAAGAAAAAAAGGAAGGAAGGAAAAGAGAGAAAAGTAAGGATTAGGGAAGGAATTTGGGAAAGGGTTTAATTTTCCTGGACTCACGAAAAAGTGCTCGTTCCAAGAAAATTGGAGTGGCAAGATTGCAAGATTTAAATTCAAACTCATTTGAATTTAATTCAAATTGTTTGAACTAGGACTTGGGTTTTGAAGTGTCCAGAAATGTTGAAATTTTTGGAGGAACCTCGGCAAAAGGGAAGAGAAAATGCGGGCAAGGTTTTGAAGTCAAACTTGAAGTAGAAAAGACATGGGGAATATTTGCAAGTGTGTTTTAGGTGATTCCGTAAGAATGGATTATTTATCATAGCTCCCTAATATTGGGAGGGTATGTTATAAAGAGAATCACCACGTGAATTCCCTCGGTTTAAATAGATCAAAGATCCATGCCATTTATTTAGTTGAGTTGCAAAAGATTTATGAGATGATGGCATGATGACATGATGCAATGCAAAAATAAAAGGGTAGGCACAAATGAAACACACGGCGAAACCCGGAACATATGGAAGTCTTCTCGAGCATCGGTCTTGGGGCGTCACAAAACTCCACCACTACGAGAGGATCTCGTCCCGAGATCTAGGATGGCACCAGAGGGAAAAATGGAAGAGGAAGACAAACGGTAAAACTAAGTTGCTTCTTTGACAAACGAGTGAAACCAAAGAACCTTGAGATGATGAACAAATTGAAAGAAAGAATACAACAAAGATGAACGAGGTTGAAAACAAACAGGTAGAAAAGAGGAACAATGAACATTACGAGAACCTTGTAGGTTGAAAGACATGAGAAAAGGGATGCAATGGACAAGAAGTACATCCAAGCACTCCGGTAGGAACGATATGTACAAGGAACGATAAGGATCAATTACGATAACACTCCGGTTAAGACAAGATAGAGAAGGAATAAGAATGGTATAATTTGGACAGCACTCCGACTGTAAATGGAAGGAATTGAACATGATCTTGACAAAACAAGATGATGGATTGAAGAGAGCAACATCACAATGCCTCCGGAAGAAAGAAATAGAAGATAGATAATTGAAATAATAGAATGGAGAAGAAAATGCCAACTTCTGCCACAATTGAGCTTGAGAAGGCATCCTTAGGAGAAGGGTCGAACGGAGTTGTTGGAAAACCAACAACGAAAAGAGTAAGCTTGTTGTGCGCTTATGGAAAACATGTCGAAATCTTGAGGTGAAATTCTGCCACTAACAAAACTAATAGATTGGATTGATATCAACAAGGAAACAAGAATCTTATTTCACCGGGATGATAAAAGAAGAACTTGGGTCATTTATAAGCATCATAGATAGCAACAATCCTTAGGGAAAGCTTTAGGTGAAATATAACCCAAGATAACTCCAATGAAGAGATTGATGGGTTTAAATATCTCATTCCTGACGACTTTTGAATCATGAAACATGAAGGGAAATTGTCAACAATGACATAACACCACCTCAAAAGATAAGGTAAAAGAATTGCACTCCGGATTGCAAGATGAAGAATGCATGAGCTCCTCTAAAAAGAATCTTGATGAACACTTCGAGAAGGAATTAAATCCTTGATGAACCAACATGTAGAGCCTCCATGAAGAACTCCGGTAATAAAAGAATGATCAAACAAGAAGAAAGAGAAGTTGAAAACACAAGGTGAAACCTTGCGATGATTTAGATGAATCTTCGTGGTGGCATACTTGAAAGAGCTTGGAACTCCGGGAAAATAAAGGAATAAAGCATCTCAAACCGATAATGTGATATGATGAACCACTCCGAAAAGAAGAAATTAGAATGCTTGGATGAAACAAGAATAAGAATTATGCTATGCGTATCCTTCACCAATTTAGATTGATGACAAGCAATGTATTTGGCATACTACTTATTCTCGTTGAAAAGATTAAGAGAGATATAAATCAAACTTGAGAAGGTCTTCAACGAACCACCGGTAGGATTTGGGAACAACGAATACATAGATATGATAAATGAAGGAAGAAGAATCTTGGAAGAACCACCGTAAGAATTGAAAATGATTGAAGAAAAGATAAAGAACCACCGGGAAGAATTAGCAAATGAACAAAGATGCTTGAGAGAATTTAGAAACAAGATAATGAAGAGATCTTGAGCTAATTAACGAATACTTGAGCGATGCACCAGTAAGATTTGGAGAATGATAGCTGGAAGCTGGAATGAATAATTCTGAGATGATGGCATCCGGATAATCAAACTGAAAAATACTCCTGAATTGTTCCGGATGGGTGAAAAGAATTCTCACAATCAAAAACAATTATGAGAGGATGGCATAAAGCTAGCACCAAGAATCTTGAAGAGAATGGAGCAAGATTTAAAGGAAACACTTCTTCGGTCTTCAAATGTTGAGAATGACGATGCGAAACACCAACATGAGTTGTTGGGATACTTCGGGATGAATATTAGAAAGGTAGAACCAATGATGAAAGAATTTGAAAGATCTTGGAGAAAGACATATGACTGATGTTAAATCATTCTTACATCAAACTTTGAAAGGATTTGAGAATAACTCCGATAAAATTAGAAGAGTCAGGTAAGATCCTAGGAAAAAAAACCTGTGGGTTAGGGCCCACTCAAAAGAAACACCGTTGAACGATTTGAAAGAGAGATTGCGTCAGTTGAATTAAATGGCTTGAATGAGATAACAACCTCATAATAGGTTTGAACGGATCTTGAAGGAAAAGACGAGCCTTCCGAGACATCTTTAGCACTCCGGAATAATTGAATAGCGAGAAATGACTGAATATAAGGTGCACCAGCATGAGAAAACATTTGAAACAAGGACAAGAATGTGATCAAACACCGAAAGCTTGAATTGAAACCACCGAAGAAGAAAAGAATGAAGAATGATAAACGAGTAGAGCATCTTCAAGAGAACCACCGGGTAAGAACGTTGATTGAAAAGAATGGAGAGACTTCACATCAATAGAAGGATACTTGATTAAGAAATCTGAGTCCTTGAAGAAAAAGGGTGGGCGGGTCGGAAAACAAAGGCAACTTGGAGATGGATGAAACAAACAACATTGAGAAGAACTGATAATTGATCTTACGGATGGGGAGAATGATGGGATCAACTCGAAGAGAAGCACACCGGTTGAAAAGGATTGACATGACAATCTCGATTATCATGAATGATTGGTATTCACAATAGAAATATGAGAACACCGTTTAGGAAAGGTATGGAATCAACACTTGACTTCAAAGCAACTCGAATACCACAACTGAAAACAAAACAAAGGATTGGCTTGCAGAATAAGCTGGAACAAACATATGATAGAGATTCCGTACGAAGTTTTCGTGGTGGGGCCCACACGGGCTCGATCGTATAGCACCATCATGTACAAGGCAGTGCACATGACATATGAAGTGTCCCCGAGTCAGCATAGCCAAGGACTCTTTAAGACACAACGAGACCACTGTAAAACCAACCGTGGATAGGCGGACCACTAGACGTCAAACCCCAATTTCATATCATACATCTGTCGGAAAGATATGCTAAGAGCTACTTGAATTCCCACTTATAAACTCCCGAAATTTTCCGGTTATGCAATCAGGTGTTGGGGATACAGGGGAAGCATAATATCTCACCCAAAACTAGCAAATCCTACATCCAGCTGTATCCATCCTTCAACACATAACCAAGAAACCTTCGGAAATCATTTACCTCAACCTTCGAAAAGCATCCGTTATACGAGTTATGGAAATACTCCCGAACTCCCGCCCCAGTACTGGGTGGCGTCGAGGTTATCTCACCAACAACTGCATAAAAGAGATTTTCGATGTCGGCGAAACTCAGGTATTCCACAACTGCAATGATAAAATTGTGACGACAACACCTCGGAGCTCAACTCCCCAGGACACTGCCACAACCCCTAAATGTCAGGAGGCACCAAGAACAATGTTCTCGTCACAAAACCATCGAAATGATTCCAAGATACCCACGTGATCCTAAAAAAATTAGTGAAATTTGAGAAGAGAAGAGTCAAAACTCTACGTCAAGATGCCTCACCAGAGTGACGAAGGGACTAAGGGGTAAAAAGAATCCTACTCTCTGATATATATAATCCTAAATGACTCAAAACATTTTTCTAGACTCAACAACGCCAGCGATTCGATCAAGCAGGGGGCTCCTAAGTCGGGGAAGGCTCTGATTACCAACTTGTAATGCCCTCGATGTGGCTATATCTCCCACGTGTCGAAGCATGACTTAGAGGCATAACCGCATTGAAAGCAATGTCGCAAGTGAGGTAATCTTCACACAACCCATGTAATACATAAGGGAAAGAGATAAATAGTTGGCTTACAATCGCCACTTCACATAATTACATGAATAAAGCATTACATCAACCAGATACAATCAAGGTCCGACTACAGAACCCAAAATAAAAGAAGACTACCCCAAATGCTACACATATCCCCGATCGTCCCAACTGGGCTCCACTACTGGTCAACTGGAAACGAAAACAACATAACGAACACGATCTTCATCGAGCTCCTCCTTGAGCTCGGTTTCGTCACCTGCGCGGTATCATCGGCACCTGCAAGCTGGTTTTGGAAGCATCTGTGAGTCACGCGGACTCAGCAATCTCACACCCTCGCGATCAAGACCATTTAAGCTTATGGCTAATGTAAAGGTATGAGGTGGAGCTGTAGCAAACGACTAGCATATTTGGTGGCTAACATATACGCAAAAGAGAGCGAGAAGAGAAGGCAACGACACGGTCGAACAACTATGATCAAGAAGTGATCCTATAACAACCTACGTAAAGCATAACTCCAACACCGTGTTCACTTCCCGGAGCCCGCCGAGAAGAGACCATCACGGCTACACACGCGGTTGATGTATTTTAATTAAGATCAACTTCAGGTTTTCTACAACCGGACATTAGCAAATTCCCATCTTCCCATAACCGTAGGCACGGCTTTCGAAAGTTCAAATCCCTGCAGGGGTGTCCCAACTTAGCCCATCACAAGCTCTCACGGTCAACGAAGGATATTCCTTCTCCCAGGAAGACCCGATCAGGCTCGAAATCCCGGTTACAAGACATTTCGACAATGGTAAAACTAAACCGGCAAAGCCACCCAGATGTGCCGACAAATCCCGATAGCAGCTGCACATATCTTGTTCTCAGGGCACACCGGATCATCCAAACTTCCGGTAGGCCAGCCCAGAGTTGCCCCTGGTAGCCACCGGCGGCTGACAAGTTGGACCAACACTCAGAGGAGCAATGGCCCGGGGGTTTAAATAAAGATGACCCTTGAGTCTGCAGAACCCGAGGGAAAGAAATGGCTAGGTGGCGAATGGTAAAACCAATGTTGGGCCTTGCTGGAGGAGTTTTATTCAAGGCGAACTGTCAAGGGGTTCCCATTATAACCCAACCATGTAAGGAACGCAAAATCCGGGAACATAACACTGATATGACGGAAACTAAGGTGGCAAGAGTGGAACAAAACACCAGGCATAAGGCCGAGCCTTCCACCCTTTACCAAGTATGTAGATGCATTAGTTAAATAAGAGATATTGTGATATCCCAACAAATATCCATATTCCAACAAGGAACAAACTCCAATCTTCACCTGCAACTAGCAACGCTATAAGAGGGGCTGAGCAAAGCGGTAACATAGCCAAACAACGGTTTGCTAGGACAAGGTGGGTTAGAGGCTTGGCTTATCAATATGGGAGGCATGATATAGCAACTGGTAGGTATCGTAGCATAGGCATAGCAAAAGAGCGAGCATCTAGCAAGCAAAGATAGAAGTGATTTCGAGGGTATGGTCATCTTGCCTGAAAACCCGGCAAGGAAGAAGAATGAGTCCATGAAGAAGACAAACGGACGTAGCCAACGGATCCTCACAAACGTGACGTTATCGGAACTAACCCGAAGAAGCAACACCGGAAAGAGGAAAACAACATAGTAATCAACCACCACATAAACATAGCATGATGCACAACCAAGTATGATGCATGTCCGGTTTAAATATGCATGGCATGGCAAAGGGCACAAACAAAACTACAAGTTAAGTGGAGCTCAATATGCAACGAGTTGCATATTGACGGAACACCACATCAATTATTTAGTTCTCTCTCATTTAGGTACCCAACAATATTAAATGTTGTTAAACATGGCAAGAGGTGAGGCATAACAAAACTACACCATCTAAACAATTTAAATGGGACCGGATATAACAAATAACGAATCCGGTAAATCCCCATATGCCTTAGTAATTTATTGCAACAACAATTTAAACATTTTTAATTGTTGTTATCATGATGCGGATGTCATGTTCAAGTTTATGCAATTTTTATTAAAAGTTGAGAAGAGCATTATGAAGCATTTGTCACCGTGGTGGAAAGAAAGGGTGCCACGGCGACGAATCTGAAAATGATGTCACGGCACCATATCGGTTCCGGTAGCTCACAGCGATACCGGTACAAAAGGAGAAGTGATGGGAGCGTGACATGCGATAGAAGGTGGGGTGATCCCAGTAACCGGGTTCCGACATGGCAGTGGCAAGGCAAAAGGGGGGCAACGTGCACCGACAATTCGAGCACAGAGCAAGCACGAGCATCTCATACATCACACATGCATTCGTTCACGGGTGGTCGTCTCAGGGTTATACCTTCGAAGCATGCATTATCGGAGGGGTTCGAGATTGATGCGGTGTAGGGGAAGTAGACGCTCTCGTCACGTGGTCGTTCGAGGTCGTCGATAGTAGTACACAGTTGTTGTTGGACTTGACGGATCCGAGGACTTCGGGGTTCACCATTGAACTTGACGAAACCCACGGCGATGGAGAGGTACGCGTCGGCGGTAGTCGTTCGGGTGGCGAGCGTCGTCGAACTTGGCGGACGTCATGTAGTTTACAATTCGGTTGTAGTCATTCGCATTTGTATTGGTACTTGGCGCCATGAAGTCAGTCTCGGAGGTCTTGCGTCCTTTCCTACTTGTGTACTTGGCGTAATCCTTGGAAACGGCGCTTGACAAACCAGTGGGATGAGATAGTTCGGGCAGTCTCGATCTTGATGGTCTTGCTATTATGAAACGATGCATCACAAGGGCCTCGGTTGAGCAGCAACAAGGAGGCGATGGTGGTGATCAGCGGCAGAGCAGGGCTAACGCGGAGGTGAATGAAGCGGAAAAACAAGGCAGCAGTGGCGCTGCCCCTGCGGCTTGGTGGTTGGCCTGCGGTGGAGGTCATCCGGATGGGGACGGGCCACCGGAGTCAGATCCGGCCGGTGAGGCGCCGAAGATGGCCGGGGCTGAGCTAGTTCGGGTCGGGGAGGCAAGGTAGCAGGGGCATCGAGCGCGGGAGCTCTCTTGGTGCTTGATGCGTACGTGCATGCGGCGCTGCGGGAAGGGACGGGGAGATGGGGAATCGGACGTAGGGGACCTGGCGGCAAGAGGAGGGAGACGAGGGACGATGGGATCGGGAAGAGGGATCCGGTCGGGGCTAGGGTTATGAGGGTAGGTGGGCCGGCACGGGAATAGGCCTAGGGAGGCCCAGTGGAGAGGGTAGAGTCTAGGCGCAGATGGGCCTCCCTGGCTGGGCTCTCTTCTCCCCCATAACCTCTCTACTCAAAATAGAGGAGAGAAGAGAAAAAAAAGAAAAAAAAAGGAAGGAAGGAAAAGAAAGAAAAGTAAGGATTAGGGAAGGAATTTGGGAAAGGGTTTAATTTTCTTGGACTCACAAAAAACTGCTCGTTCCAAGCAAATTGGAGTGGCAAGATTGCAAGATTTAAATTCAAACTCATTTGAATTTAATTCAAATGGTTTGAACTGGGACTTGGGTTTTGAAGTGTCCAAAAATGTTGAAATTTTTGGAGGAACCTCGGCAAAAGGGAAGAGAAATGCGGGCAAGGTTTTGAAGTCAAACTTGAAGTAGAAAAGACATGGGGAATATTTGCAAGTGTGTTTTAGGTGATTCCATAAGAATGGATTATTTATCATAGCTCCCTAATATTGGGAGGGTATGTTATAAAGAGAATCACCACGTGAATTCCCTTGGTTTAAATAGATCAAAGATCCATGCCATTTATTTAGTTGAGTTGCAAAATATTTATGAGATGATGGCATGATGACATGATGCAATGCAAAAATAAAAGGGAGGCACAAATGAAACACACGGCGAAACCCGGAACATATGGAAGTCTTCTCGAGCATCGATCTTGGGGCGTCACACTTCACTTGAGAAAGCAACCGGCTTGCTGTTCTTCTTGAAGTTCCACTTCTTCTCTTTACCCTTTTTCTTGAAATTGGTGGTCTTTTTGACCATCAACACTTGATTCTCCTTCTTGATTTCTATCTCCGCGGCCTTTAGCATTGCGAAGAGCTCAGGAATCGTCTTATCCATCCCTTGCATATTATAGTTCATCACTAAGCTCTTGTAGCTTGGTGGCAGTGATTGATGAACTCTGCAATGACACTATCATCAGGAAGATTAACTCCCAGCTGAGTCAAGTGGTCGTGGTACCGAGACATTCTGAGTATATGTTCAGTGACGGAACTATTCTCCTCCATCTTGTAGCTGTAGAACTTTTGGAGACTTCATATCTCTCAATCCGGGCATTTGCTTGAAATATTAACTTCAACTCCTGGAACATCTCATATGCTCCATGACGTTTAAAACGTCGTTGAAGTCCCGGTTCTAAGCCGTAAAGCACGGCACACTGAACTATCGAGTAGTCATCAGCTTTGCTCTGCAGGTGTTCACAACATCTGGTGTTGCTCCTGCGGCGGGTTTGTTACCTAGCGGTGATTCCAGGACGTAATTCTTCTGGGCAGCAATGAGGATAGTCCTCAAGTTACAGACCCAGTCCGTGTAGTTGCTACCATCATCTTTCAACTTAGCTTTCTCTAGGAACGCACTAAAATTCAACGGAACAACAGCACGGGCTATCTATCAACAACAACATACACATGCAAAATACTATCAGGTACTAAGTTCATGATAAATTAGAGTTCAATTAATCAAATTACTTAAGAACTCCCACTTAGATAGATATCTCTCTAATCATCTAAGTGATCACGTGATCCATATCAACTAAACCATGTCCAATCATCACGTGAGATGGAGTAGTTTTCAATGGTGAACATCACTATGTTGATCATATCTACTATATGATTCACGCTCGACCTTTCTGTCTCAGTGCTCCAAGGCCATATCTGCATATGCTAGGCTCATCAAGTTTATCTCGAGTATTCTGCATGTGAAAAACTGGCTTGCACCCGTTGTATGTGAATGTAGAGCTTATCACACTCGATCATCACGTGGTGTCATGGCACGCCGAACTGTAGCAACGGTGCATACTCAGGGAGAACACTTATACCTTGAAATTTAGTGAGAGATCATCTTATAATGCTACCGTCGAACTAAGCAAAATAAGATTCATAAAGGATAAACATCACATGCAATCAATATAAGTGATATGATATGGCCATCATCATCTTGTGCTTTTGATCTTCATCTCCAAAGCACCGTCATGATCACCATCGTCATCGGCTTGATACCTTGATCTCCATCGAAGCATCGTTGTCATCTCGCCAACTATTGCTTCTACGACTATCACTACCGCTTAGTGATAAAGTAAAGCAATTACATGGCGATTGCATTTCATACAATAAAGCGACAACCATATGGCTCCTGCCAGTTGTCGATAACTATGTTACAAAACATGATCATCTCATACAATAAAATTTAGCATCATGTCTTGACCATATCACATCACAACATGCCCTGCAAAAACAAGTTAGACGTCCTCTACTTTGTTGTTGCAAGTTTTACGTGGCTGCTATGGGCTGAGCAAGAAACGTTCTTACCTACGCATCAAAAACCACAACACGGTAGAACCCTGTTCATTGAATCCGCTTCAACTAAAGTTGGAGAAACTGACACCCACCAACCACCTGTGTGCGAAGCACGTCGGTAGAACCAACCTCACGTAAGCGTACGCGTAATGTCGGTCTGAGCCGCTTCATCCAACAATACCGTTGAATCAAGAATCAACTAGTGATGGCAAGCAATATGTATATACCCACGCCCACAACTCCTTTGTGTTCTACTAGTGCATATGACATGTACGCATAGACCTGGGTCCGATGCCACTGTTGGGGAACGCAGTAATTTCAAAAAAAAAATCCTACACACACGCAAGATCTATCATGGTGATGCATAGCAATGAGGAGGGAAGATTTTCGTCCACGTACCCTCGTAGATCGTAAGCGGAAGCGTTATGACAACGCAATTGATGTAGTCGTACGTCTTCACGATCCGACCGATCCTAGCACCGAAAGTACAGCACCTCCGTGATCTGCACGCATTTGGCTTGGTGACGTCCCACGAACTTTCGATCCAGTTGAGTGTCGAGGGAGAGCATCGTCAGCACGGCGGCGTGATGACGGTGATGATGAAGCAACCGGAGCAGGGCTTCGCCTGAGCACTACGATGATATGACTGAGATGGATTATGTCGGAGGGGGGCACCGCACATGGCTAAGGGATCAATGATCAACTTGTGTGTTCTAGGGTGCCCCCTACCCCCGTATATAAAGGAGCAAGGGGGAAGCTGGCCGACCCTTGGGGCGCCATGGAGGGGAGGATTCCTCCTCCTAGTAGGAGTAGGACTCCCCCTTTCCTAGTCCAACTAGGAGGAGGAAGGGGGAAGGAAGGAGAGGAGAAGGGAGAAGGAAAGGGTGCGCCCCCCCTTCCCTAGACCAATTCGGACTAGAGGGGGAGGGGCGCGCGGCTCTGCCTTGGCCGGCCCCCTCTCTCTCACTAAGGCCCATGTGGCCCATTATTTCCCCGGGGGGGTCCGGTAACCCTCCGGCACTCCGGTTTTCTCCGAAATCACCCGGAACACTTCCGGTGTCCGAATATAGCCATCCAATATATCAATGTTTATGTCTCGACCATTCCAAGACTCCTCATCATGTCCGTGATCACATCCGGGACTCCGAACTATCTTCGTTACATCAAAACACATAAACTCATAATACCGATCATCACCGAACGTTAAGCGTGCGGACCCTACGGGTTCGAGAACTATGTAGACATGACCGAGACACATCTCCGAATAATAACCAATAGCAGAACCTGGATATTCATATTGACTCCCACATATTCTACGAAGATCTTTATCAGTCAAACTGCATAACGATATACGTTGTTCCGTTTGTCATCGGTATGTTACTTGCTCGAGATTCGATCGCCGGTATCTCAATACCTAGTTCAATCTCATTACCGGCAAGTCTCTTTACTCGTTCCGTAATGCATCATTCCATAACTAACTCATTAGTCACATTGTTTCTAGGGCTTATAGTGATGTGCATTACCGAGAGGGCCCAAAGATACCTCTTCGATACTCGGAGTGACAAATCCTAATCTCGATCTATGCCAACTCAACAAACACCATCAAAGACACCTGTAGAGCATCTTTATAGTCACCCACTTATGTTGTGACGTTTGATAGCACACTGAGTGTTCCTCCAGTATTCGGGAGTTGCATGATCTCATAGTCTTAGGAACATGTCTAAGTTATGAAGAAAGCAATAGCAACAAACTAAACGATCATCGTGCTAAGCTAATGGATGGGTCAAGTCAATCACGTCATTCTCTAATGATGTGATCCTGTTAATAAAATGACAACTCATGTCTATGGTTAGGAAACATAACCATCATTGATTTGACGAGCTAGTCAAGTAGAGGCATACTAGTGACATTCTGTTTGTCTATGTATTCACACATGTACTAAGTTTCCGGTTAATACAATTTCTAGCATGAATAGTAAACATTTATCATGATATAAGGAAATATAAATTACAACTTTATTGTTGCCTCTAGGGCATATTTCCTTCATATTTCTATCATTCCCAAAATTCCCCAAAAAATTGGGCATTCTTTATTATCCAAATCATTGCCTCATGACAATATTCAACTCCATTTGCCTGGTATATCTTCCTCGGTAAATTTCCAAAGTTTTTGTTCAGCTCAAACTGTTATGAAGGAAGTACTGGCTAAGCATATCCTAATGAGCTGAATTTTTGCCACATCTTCTATATTCCCAAATCATAGCTCTCCATGAAATTTAAGCCACATCTAACAATACATGTGAGCTCAGCATCCAATCTTTGTTTCTATTGATATTTTCAGTTTGTGAAGCAACTATATTTTATGTTAATTTATAATTGCTGAAAATTTACCACAACATGACCTTGCCCATAGAACCTCCCTCCACCAAATTTTAGCTCATTTATTCTAGCCAATTTCCCTCAGCATTTTTCCCAATTTTCTGTTCAGTGGAGAGCACTGTGAAGGAAGTACCATTTTTATGTATCCAAATGGTATGAAAATTTTAAAGTGACTTCACATACCGAAATTATCATCCTCCTCCAAATTTGAGATCAATCCATTCATTCATTTGAGTCTAGGTTCAACATTCATATTTGTGTCCAGTGTGGTACATTGCAAAGCAAATGCCACCTAAGCTCCTCCAGTTGAGCTGAAAATTTGTGAAGACAGTCTTCTTAGTAGATGATCATCCTCAGCCAAAACTCACGCCCATCGGCCATGTGCATTTCCCGTACCGCTAATCAAACACTTGGTAGCTAATTCATGTTTGAGCATAGTTCGGTCTCTTTGTTGGATTCTTCTGTTGTCATTTTCTTCCTATCATCTACCTAGGGAGTTCCCAACCCACTAGACATGCCTATGCCGTCCAGAACGCAGGGAAATACCACGGTCATGCAGTGACCTCGCGGCGGTCATGCGAGTTTACGCGCTCTGGAGTTGGGGCCCTCAGCCACCGTCCAAACCTCGACGTATCACCACCAAACCATGTATTTCTGATTAAATATATACTTATGTATCTAGAAATGATTTTTGGAAAAAATAAAGAGCAAACTATAAGGCAACTGCAGTTCAAATTTGACCCGCTTCCTACTGAATCGGCAGAAATTTGACTTTTTCACCAGAGGTGGATCAAAACTTTTGACGCCCAACCATTTTATCAATTGTGCATTAAATATGGCCTAGTATTTTAGAAATTTTGTTTGGTCCAATTTTGCAACAAATATATGGTAGGTCCTTCACCCAAAAAAACTCATTTCAGGTACCCAAAAAATGGAAAATGAATTTTCCATGCAAAGAAAATGAAAACTCCCTTAGGCAACATTGTTTGGAATTCCAAGATGCACCATTGTGCACAATATGAGATCATTTGAACAAACTATGCCATGAATGTGGCCATAAGATTGATCATTTGGCTTGAAAGCCATGAATCTTCACGCATGATAGCTCATTTCTGAGAACAATTTTTTAAATAATTGCCGTATTAGATGTTTATTATTTTTCCTGGAAACTTGGTCACATATAATGACAAAATACGAAGGTTTTTCAATTTTTTGAATTTTTTAAATGTTTTATGCCCGTTTCAAAATGCGGTCAAAACGGCGGGCTTGACCGTTCCTAGCTAGTGGTTGAATTTTGGAAAACTTTTGATGTTTCTCTGATTAAATAGATACTTATGTACCTAGAAATGATTTTTGGGAAAAATAAAAAGCAAACTATGAGGCAGCTGTAGTTCAATTTTGACCCGCTTTTAGCTGAATCGGCAGAAATTTGTCTTTTTCACGAGAGGTGGATCAAAGCTTTTGACACCCAACCATTTGGTCAATTGTGCATTAATTATGGCCTGGTATTTTATAAAAATGATTTCGTCCAATTTTGCAACAAATATACGGTAGGTCCTTCACAAAAAAACTCATTCGGGCACTCAAAAAATGGAAAATGAAAACTCCCTTAGACAACATTGTTTGGAATTCCAAGATGCACCCTTGTGCATAATATGAGATCATTTGAACAAACTATGCCATGAATGTGGCCATAAGATTGATGATTTGGCTTGAAAGCCATGAATCTTCACGCATGATAGCTCATTTCTGAGAACACTTTTTTAAAATAATTGTCGTATTACAAGTTTATTATTTTTCTTGGAAACTTGGTCACATATGATGACACAATGCGAAGGTTTTCTAATTTTTTTATTTTTTTTATTTTGTATGCCCGTTTCAAAATGCGGTCAAAATGGCGAGCTTGACCATTCCTAGCTAGTGCTTGAATCTTGGAAAACTTTTGATGTTTCTCTGATTAAATAGATACTTATGTAACTAGAAATGATTTTTGGAAAAAATGAAAAGCAAACTATGAGGCAACTGCAGTTCAAATTTGACCCGCTTCCAACTAAATCGGCGGAAATTTGTCTTTTGCACGATAGGTGGATCAAAGCTTTTCACACCCAACCACTTGGTCAATTGTGCATTAAATATGCTCTGGTATTTTATAAAAATGATTTGGTCCAATTTTGCATCAAATATATGGTAGGTCCTTCACCAAAAAAACTCATTTCAGGCACTCAAAAATGGAAAATGAATTTTCCGTGCAAAGAAAATGAAAACTCCCTTAGGAAACATAGTTTGGAATTCCAAGATGCACCCTCGTGCACAATATGAGATCATTTGAACAAACTATGCCCTAAATGTGGCCATAAGATTGATCATTTGGCTTGAAAGCCATGAATCTTCACGCATGATAGCTCATTTCTGCGAACAATTTTTTAAAATAATTGTCGTATTACAAGTTTATTATTTTTCCTGGAAACTTGGTCACATATAATGACACAATTCGAAGGTTTTCCTTTTTTTGTTTTTTTGAATTTTTCATGCCCGTTTCAAAATGTGGTGAAAATGGCGGGCTTGACCGTTCCTAGCTAGTGGTTGAATCTTGGAAAACTTTTGTTGTTTCTCTGATTAAATAGATACTTTTGTACCTAAAAATGATTTTCAGGAAAAATAAGTAACAAACTATGAGCCTGCCGTAGTTCAAATTTGATCCGCTTCCAGCTGAATCGGTAGAAGTTTGCCTTTTTCACGAGAGGTCGATAAAAGCTTTTGACACCCAAACATTTGGTCAATTGTGCACTAAATATGGCCTAGTATTTTAGAAAAATGATTTGATACAATTTTGCAACAAATATATGATAGGTCCTTCACAAAAATACTCATTTTGGGCACTCGAAAAATGGAAAATGAAATTTCCGTGGAAAGAAATTGAAAACGTCCTTAAGCAAAATTGTTTGCCATTTCAAGATGCACCCTTGTGAAATTATTTGGTAGCTTATTCTTCACAAAAAAATCATTTTGGACACTCAAAAAATGAAAAGTAAAATGCTGACATGACTTTACATTTTATTTTTATTTAACCACGACCATTTTTGGATGGTCATAACGTCCAATTTTAGATGGTCATAACGTCATACACGCGTACTGCGTTCTTATTGGGCCATAGCCATCTCACGCGGATCATGCATCAAGCACCGCTGGATGCTCCTGGATCCAACGGTAGCCCTTGCCCCCTCACCTCTCACCCACACCACAGCCCAAACCCTAGCTCACATCAAACCCCTCCTCCCCCATCTCCTCGCCGCCACCGCCACCTCCGGATCCAATCTCTCCCCGTTGCATCCCGATCCAACCCCCACCCACCGCCGACCTCGCCATCCTCCTCACCCACCGCCGCCGACCTCGTCCCTCCCTCCCCTCACCATCTCTCCCTCGCATCTCCCTCTTCCCCGCACCACTCCTCGCCTACTACCTCAGCCGGATGGGCCGGACTCTACGCCTCGTCCTCCTGCCCGTGCTCTAGATCGTCGTCGAGGCCAGCAAGCCCACCCCAGAGGCCACACTCGCGCTGCACTGCACCGCCGTCATGCACCGCTACCTCGGTTTCTACAACAGCCTCAACGCCTCCCCCGCAGTCGACTTCCGCCCGCACTGATACGTCCATTTTGCATCATGCTTTTATATCGATATTTATTGCATTATGGTCTGTTATTTCACATTATGTCACAATACTTATGGCTATTCTCTCTTATTTTATAATGTTTACATAAGGAGGGAGAATGCCGGCAGCTGGAATTCTGGGCTGGAAAAGGAGCAAATATTAGAGACCTATTCTGCACAACTCCAAAAGTCCTGAAACTCCACGGAATACCTTATAATAAATAATGAAAAATCCTTGCCAAAGATGAAGACCAGGGGGCCCACACCCTTTCCACGAGGGTGGGGGGCGCCCCCCCCCTAGGGCACGCCCCCCTACCTCGTGGGCCCCCTGGTGGCTCTCCGATGACCATCTTCTGCTATATGAAGTCTTTCATCAATAAAAAAACAGAAGCAACCTTTCGGGACGAAACTCCGCCGCCACAAGGCGGAACCTTGGCGGAACCAATCTAGGGCTCCGGCAGAGCTGTTCTACCGGGGAAATTTCCCTTCCGGAGGGGGAAATTATCGCCATCGTCATCACCAATGCTCCTCTCATCGGGAGAGGGAAATCTCCATCAACATCTTCATCAGCACCATCTCATCTCAAAACCCTAGTTCATCACTTGTATCCAATCCTTGTCTCCAAGTCCGGGATTGGTGCTAGTAGGTTGCTAGTAGTGTTAATTACTCCTTGTAGTTGATGCTAGTTGGTTTAATTGGTGGAAGATCATATGTTCAGGTCCTTTATGCATATTATTACCCCTCTGATTATGAACATGAATATGCTTTGTGAGTAGTTACGTTTGTTCCTGAGGACAAGGGAGAAGTCTTGCTATTAGTAGTCATGTGAATTTGGTATTCGTTCGATATTTTGATGAGATGTATGTTGTCTAGCCTCTAGTGGTGTTATGTGAACGTCGACTACATAACACTTCACCATTATTTGGGCCTAGAGGAAGGCATTGGGAAGTAATAAGTAGATGATGGGTTGCTAGAGTGACAGAAGCTTAAACCCTAGTTTATGTGTTGCTTCGTAAGGGGCTAATTTGGATCCATATGTTTCATGCTATGGTTAGGTTTACCTTAATACTTTTGTTGTAGTTGTGGATGCTTGCAATAGAGGTTAATCATAAGTGGGATGCTTGTTCAAGTAAGAACAGCACCCAAGCACCGGTCCACCCACATGTCAAATTATCAAAGTACCGAACGTGAATCATACGAACGTGATGAAAACTAGCTTGACGATATTCCCATGTGTCCTCGGGAGCGCTTTTTCCTTATATAAGAGTTTGTCCAGGCTTGTCCTTTGCTACAAAAAGGATTGGGCCACCTTGCTGCACTTTATTTACTTTTGTTACTTGTTGCTGGTAACAAATTACCTTATCACAAAACTATCTATTACCACTTATTTCAGTACTTGCAGAGAATACCTTGCTGAAAACCGCTTATCATTTCATTCCACTCCTCGTTGGGTTCGACACTCTTACTTATCGAAAGGACTATGATAGATCCCCTACAATTATGGGTCATCAAGACTCTTTTCTAGCTCCGTTGCCGGGGAGTGAAGCGCCTTTGGTAGGTGGAATTTTGTAAGGAAAAATTTATATAGTGTGCTGAAATTTACTGTCACTTGTTACTATGGAAAGTAATCCTCTGAGGGGCTTGTTCGGGGTATCTTAACCCCGACCAGTAGAGCAAAGAGTTGCTCCTCAACCTACTGAACCTATTGAAAATGAAATTCCTTATGAGTATCCTTCGGGTATGATAGAAAAACTGCTAGATAATCCTTTTACAGGAAATGGAACAAAGCATCCTAATGAACACCTAATATATGTGTATGAAGTTTGTGAATTATTTAAGCTTGCAGGTATACCCGATGATGTTGCTAAGAAGAAGGTCTTCCCTTTATGTTTGAAGGGAGACGCATTGACATGGTATAGGCTATGTGATGATACGAGATCATGGAACTATAGAAGATTGAAATTGGAATTTCATCAAAAGTATTACCCTATGCATCTTGTTCATCGTGACCGCAATTAAATATATAATTTTTGGCCTCGCAAAGGAGAAAGCATCGCTCAAGCTTGGGGGGGGGGCTTAAAACAATGTTATATTCATGACCCAATCATGAGCTCCCAAGAGAAACAATTCTTCAAAGAATTTATGCTCGACTTTCTGAAAATAATCGCACCATGCTCGATACTTCTTGTGCTGGCTCTTTTATGATGAAGACTATTGGATTTAGATGGTATTTATTGGATAAAATTAAATGCAACTCTGAAGATTGGGATCTCGACAAAGGTAAGGAGTCAGGTATGACACCTAAGTTTGATTGTGTTAAATCTTTTATGGATACCGATATTTTCCATAAGTTTAGCAATAAATATGGACTTGATTCTGAGATAGTAGCTTCTTTCTGTGAATCTTTTGCTACTTATGTTGATCTCCCTAAGGAGAAGTGGTTTAAATATCATCCTCCCATAGAAGTAAAAGTAGTTGCACCTATTAAAGTTGAAGAAAAGACTGTCACTTATAATGATCCTATTGTTCCTACTTGTTATGTTGAGAAACCACCTTTCCCTGTTAGGATAAAGGATCATGCTAAAGCTTCAATTGTGGTTCGTAAAAGCAATATTAAAACATATACACCTCTTGATCAAGTTAAAGTAGAACCTAATATTGCTATTATTAAAGATCTCTTGTCTGATAATATTGATGGGCATGTTATTCAGTTTTGCGGTGAAACTGCTAGAATTGTTAAACCTTGTGCTAAAGATAAAAATAGACCTGTGGTAGGCATGCCTGTTATTTCTGTTAAAATAGGAGAACATTGTTATCATGGCTTATGTGATATGGGTGCTAGTGCTAGTGCAATACCTATTGACTTATACAAAGAAATTATGCATGACATTGCACCTGTTGAGTTAGAAGAAATTGATGTTACTATTAAACTTGCTAATTGAGATACTATTTCACCAATGGGAATTGTAAGAGATGTTGAAATCTTGTGCGGGAAAACTAAATATCCTGCTGATTTTCTTGTTCTTGGTTCCCCACAAGATAGCTTTTGTCCCATTATATTTGGTAGACCCTTCTTGAATACTGTTAATGCTACCATAGATTGCACAAGGGATGTTGTTACTGTCGGCTTAGATGATATGACTCATGAGTTTAATTTCTCTAAATTTAGTAAACAACACCGTGAAGAAGAATTGCCTAGTAAGAATGAAATTATTGGTCTTTCTTCTATTGCCGTACCTCCTAGTGATCCTTTAGAACAATATTTGCTAGACCATGAGAATGATATGTTTATGAATGAAAGAAGGGAAATAGATGAAGTATTCTTTAAATAGGAACCTATTCTGAAACACAATTTTCCTGTTGAAATCCAAGGGGATCCCCCTCCACCTAAGGGTGATCCCGTGTTTGAGCTTAAACCGTTGCCTGATAACCTTAAATATGCTTGTCTTAATGAAAAGAAGATATATCCTCTTATTATTAGTGCTAACCTTTCAGAGCATGAAGAAGAAAGATTATTGAAAACTCTGAAGAAGCACCGTGCTGCTATTGGATATACTCTTGATGATCTTAAGGGCATTAGTCCCACTCTATGTCAACATAAAATAAATTTGGAAGCAGATGCCAAACCAGTTCGTGATCCTCAACGATGTCTGAATCCTAAAATGAAAGAAGTGGTAAGAAAAGAAATACTAAAGCTTCTGGAGGCAGGTATAATTTATCCCGTTGCTGATAGTCAGTGGGTAAGTCATGTTCATTGTGTCCCTAAGAAGGGAGGTATTACTATTGTTCCTAATGATAAAGATGAATTGATTCCACAAAGAATTATTACAGGTTATAGGATGGTAATTGATTTCCGCAAATTAAATAAGGCTACTAAGAAAGATCATTACCCCTTACCTTTTATCGATCAAATGCTAGAAAGATTATTAAAACATACACATTACTGCTTTCTAGATGGTTATTCTGGTTTCTCTCAAATACCTGTGTCCGCTAAAGATCAATCAAAGACTACTTTTACATGCCCTTTTGGTACTTTTGCTTATAGACGTATGCCTTTTGGTTTATGTAATGCATCTGCTGCCTTTCAAAGATGCATGATGGCTGTATTCTCTCACTTTTGTGAAAAGATTTGTGAGGTTTTCATGGACGACTTTTCCGTCTATGGATCTTCTTTTGATGATTGCTTGAGCAATCTTGATCGAGTTTTGCAGAGATGTGAAGAAACTAATCTTGTATTGAATTGGGAAAAGTGCCACTTTATGGTTAATGAAGGTATTGTCTTGGGGCATAAAGTTTCTGAAAGAGGTATTGAAGTTGATAAAGCCAAGGTTGATGCTATTGAAAAGATGCCATGTCCCAAGGACATCAAAGGTATAAGAAGTTTCCTTGGTCACGCCAGATTTTATAGAAGGTTCATTAAGGACTTCTCAAAAATTTCTCGGCCTCTGACTAATTTATTACAAAAAGATATACCATTTGTTTTGATGATGATTGTGTAGAAGCATTTGAAATACTTAAGAAAGCATTAGTCTCTGCACCTGTTGTTCAGCCACCTGATTGGAATTTACCCTTTGAAATTATGTGTGATGCTAGCGATTATGCTGTAGGTGCTGTTCTAGGGCAAAGAGTTGATAAGAAATTAAATGTTATCCATTATGCTAGTAAGACTCTAGACAATGCTCAAAGAAATTATGCTACTACTGAAAAAGAACTTTTAGCAGTTGTATTTGCTTGTGATAAGTTCAGACCTTATATTGTTGATTCTAAAGTAACTATCCACACCGATCATGCTGCTATTAAATATCTTATGGAGAAGAAAGATGCTAAACCTAGACTTATTAGATGGGTTCTCTTTCTACAAGAATTTGATTTACATATTGTTGATAGAAAAGGAGCTGAGAACCCCGTTGCAGACAACTTATCTAGGTTAGAGAATGTTCTTGATGACCCACTACCTATTGATGATAGCTTTCCTGCTGAACAATTAAATGTCATAAGTACTTCTCGTAGTACTCCTTGGTATGTTGATTATGCCAATTACATTGTTGCTAAATTCATACCACCTAGCTTCACATACCAACAAAAGAAAAAGTTCTTCTATGATTTGAGACATTACTTTTGGAATGACCCACATCTTTATAAAGAAGGAGTAGATGGTGTTATTAGACGTTGTGTACCTGAGCATGAACAGGAACAGATCCTACGCAAGTGCCACTATGAAACTTATGGGGGACACCACGCGGGAGATAGAACTGCACATAAGGTATTGCAATCCGGTTTTTATTGGCCTACTCTCTTCAAGGATGCCCGTAAGTTTTTCCTATCTTCTGATGAATGTCAAAGAATTGGTAATATTAGTAGACATCAAGAAATTCCTATGAATTATTCACTTGTTATTGAACCGTTTGATGTTTGGGGCTTTGATTATATGGGACCTTTTCCTGCCTCTAATGGATATACACATATTTTAGTTGCTGTTGATTACGTTACTAAGTGGGTAGAAGCTATTCCAACTAGTAGTGTTGATCATAACACTTCTATTAAAATGCTTAAAGAAGTTATTTTTCCGAGGTTTGGAGTCCCTAGATATTTAATGACTGATGGTGGTTCACATTTTATTCATGGTGCTTTCCGTAAAATGCTTGCTAAATATGACGTCAATCATAGAATTGCATCTCTGTATCACCCACAGTCTAGTGGTCAAGTAGAATTGAGTAATAGAGAACTCAAATTAATTTTGCAAAAGACTGTCAATAGGTCTAGAAAGAAATGGTCCAAGAAACTTGATGATGCATTATGGGCCTATAGAACTACATATAAAAATCCTATGGGTATGTCTCCGTATAAAATGCTATATGGAAAAGCATGTCACTTACCTCTCGAACTAGAACATAAGGCATATTGGGCTATTAAAGAGCTCAACTATGATTTCATACTTGCCGGTGAAAAGAGGTTATTTGATATTAGCTCACTTGATGAATGGAGAACCCAAGCTTATGAAAATGCCAAGTTGTTTAAAGAAAAGGTTAAAAGATGGCATGACAAAAGGATACAAAAACGTGAGTTTAATGTAGGTGATTATGTATTGCTATACAACTCTTGTTTAAGATTTTTTGCAGGAAAACTTCTCTCTAAATGGGAAGGCCCCTATGTTATCGAGGAGGTATATCGTTCTAGTGCCATAAAAATCAACAACTTCGAAGGCACAAATCCGAAGGTGGTAAACGGTCAAAGAATCAAACATTATATCTCAGGTAATCCCACAAATGTTGAAACCAATATTATTGAAACTGTAACCCCGGAGGAATACATAAGGGACACTTTCCAGAATGTTTCAGACTCCGAAAAGGAATAGGTATGCGGTACGGTAAGTAAACCGACTCCAAAACAATTTTAAGGCAATATTTCTCCGTTTTGGAATATTTAGAAAAATAGAAAATTAAGTAGCAGTCCGGGAAGGACACGAGGGCCCCACGAGGGTGGAGGGCGCGCCCTACCCCCTGGGCGCGCCCCCTACCTCGTGAGCACCTCATGTGCCTTCCGGACTCCGTCTTCTTGAACGATACGTATTTTGGTCGGTAAAAATTCACTATATATTCTCCCGAAGGTTTTGACTCCCGTATCACGCAAATATTCTTTGTTCTTGTTTCGAGCTATTTTTCTGACAGATCTAGATTATCATGACGTCCCCAAGTGCTTCCAAGGACAAGTTCTTCAAGAAGGTCATCAACCCTTACCTCGCGGAGGTGCTGCGACACCCTCAAACCGTTGAGATGCGTGATGGGTTGCTACACATCCGCGATGCTGAGGGACCAAAGGGAACCGGAAGCATGGAGACGAGGCTCGAAGCAATGGAGCAACAAGTTTTCAAGTGCCAGGGGATGGTGGAGCATGGAATCAACGCTAGCCACATGATGCTCGCGGAGTTCACTAACAACTACAAGCTGGATGCCAAGAACACCGAGGAGGCCATCTTCAAGCTACATGAGAAGATCGAGCACCTCCAAGCCCAAAAGCACCTCCAAGCCCAAATCTATGACCTGCAAAACCAAAACTGTGAGTATGAATATAGATTCAAAAGAATGAGTTTGGCTGCAGATTCGAGGATTCCGGAGACTCGATCATCCTTCTATGATGGTGAACCTATGCCTTGGAAGATGGATGACAAGCCTGCATCATCAACAACACCTCCACCTTCTTCACCAACCAAGGAGATATAATCACATGGGTATGGGCACTCCCCTTGGCAACTGCCAAGCTTGGGGGAGGTGCCCCGGTATCGTATCACAATCACAACTCCTATCTTTACCGTTTTCCTTAGTTCGATCCTATTAGTAGTATTTTGATCTAGTAGAATAAAGTTTATGCATGATCTAGTTTTAAGTTTTGCTTTTGATCTCTCTATGTAATCGAGTCCGTGAGCTATATAATAAAGATTAGTGTTGAGTCAAGGGCTTGATTTTCTTGCTATGATCTTGGGTGAATAAAAGAAAAGAGAAAAAGAATAAAGAAACAAAAGTTCATATTATCTTGATGAGTAATGACTTCACATAGAAAGAGTATGATGATTAAAAGTTGTTGAGTTGGCAACATAGCTTTGGTCATCGTTGCAATTAATAGGAAGTAATAATAGAAAGAGAGGTTCACATATAAATATACTATCTTATTGACATCTTTTATGATTGGGAGCACTCATTAAAATATGACATGCTAAAGAGTTGATGTTGGACAAGGAAGACAACGTAATGGGTTATGTTTTCTTATATCTGAGATAAAGTATGTTGTCATGGATCATCCAACATGTTGAGCTTGCCTTTCCCCCTCATGCTAGCCAAATTCTCAGCACCAAGTAGAGATACTACTTGTGCTTCCAAATACCCTTAAACCAGTTTTGCCATGAGAGTCCACCATATCTACCTATGGATTGAGTAAGATCCTTCAAGTAAGTTGTCATCGGTGCAAAGCAATAAAAATTGCTCTAAATATGTATGATTAGTGTGGGAGAAATAAGCTTTATACGATCTTGTGATGTGGAAGTAATAAAAGCGACGGACTGCATAATAAAGGTTCATATCACAAGGGGCAATATAAAGTGACGTTCTTTCGCATTAAGATTTTGTGCATCCAACCATAAAAGCGCATGGCAACCTCTGCTTCCCTCTGCGAAGGGCCTATCTTTTATTATTATCTTCTACCTTATGCAAGTGTCATGGTGATCTTCACCTTCTCCCTTTTTCATTTTATCCTTTGGCAAGCCCAGCATGTTGGAAAGAACCTGATATATATAATCTAATTGGATGTAGGGGGCATGAGTTATTATTGTTGACATTACCCTCGAGGTAAAAGGTTGTGGGGCGAAACTATAAGCCCCTATCTTTCTCTGTGTCCGATTAAAACTCCGTAACCACAAGTATTGCGTGAGTGTTAGCAATTATGAAGGACTAGATGATAGTTGAGTATGTGGACTTGCTTTTTAGCTCTGACATAGACTCTTTCTGATGTTATGATAAATTGCAATTGCTTCAATGACTGAGGTTATAGTTTGTTGGTTCTCAATAAGGTTTCTGATTCATACTTTTGCATTGTGAATAGATCATCACTTGAACATAAGTAATCATATGACAATATCTTAATGTTGCTGTTATGAGAATAATCATGATGCCCTCATGTCCGTATTTTATTTTTATCGACGCCTCTACCTCTAAACATGGGGACATATTTATTGTTATCGGCTTTCGCTTGAGGACAAGCGAGGTCTAAGCTTGGGGGAGTTGATACGTCCATTTTGCATCATGCTTTTATATCAATTTATTGCATTATGGGCTGTTATTTCACATTATGTCACAATACTTATGGCTATTCTCTCTTATTTTACAAGGTTTACATAAGGAGGGAGAATGCCGGCAGCTGGAATTCTGGGCTGGAAAAGGAGCAAATATTAGAGACCTATTCTGCACAACTCCAAAAGTCCTGAAACTCCACGGAATACCTTATAATAAATAATAAAAAATCCTCGCCAAAGATGAAGACCAGGGGCCCACACCCTTTCCACGAGGGTGGGGCCCCCCCCTAGGGCGCGCCCCCCTACCTCGTGGGCCCCCTGGTGGCTCTCCGATGACCATCTTCTGCTATATGAAGTCTTTCTCGAGAAAAAAACCAGAAGCAACCTTTCGGGACGAAACTCCGCCACACGAGGCGGAACCTTGGCGGAACCAATCTAGGGCTCCGGAAACTTCCCTCCGGGAGGGTGAAATCATCACCATCGTCATCACCAACGATCGTCTCATCGGGAGGGGGTCAATATCCATCAACATCTTCACCAGCACCATCTCATCTCAAACCCTAGTTCATCTCTTGTATCCAATCCTTGTATCCAAACCTCAAATTGGTACCTGTGGGTTGCTAGTAGTGTTGATTACTCCTTGTAGTTGATGCTAGTTGGTTTACTTGGTGGAAGATCATATGTTCAGATCCATTATGCATATTAATACCCCTCTGATTATGAACATGAATATGCTTTGTGAGTAGTTACGTTTGTTCCCGAGGACATGGAAGAAGTCTTGCTATTAGCAGTCATGTGAATTTGGTATTCGTTCGATATTTTGATGAGATGTATTTTGTCATCCCTCTAGTGGTGTCATGTGAACGTCAACTACATGAAACTTCACCATTGTTTGGGCCTAGAGGGAGGCATTGGGAAGTAATAAGTAGATGATGGGTTGCTAGAGTGACAGGAGCTTAAACCTAGTTTATGCGTTGCTTCGTAAGGGGCTGATTTGGATCCATATGTTTCATGGTATGGTTAGGTTTACCTTAATACTTTTGTTGTAGTTGCGGATGCTTGCAATGGGGGTTAATCATAAGTGGGATGCTTGTCCATGTATGGACAACACCCAAGCACCGGCCCACCCACATATCAAATTATCAAAGTACCGAACGCGAATCATATGATCGTGATGAAAACTAGCTTGACGATAATTCCCATGTGTCCTCGGGAGCGCTTTCCTTCATATAAGAGTTTGTCCAGGCTTGCCCTTTGCTACAAAAAGGATTGGGCCATCTTGCTACACCTTATTTACTTTTATTACTTGCTACTCGTTACAAATTACCTTATCACAAAACTATCTGTTACCGATAATTTCAGTGCTCGCAGGGAATACCTTACTGAAAACTGCTTATCATTTCCTTCTGCTCCTCGTTGGGTTCGACACTCTTACTTATCGAAAGGACTATGATAGATCCCCTATACTTGTGGGTCATCACGCACCAGCTCAACGCTGGCCTCAAGGTCATCGAGGACCACCTCCTTGATGGTGTCGTCTACTTCGCCAACGAGGAGGGCATCTACTCCCTGTCGCTCTTCGACCGCATCCGCCAGATCAGGTATCTCCCCCTCCACTCCGCTGCCCCGCTTTATCTTCGCTGTGATCCGGTGCCGCCGACCACCCCTGTGTCTCTATCGCCCCGCCATCTAAGCAACGGCGCCTGCTCGTCCTCTTCTTCGAGCGATGGGGCATGCGTCGCCCCTTGTTGACCTCCAGCGAGTGCCAAGTCCCACGACTGCATGCACCTGGGCCGCCTCCCCTTCGCCTGCTGTATGAGGCCCAGCAGCCCTTTGTTGGATTTGGTTTTCAAACTGAACATTTTGGTGTGGTGCCCTGTATTAAGATTTCGATCTGAAACTTCTGAAACTGAAGGATCGAACAGGAGCCTGTAGTTGACAGACTAGTATTCCCTGTTTCAAATGCTTACTCCATTTTACTAGATTCAGTTATAACCTGCAATTTTTTTAGAAAGGTTATACCCTGTAGTTTAGCTCTGTGTTGTGAGGTATTGACCATCTGTGTGTTGATATTGATGTATCTGATAGTTCACTTGCAGCAAATCTTGCATCAATTAGGGATTCTTCAACTGAACTTCTCTTTCATTGTACCACCAAATACTAAAGTTTTGCTATTTATAACATCACTACATGTGTTTTTGTCTATATAGAATTGCATTCATTCCCTCTTCTTTCAGTAGTTACATGGCTTGAGGTCTCTATATTCTTTTGAATAGGATGTACTGTTCTATGCAGAAGATCTGATTTGCACAAACATAGTTATCTGCATGTGCTGCCTGACTTGGTATTTGTTATATTGTAGGATCGAAAGTATGTCTAGAGGGGGCTAATTAGAGTACTTGACCAAATAAAAATCTAGCCTTTTCCCAATTGTAAGTCTTGGCAGATTTTAGCAACTTAGCACAAACAAGTAATCAACCTACACATGCAATTCTAAGAGTATAGCAGCGGAATGCAAAACAATTGCATATGAAGGTAAAGGGAGGAGTTTGGAGGGAGCAAACGCAATGTACACATGGAGATTTTTGGCGTGGTTCCGATAGGTGGTGCTATCGTACATCCACGTTGATGGAGACTCAGCCCACGAAGGGTAACGGTTGCGCGAGTCCACGGAGGGCTCCACCCACGAAGGGTCCACGAAGAAGCAACCTTGTCTATCCCACCATGGCCATCGCCCACGAAGGACTTGCCTCACTAGGGTAGATCTTCACGAAGTAGGCGATCTCCTTGCCCGTACAAACTCCTTGGTTCAACTCCACAATCTTGACGGAGGCTCCCAAGTGGCACCTAACCAATCTAGGAGACACCACTCTACAAAAGCTAATAAATTATGTGTTGATGATGAACTCCTTGCTCTTGTGCTTCAAGTGATAGTCTCCTAAACACTCAAATCTCTCTCATAGGATTTGATTTGGTAGAAAGATGATTTGAGTGGAAAGCAACTTGAGGAAGGCTAGAGATCAAGATTTATGTGGTTGGATTGGAATATCTTGAGCTCAACACAAGTGTAGGTGGTTCTCTCTTAAAAAATGTATGTTGGAAGTGTAGGCATATTCTGATGGCTCTCTCCATGAATGAAGAGTGGGTGGAGGGGTATATATAGCCTCCACACAAAATATAACCGTTACACACAAATCACCAAACTTGGTGGGACCGAATCATATAACTCGGTCAGATCGATTTAGTTCAAAATGTGAATGTTAGGATGTTCGGTGGGACCGATATGTTAACTCGGTGGGACCGATTCCATTAGGGTTAGGGCATAACGTATTCTCGGAGAGACCGATTACACAAACTCGGTGGGACCGATTTTGGTAATCGGCATACAGAGAGTTGGTCAGGCAAACTTGGTGGGACCGATTCGCTCATCTCGGTTAGACCAAAACGTTACGAAGGGGAAACAAAGAGATTGCATTGCAATCTCGGAGGGACCGATCGCTCATCTCGGATGGACTGAAATGTTACGAACGGAAACAGAGAGTATGCAATCCCATCTCGGTGAGACCGAGATCCCTATCGGTGAGACCGAAGTGACTAGGGTTTCTGGCAATAGCTATGTCAAGTGAACTCGGTGGCGCCGGATAGAAGATTTCGATGGGGCCGAGTATGACTTTTGGTTTGGGACATATGTGGATATGAGAAAGTAGTTGAGGGTTTTGGAGCATATCACTAAGCATTTTGAGCAAGCAACTCATTAAACAACACCTCACCCCCTTTTAATAGTATTGGCTTTTCCTATGGACTCAATGTGACCTTGGATCACTAAAAGTAAAATGTAGAGTCTTGTGCTTTGAGCTTGAGCCAATATTTTGTCCTTAGAATTTTTAGGGGTCCACTTTCTAATCCGTGCCATGCCAATCGTTGAGCTTTTCCTGAAATATTTATCTTCAAGTAGCATTAGCTCAATGAGCTATATGTTGTTATGAATTACCAAAACCACCCAGGGATAGTTGCACTTTCAATCTCCCCATTTTTGGTAATTGATGACAACATATAGATCAAAGCTTCAACAAATGATTATAAGATTGAAAAACAGCATCGCTTTGAAAAGTATGTGATAAGCAAGAGCTCCCCCTAAATTTGTGCATTATTTAAAATTTGCTTTTGAATGCAAATGCACAATCGATTAGGATCATGGGTTACTCTTCCATGTCACATACATCTTGGTGGAGCACTCAAAATGATAGAAATTAGAAGCACACACTCATCACCAAGCAAGTGAATGATCATATATGGGATATAAAGGATAGCATCATTCAACCAAACATTAATGTAGCATATGATCAACCAGATGATCACATAAGTATCTCACAAGGACATAAGGACATAAAGTATCTCACACAAGCACACAAAAAGTTCAACCAAAAGCAAGGGAGATAAAACGCAAGACACTCTCTCTCGAAGCCTATGATCTATACATATTTCTCCCCCTTTGGCAACAAGTTACCAAAAAGTTTGAAAATGCATAGTGCTATACGTCTCTCAGGCTTGGTCTTCGGGAGGTGGTGTAGATAGAACTCCAAGGACGAAGGCTTCCGACGATGTGGTTGGAGCTGATGGAGTGGGTGCTGGAGGTGGCACTGGAGCTGTAGCTGCTGGTGCTGACACTGAAGCTCTGGCATCTAAGACTGGCACTGCAGCAAACCTTGGACCTCGTGGCACACGCTGAAAAGCATCAGTGGTTGCTTTTCCTTTCCTCTATGCTGCTTCCTCCTGAAGCTGCTCAACTACAGTCTGAATCTCAGTCACCTTCAGATCAAGATCATAGAATTTTGTCTCCACAATCCTCTCCAGGCTCTCCTGATTCTGAGTCAGGGTGGCCAAGCCCTTCTCAATCCTTAGTGTAGCTTGAATCAGATAGCCTAACTGTTCTTGCTTGCTCTTCAGGAAGACTCGAGATGTCTCTTCAACACTTGGCATCTGGGAAGCTTTCTTAGCCTTTGCCTTGGCTCTCTTCTCCTCGACTTGAGCTGATGATGGTTCTTCCTCATTCATCACAACAGTGTTGTCTTCAAATTCAGGCTGTAAGGGTAGATGCTCCTTGTCCAGCAAATAAGTTCCTATGCCCATCTTAGAGTTGATGAGCTCTTGAATATGTGGATCATACCCACAACTCCTCTTTTGATTAGCAGCAGTCCTTTTGATCATTTCTACAATCAAGATCATAACTTTGGACTTCTGGGGAACATCAAATATTTGCAGCATGTTGATGGAGTGTCCTCTAATCATCTTGTGATCTCCTGACTTGGGTAGCAATGTGTGCCTTAAGATCTAGTTAATGGTAGGCAGACCAGACAACAAATAGTGTACAGATCCAAGCTTATGTGTTTCCAAAGCTTTGTCAGGGATCTCCTTGTACTTGTTTGCCATGGAGTTGTGGTCTTTCTTTTTCTTGGCATACACATCCAAGTCATCTTCATGTTCCTCTGGGGCATTGATTAGCTTGGCCCATTCATCAACCGTGGACTGGTACCTGGTACCCTCGGACATCCAAACTATCCTTCCATCTGGATAGAAGTGGGCAGTGGAGTAGAACTGCATGATCAACTCATCATTCCATTTGGTGAGCTTTTTTCCAACGAATGCATCTACTGCACAAGCCTTAAAGCTGTCATACACTCCTGGGAAGTGATCTTCATTCTCGTGGATGTATTCCCAATCCACCCATTTCATGTCACATACAATGGGCTTCTTGTCGAGCAGAATGGTTTCATAGAAATCTTGTTGTTCCTTTGTATGGAACATGTAGTCAACTGCAGTCCTCCTCCTAACAGCATAGGGATCAGACTGTCTCCATAACCTCAATCCTGCATCTTTCCTGATGTGCATGTCCTTAGCGACTGGATGAGCATCATTGTGGTCAGGAAATTTGGGCTTCAACTTCCTCAAAACATGAGAATCATCATCTTCTTCTTCAGCTTCAGGCACTGGGGCCTTGTTCTTCTCCTCAGCAGGTATACTCCTGGTGTTCCTCTTGAGTTTGGGGGGTTTCTGAGCAGCAGCCTTGGGAGCAGATTTGGGCTTAGATGGAGCAGCCCCTGACTTGATTGCTTCTCCCATAAGCTTCTGAGCCTTAGGAGCTGGAGCAGCATCCTCTTCCTCTTCCTCTTCTTCTGGATCTCTCATAATGGAGGATCTACGAAGCACTCTGGCAGTGGTCTTCTTGACCTTTTCCTTCCTTTTCTTTCCTTCTCCAACTACCTCTTTAGTTGGCTTGGAGGTTTCAGCAGTTGAGGCTCTGGCCTTAGACATGGGAATCCTCTTTGCTGGAGCCTTCTTGTGCATCCCTAGCTTTGTTGTAGCAGCTGAGCCATATTCTTTCTTCAGCACCTTCTTCTTGGATATGACTTCCTCCTCAACAGCCACATAATCCTCATCTTCAGAATATGAGGTCTTCTTCCTTGTTCCGGTGGCTGCCTTGGGCAAGTTGCTTGGTGTGCTCCTGCTGCCATCATCAGAAGTGCTGGAGGGACTAGTGCCCTCACTCAACTGCACTTGTTCCTCTGACTTGTTCTGTCTGTCGCTCTGGTCAGAAATTTCTACAAACTTACTGACAGCAGACCCTGTGAATGGATATAGATGACGTAGAGTGGATGAGCATCACAAAGTGCAGAGTTTTACAAAAAGAATGACTTAAAAACTTAGTTTTAGTTCTTCACAGAAAGCATTTCGGAGCTACCGATTTGTAAACTCGGTGATACCGAAGCAGCTTTTGGAACCTAAACTGATGAACTCGGTCAGACCGAGTCACAGTTCGGTAGCACCGAGACTGCTAGGGTTTCACAAAGAATTGAACTCGATCACACCGATTTGCAGTTTTCGGTCAGACAGAAAGTGCAACTGCAATGGCCTAAGCCAAATCGGTGAAACCGATTTCTACAATTCGGTCGGTCCGAGATGAGTCCAGCGGAGACCTAACCTTAAATTTTCAAATCAAACCTAACCTAAGGGATGTTTTTAGTGGATAGATTGATTGCATACATGGTCATGATCATGGCAAAGTAATGTGCTACGAGTCGGAGTTAAAGGACTAGCACAAAAGATCGAACTCATACCCTAATTTGGCGGAGTTCGCTATGGCGGCAATGGAGGGGCAGAAATCCATTGACGGCGACGGAAACCAGCGGTGAGAGGACGATCCAGAGACCCGAGGCGATAAAGCAGGACACGCGCGGGCTGAGAGGTTTTGAAGGAATTTACAAAATCTCACCCGTGGGTATATATATCCCGACCCTGTCGGTGTGACCGAGTGGAACAACTCGGTGGCACCGAGATGCAGAATCACAAGCGGTTGCTGCAACTCGGTGTGACCAAAAAGTTCTAATCGGTTGCATCGAGATTGAAAACCTAGATCAACTTAGTGATCTCGGTGTGACCGAAATGGACGACTCGGTCATACCGAAATGCACAAAGAGGTTTTGGAAGTTTAAGTCTATGACGAATCGGGGACTCCAAGTGCTCCTCACATAGAGTGGTTCGAATCTGACTTGATCAAACTTTGTGATGTAGCATGAATAGAGTTTGAGATAAGAAAACCATAGATATCTAGAGGGAGTTCTTAGGCATTCTTGTCCATCCATTTGGCAAAAGAGAAAAAGCCAACAATCAAAGCAACAAATGGATGTCCTCGAATGAGTAAAATATGCAACCAACATGCTCACACAATAAGATGGCAAATGAAATATGTGACAAAGCATGCACAATCACTCTAGCATCTATCAAGCAATTTGGCGATGACTAGGTCATCTATATATGAGTATATTGACTTAGGAGTCAAATGAGAACATTTGATCGTAGGTCATACTCATCGTTTAAGAACAAGTGGGGTTGCCACTTGTACATAAAGCATTGTTGTGTTCACACCATTAGAGTTGCTTTAGCTCAATTGATTAGAGTAAAGCTCCCCCTAGATGTGGTATCCCCCCTAAGAGGGATGAACTAACCTTGGGTTTTGTCGATGATGACTTCATGTAGGTGTTGAAGATGTAGATGCTCAATGTTGATGTAGATCCTTTGGAGCAATCCTTTGGAGTGAGTTGCACTTTCAATACCTACATGGGTTAGTCCCACAAGGAACAAACAAGGATATCCATAGACATAGAGTGATGTTCACATAGGATGATGTCCATGAAAGAATTAGGTTACCTTGTCCCTTGTCTTACCAACAAGAGGGTTTGTGACTCCTTGAACTAGTGCAAGATATGGAAGTTGTTTGCACTTGTCCTCGCCAAAATGATATGACTGAAGTATGTTGGCAGAGTCACCCTCAAGAACTCTCTAGTTCTTCTTCTTCAGGATCCACACCATATTGATGGGAATCCTTGGAGTTGTAGTCGTACTTGATGAAGTAGAACTTGATGTAGTCTTGGTAACCCACTTGACCAAGGCTTTGGGAGCTTCCTCAAATGCATCAATCTCCTCTTGAAGCTTGTCCTTTCATTTTTGCTTGCGGTCTTGTGGTGGAAGATCATCTTGAGCTTGTGTTCCTTGGAAAGAAGTAGGATCATACTTGTCTTGTTAAGGAACAAATTTCGTCTTGGGGTATTGATCTTCTTCCCACTCAACACCATTGGCATTGAACTTTCATTCAAAACCAACACCTTGATTCTTCCGGTGTCTTCCTTGCTTGCGTACAATTGCCTCAAATTGCATACTTCCAGCAAGGCTCTTGTAAACACTTTTCTCTATAATTCCCTTCAATAAGCTATTTTCTTGCTCAAGTGTATCTTGGCTAAGAGAATCGTTAGTGGAATCAAGAGAACTACTAGAAGCAACATCATTGGGTTTAGCATGATTATTGTTACTACTAGAAGAGTCTTTCTTACTCTTGTTGCTAGATTTAACTTGTGGCATGTAAGTAGACAAGAGTAAATGCTTGGCAATGTAAGAAGAACTTTTCTTGCGAAGATCATTATTGATCGCTTTTAAGAACCCATGCTCTTGCTCAAGGTTGAGCTTTTCGAAGCGTAACTTCTCATGATTCTTTAAAAGCTCTTGATGATTTTCCAAGGTAGTTTCATGAGCTAACTTAAGAGTGTTTAGCTCTTTAGTTAGACGCTCAATCTCCTTCTTATCATCGTCATTCGTTTTGTCTTGATTAGCATGATTAATAGCAAGTTCATCATAGTTTTCATCACTAGAATTGTCAACAAGTAAATAATCATCACCTAGCAAGTCATCTTCATCACTATTGAAATCAACATACTTGGGGTGTGATAACTTTGGGCCTTTAGCCATGAAGCATCTTCCAATTCCTTCATTTGGTGACTCAAATATGTCGTAGGAGTTGGTTGACACAAGTACTAGACCGGCAACACCTTCATCTTGAGTATATTCAGAGTCGGAGTGATAACTTATCTCGGAGTGATCATCAGAGTCGGAGCCGGATACCCATTCACCAACGTGAGCTTGATGTTGTCTGCGTTCTGGGAACGGGGTTCCCCAGACTTGCCTGCCTGCGGCCTGCGGCGTGGCTCAAAGGGGGCCCAGCACGGCCCATCTTCACCAACACAAACCCAAGACCCTGGCAAGGGGCCAAGCCTCGTGCGGCGGACGACGTGAAGCTTCCTCAGGCACGGCCTCGTCAGGCTGGCTCACGAGGAGGCGGAGAGATCAAGGCGGGGTACCTCACGAGGTGCCCATGACGCAAGCCATGACAACTCAGGGTGCCAGGCGGGTGCCAGCCCGCGCAGCGTCCTCCTTTCCTCTTTGGTGCAAAGGGGGCAAGCGCAGCCGCGGAGTACCGAGGCATCAGGCAAAGGTTGCCATTTCGGTGCAACGAGACCAAGACCAGGAGGACTACGAGACGGAGGTCACCGTGGAGCCCAAGACGGTGTCATCACCAGAGCTTTGCGCAGGCGAAGACTACTTTTGTCAGGATAGCTGATACTTGATGTCCCCCTTCAAATCATCCCGCCATTGTTGGCTCCCTTCCTGCTCAATATTTGGGGAGAGGACCAGGGCCTCTATAAATAGGACCAGCCACCCACATAGCTGGGGGGGAGACGAAGACGAAGACGAAGGGAGGAAGAAAAAGAGGTAGGAAGGAAGAGGCTCGTTAGAGGGGTCAGTCAGAGAGAGAGAGAGAGAGAAAGATGACTGAACTCCTCCGAGCAGTTCATCGCCCTAGCCAAGAACAGACCCTCGCGAGGCTGTTCTTCCTTGTATTGTTCATCATCATCAGCCCAAGAGGCAATCCACACACCACACACTGGAGTAGGGTATTACACCACAACGGTGACCCGAACCAGTATAAACCCTGTGTCTCTTGTGTTGTTATTTCCTTAGTTTAGATCCAAGCATGGCGGAGGGGTGCAGGTAGGTAGGAGGCGAAATCTCCGCGCGCACCCCAGTGTTCGAACCTCAAGGGTCTGCCGGAACCCGAAATCCGACATTTGGCGCGCCGGAATTCGTCTTCCACCGCCCCGTTCTCCTCCGACCGTCACGCCCATGTCTGACGCTCGTCGGGCCCGCGCCGAGCGCCGGGCCGCACTCGCTTCCCACGTCGCCCAGACGGCCCCTATCGGCGGGCATCCACGCCGTTCCCCGTCACCTGCCGTCAACGCCGCCACCGGCCCGGCGGGGGACGAGCGGCAAGCATCGTCCCAGCATCCGTCCGTGCGGCAAGACGGCCGCACCGCAACTCCCTCGCTCGCCCCCGCTGGATCTTCGTCCCGCGCGCTCCACGTGCCCATGGAGGCTCGGGCTGCACTCATCGTGGCAAACGAGCTCCTGCGCTACCGTCCTGTCGACGACGTCTACGAGGAATGGCTCGACCGCGTCGCCGAGCTCGTCCGCGCTGCAGGGGGCTCTTCCGCGCCGTCCGTTCCGCTGCACCGCACCCCGCCCCGCGCGGCGAAGAGGCTCCGGCGGCGCCCCGGCCGCCTCCTCCTCAAGAAGACGCCATGGCTCCAAGGCGCATGGCCCCTGGGCGGAACCCGCTCCGTCAGGTGCCAGCGCAGCAAGAACAGAGCTGTCAAGAAGTCCCTCGCCCGCCAGAAGCTGCCCGGGCGCTCCCTGCTCCAGCACGTCGCGACCACCCCCCTGCTCCAGCGTGTGGGGACATGGAAGACCAGGCTCTCCGTCACCTAAGGCCTCCCGTGGCCACAGCAGGCTGCCGCGCCTACACCACTGAACTACGCAGCGTCGCGTGGCCCGACAAGTTCAAACCAGACCTGCCTCCTCGCTACGACGGCACGGCCGACCCTGTGGAGTTCCTCCAGCTCTACGAGCTGGGCATCGAAGCTGCCAACGGAGACGAGAAGGTCATGGCGAACTGGTTTCCCATGGCGCTCAAGGACGGAGCCTACACCTGGCTCCTGAACCTGGCTCCAGGCACGATCTCCTCCTGGGAAGAGATGCGCACCCGCTTCATCACCAACTTCCAAGGTACTCGCGACCGGCCACCCGCCGTGAGCGACATGCGCCGCATCAAGCAACAACCCGGGGAAACCCTACAGAAGTACATCCAGCACTTCAACAATGCACGCCTCAAGATCCCCAAGGTGACTGAGGAGGCCATCATCTCAGCTTTCTCCGTCGGAGTGCGCGACGTCAAGATGAAGGAGGAGCTGGCGATGCATGAAGACCTGTGCACTTCCTTGGAGCTGTTCAACTTGGCAAACAAGTGCGCCAGGGCTGAGGAGGGGCGTCTCTCCCTCCTCGAGCTGCCAGCCGCGAACCCAGAAGAGAAGAAGCTCAAGGCCAAGGATGTGAAGCGCAAGGGGGCTGCAGTGCTCGCGGCAGAACCAGACACCAAGAGGGGCAGAGATCAGCCCGAACCTCCCAAGGGCAGCCTGTACTGCGTGTACCACGACCTCCACACCCACAACACCAACGAATGCCAAGAACTCCGAGCCGTGCATGAAGGAAGGATCGGTCGTCGCCCCAACCGCGGTGACCGGGGCTACGTTCAAGGAGGAGGAAGAAACGCAGGACGCTGGGAAGACCGTGGGCTGCGCCAAGGGTGGCGTGACCAACCTCGCGAGGATCGCTGGCAAGACCCGCCTCGTGAGAGAGGATGGAGGGATCAGCCTCACGAGGGAGACTGGAGGGATCAGCCTCGCGAGGATCGCCCGCTAGGCAACGCAGGCCTCCCACCCTGCCGCCGCAGCCAAGGAGAAACGAGGACCGCCATCAGGACGAGGAGGCTGGGGGCTTCCAGGAGCCGTGTGCGATCGCCTGCATCCTGGGCGGAGCTCAAGCCCCAGCCTCTCAGCGCATCTTCAAGCAGTTCGCCCGCGAAGTGAATGCAGTACTCCCCAGACTCGAAGCCACACGCCCTCTCAGGTGGTCGGTGTGCGCCATCACGTTCAGCTCAGCAGATCAGCTCAAGTGTGTGGAAACAGCTAGAGTCCTCCCGATGCTTTGTTCCCCAATCATCAGCAACGTGGTGGTCACCAAGACCCTCATCGATGGCGGGGCAGGGCTCAACGTCCTATCCATGGAGATGTTCAACAACCTCCAAGTGCCCTACAGCCAGCTTCAGCCAACCAAGCCCTTCTCCGGTATCACTGACGGCTCCACGGTCCCGATTGGGCAAGTCCGCCTCCCTGTCACCTTCGGGGCACGCGACAACTACCGCACCGAGCTCATCGACTTCGACGTCGCTCACATTCGCCTACCGTACAATGCCATCCTTGGGTACCCAGCGCTGGCCAAGTTCATGGTCGTGACTCACCACGGCTACAACGTCTTCAAGATGCCAGGAAGTGGCGGAGTCATCACGGTGCCCTATGAAGAGAAGGACGCAGTGTGTTCCCTGGAACGAGCCTTTCAGGCCGCATCACTGGAAGACCCGGATCGTGGAAGCAGGAGGCTTCCCGAGACTGCCCCCAAGAAGAAGAAGACATCGTCCGGCCCGGCCCCTCAGGAGGCAGGCCCCTCAGGGCCCGCGCCTGCCCAGGGGGAGCCTCCTTCCATCGCATAGGAAAGCGCGCCCGGCGCCCTCCCCAGGCAGGGTTCGGGGGCTCTCCCCTAGAGGGCCACCGACCTAGCTAGGGTCACGAGGGAGGCGCTTGGGCACCACATGGAGGCGTGTTTTGAAGCACGTTTCCCTCAAGAAGGAGCAAGGCAAGGAGATCCAGACCCACAGGAGTTTGTCAGCAAGGCCATTCAGGAGCTACAGGAGTCAAGAGTCATGAGAGGCGCCCGCCGCCTACCAGCAGTGGCCCCCCATCTAGGCGAGGATGGTGGGCTGCGCGTTTGCATCGACATACCAAGGCTCAACCGAGTCGTCTCTCTGGAGCGCCTCTGGCCCTCACGAGTGGGGCGCTGCGGAGGTCCACCCCACAGCTACGTTCGCATGCCTTACGGCTTGCCGAACGCGGCTGATGCGTACCAGCGCCTCATGAGGGGCATCACGGAGGCACGAGAGGCCAGGCGGTCCGCAGCCTTGGCAGAGATGGAGATGGCCCGCGAGGAGCCGCCAGCGCCTCCGGAGCCTCCCGAGGCCCCTGGGCCTGGGGGGCTCGTGAGGATCGGCTCCCGCAGCCCCCCGAGCCTGCTACACCAACACCCCTTCGTCCTCAACATCATCAGGTGACATCTTTCAAGTTTTACTTCCAGCTGGGAGCACCCCCAGGGCTGCATTATTCCCAGGCCGCGTGGGTCCGTCCCTGCGGCGTGTATCCCTTTATTCCATGTTGTTAGCTTACCTTGTTGGGGGCGCCACTTGAGCTGCATCACCCCCAAGTCGCTCGGGCCTGACCCAGTGATCTCCGCATTCCCAGCATCTATTTGAACGAATCCACTCCTTCGCGGCTAATGTGTTTTATCTAGTTGCCTGCTCAGCCGACGCCAACTAACGGAGCTGCTCTCGAACGGCACGACGCTTGCGCATGGGTCCGTCCCTGCAACGCCGACAAACCTGGATGGCTGAGCTCTGGCCGCGGCAGCCCCGCATAGCGTCACCTCGTCAAGCCTTCAGTGCCTCACTACCCCTCGGAAGCAACCAACGGCCGACCGTCAATTGTATGGCAACCCCTTGCTTTTTCCATGATGGACCTGCAGGACCTCCTGAAGGAGCTGCGTCAGGCGAGGCTCTTGTTGTGCCTCCTTCGCTCTCGTTCGCGCGAAGTGCTTGCACGTTAAAGGGGGGGTGCCTGAGCATCGCGACTCGGGGCTCCTACTGGCTCTCCAGCCCTCACCCTCTGGCCTTGACCACGGCATCGCGACCTGGCATACCAGCGACGGCTGAGATTCGCTCGAGGGCCGGGACCCGAGGACGTAGAGCAGAAAGGGGAGCTAAGGCGAGAGGGAGGAGACACATGACGACCTCGCCAAGCAACCCCGCTCCTGCCGACGCACGGACCCGACCACACACCAGAGAGCGGCCCCTGATCCTCGAGATAAGTTATCGCCCAGAAGCACCAGCTGCCGTGGCACCATCCCCGCACCTAATGCTATCCCTTGTTAGCGACGCCGCTCCCCTTTCTCACCAAACGACGGCTACTTGGGCGCCAAAGGGGACCTCCTGAGCATCACGACTCAGGGGCTCTTACCGGACTCCGGGTCGCTCACCTACTGGCCTTGACCACGGCATCACGACCTGGCATACCAGCGACGGCTGAAGCCACCTTGGGACTGGGACCTGTCAGCGCAGAGCACCAAGCCATCGTGAGGTTCGAAAAGGAGGACTGAGCTAAGATGGAATGAGCAACTCGCACAATTCTACGACAAGTGTTATATATACAAGACAGGATCACAGGCACCTTACAAGCCCCCTACGGGACGCGTTTTTGATTCCTCGCAGGGAACGGATCCTAAAGGGACACAAACTACGCGTGTCCCTGCAAAAGACGCCATCATCAACAATGGGCTGTCAAGCACCGACGCCAACCCCATCCAGATCAGAGTCGGCAGCAGCCTGACGAGCCCGCCCTGCTCTAGGAGCGGCGCCGGCGCGGGGGCTCGTAGCTGTCGTCACTCGTCTCCGGAGTCGCGAAGAGCTCGCTGGAGTCGCTGGAACCTCCGACGCCTCCACCACCTGAGGAGCCTCCAAGGGAGTGGGTGGCGAGCCCAGTCCTCGTCACAGCAGGGCCCTGGCCACCTTCCCCAGGGCAGCACTCCAGCCGGCGCCCTCTCGCATCAAAGACCTTGAAGAGCATCACCGAAGCACCGTCGTAGTCCAAGTGGATCGCGAAGACTCCCCTTGTCCTGCAAACCCGGGCAATCTCCCTCCAGCCCCGGGTCATGTAGACCTCGCCCGGGGCGACGACCGCGACCTCTGCCTCGGTCGCGAGGGTGCTGCAGCCGGCGTGCTGCAGCCAGAGCTCCAGGGGCTCCCCCTGCGGGATGATGGAGGCGAAGAAGGGAGGCAGGCGAATCCAAGACTGAAGAGGGATGGCGACGTGGAGCACGAACTCTTGGGAGGAGCCTTCAGTGTGGACCCCAGGGAGGACGACCCACATCTCCGTGACCCCACGGCACCGATGGCGGAGCCGCCCGTGGCGGTCGGCATCAGCTCCTTCGGGCCCTCAACGTGGGCGTACAATGGAAGCGGGAACCCCGGCGGCGCCCGCTCGCCCCAAGGCCTCGGCACCACCTGAAGGGCCCCTTCGTCCTGGCCACGGGGGATGAGCCGTTTCTTCAGCGGGAGAGGGTCTGGCCCCTCTCGGGGAGCCTTTCCCTTCTCTGCCGTCGATAACCGGCAGATCGGAGCCATCGCGGCAAGACGGAGCAAGGATCGGGAAGAAGGAGAAGCAAGGAGAGATGAACCGGAAGGGGCACGCCGTCCCGTACTAATAGCCGGCGGAGGCCAACCGCCGACCTCCACGATCGCAGGTAATCATGACCCGTTTTGCATGCAAGGACTTGTCCAGTCAGTGCAGTTGCCAAGGCACCGTTCCACGCGGCGCCCAAGGCCGCAGGCTGTTAGGGCCCATGGCGCTTCGCTCTTGCCCTTCCGCCTCCTTGCACGGCCAAGTCCGGGCGTGCCTTGGGCCTGGGGGCTACTGTCGGCGTTCTGGGAAAGGGGGTCCCCAGACTTGCCTACCTGCGGCCTACGGTGTGGCTCAAAGGGGGCCCCAGCACGGCCCATCTTCACTAACACAAACCCAAGACCCTCGCGAGGGGCCAAGCCTCGCGGGGCGGACGACGTGAAGCTTCCTCAGGCACGGCCTCATCAGGCTGGCTCACGAGGAGGCGGAGAGATCAAGGCGGGGTACCTCACGAGGTGCCCATGACGCAAGCCATGACAACTCAGGGCGCCAGGCGGGTGCCAGCCCACGCAGCGTCCTCCTTTCCTCTTTGGTGCAAAGGGGGCAAGCGCAGCCGCGGAGTACCGAGGCATCAGGAAAAGGTTGCCATTTCGGTGCAACGAGACCAAGACCAGGAGGACTACGAGTCGGAGGTCACCGTGGAGCCCAAGACGGCGTCATCACCAGAGCTTTGCGCAGGCAAAGACTACTTTTGTCAGGATAGCTGATACTTTCTGTCCCCCTTCAAATTAGCCCGCCATTGTTGGTGCCCTTCCCGCTCAATATTTGGGGAGAGGGCCAGGGCCTCTATAAATAGGACCAGCCACCCACATAGCTGGGGGGGAGACGAAGACGAAGACGAAGGGAGGAAGAAAAAGAGGTAGGAAGGAAGAGGCCCGTTAGAGGGGTCGGTCAGAGAGAGAGAGAGAGAAAGGTGACTGAACTCCTCCGAGCAGTTCATCGCCCCAGCCAAGAACAGACCCTCGCGAGGTTGTTCTTCCTTGTATTGTTCATCATCATCAGCCCAAGAGGAAATCCACACACCACACACTGGAGTAGGGTATTACACCACAACGGTGGCCCGAACCAGTATAAACCATGTGTCTCTTGTGTTGTTCTTTCCTTAGTTTAGATCCAAGCATGGCGGAGGGGTGCAGGTAGGTAGGAGGCGAAATCTCCGCGCGCACCCCAGTGTTCGAACCTCAAGGGTCTGCCGGAACCTGAAATCCGACAGATGTCTTCCTTTTGTGTAGCTCCTTGATGATTTTTCCTTCCTTTCCGAATCCTTTCTTCTCTGTGTTCTTCGTTCATAACGGTCATCTCTACTCCTCTCTCTTTGTGGTGATTCTTCCCTCCTGCTCCTTTTGGGAGAATCTTCTCTTATTTTGTAGGGAGCGTACACTCATTTGAGTAGTGTCCGGGTCTTCCACAATTGTAGCCATTACGTTCACGACTTGAAGATCTTTTGTCAATGTAGGACCTTGAGTTGGAACTTCTTTCCTTGCTTCTACTCTTGTAGAACTTGTTGAAATTCTTCACCATTAGGCTCAATTCTTCATTGAAGGCTTGTTTCTCACTTGATGATGTGGGAGCGTCACATGAGGCTTTGTAAGAACCACTTGACTTGTTGTGAAGCTCTTCCTTATCCTTGAGTGACATCTCATGAGCAACAATCCTTCCAATGACTTCCGTTGGCTTGAGATCTTTGTAATTGGGCATCATTTGGATCAATGTGCACACATATCATATTTTCCATCCAAGGCTCTTAGGATCATCTTGATGATGAATCTATCGGTCATCTCTTCACTTCCTAAGCCGGCAATCTCATTTGTGATGAGAGCAATCCTAGAGTACATTTCAGCGACACCTTCACCATCCTTCATTTTGAACTTGTCAAGTTGACTTTGAAGCACATCCAATTTGGATTCCTTGACGGAGTCGGTACCTTCGTGCATATCAGTCAAAGTATCCCAAATTTCCTTTGCATTCTCAAGACGGCTGATTTTGTTGAATTCTTCGGGACACATTCCGTTGAAGAGAATATCACAAGCTTGAGCATTGTATTGCAGCATCTTCAACTCTTCCGCGCTAGCCTCACGGTTCAATTCTCTCCCATCAAATAATTCACCTTGCAAGCCAATACACACAATAGCCCAAACGGTGGGGTTATGTCCAAGAATATGCATTTTCATCTTATGCTTCCAACTAGCGAAATTAGTACCATCAAAGTAAGGACCTCTATAGTGGTAATTTCCCTCACTAAACGCCATACTCTCCTAGGTTTTGAAACCAAGGCTATGATCACCAAAGCTATGAAAATCAAGGCAAATGGAGACCAAAGCTCTCATACCACTTGTAGGATCGAAAGTATGTCTAGAGGGGGGTGATTAGACTACTTGCCCAAATAAAAATATAGCCTTTTCCCAATTTTAAGTCTTCGTAGATTTTAGCAACTTAGCACAAACAAGTAATCAACCTACACATGCAATTCTAAGAGTATAGTAGTGGAATGTAAAACAATTGCATATGAAGTTAAAGGAGGAGTTTGGAGGGAGCAAACACAATGTAGACACGGAGATTTTTGGCGTGGTTCCGATAGGTGGTGCTATCGTACATCCACATTGATGGAGACTTCAACCCATGAAGGGTAACGGTTACGCGAGTCCAGGGAGGGCTCCACCCTCGAAGGGTCCACGAAGAAGCAACCTTGTCTATCCCACCATGGCCATCGCCCATGAAGGACTTGCCTCACTAGGGTAGATCTTCACGAAGTAGGCGATCTCCTTCCCCGTACAAACTCCTTGGTTCAACTCCACAATCTTGACGGAGGCTCCCAAGTGGCACCTAACCAATCTAGGAGACACCACTCTACAAAAGCTAATAAATGATGTGTTGATGATGAACTCCTTGCTCTTGTGCTTCAAGTGATAGTCTCCTAAACACTCAAATCTCTCTCATAGGATTTGATTTGGTAGAAAGATGATTTGAGTGGAAAGCAACTTGAGGAAGGCTAGAGATCAAGATTTATGTGGTTGGATTGGAATATCTTGACCTCAACACAAGTGTAGGTGGTTCTCTCTTAGAAAATGTATGTTGGAAGTGTAGGCATATTCTGATGGCTCTCTCCACGAATGAAGAGTGGGTGGAGGGGTATATATAGCCTCCACACAAAATCTAACCGTTACAGACAAATCACCAAACTTGGTGGGACCGAATCATATAACTCGGTCATACCGATTTAGTTCAAAATGTGAACGTTAGGATTTTCTGTGGGACCGATATGTTAACTCGGTGGGACCGATTCCATTAGGGTTAGGGCATAACGTAATCTCGGTGAGACTGGTTACACAAACTCGGTGGGACCGATTTTGGTAATAGGCAAACAGAGAGTTGGTCAGGCAAACTCGGTGGGACCAATTCACTCATCTCGGTTAGACTGAAACGTTACGAAGGGGAAACAGAGAGTTTGCATTGCAATCTCGGTGGGACCGATCGCTCATCTTGGTTGGACCGAAACGTTACGAAAGGAAACAGAGAGTTTGCAATCCCATCTCAATGAGACCGAGATCCCTATCGGTGAGACGGAAGTGACTAGGGTTTCTAGCAGTAGCTATGTCAAGTGAACTCGGTGGCGCCGAATAGAAGATTTCGGTGGGGCCGACTTTGACTTTTGGTTTGGGACATATGTGGATATGAGAAAGTAGTTGAGGGTTTTTGGAGCATATCACTAAGCATTTTGAGCAAGCAACTCATTAAGCAACACCTCACCCCCTTTTAATAGTATTGGCTTTTCCTATGGACTCAATGTGATCTTGGATCACTAAAAGTAAAATGTAGAGTCTTGTGCTTTGAGCTTGAGCCAATATTTTGTCCTTAGAATTTTGAGGGGTCCACTTTCTAATCCGTGCCATGCCAATCATTGAGCTTTTCCTGAAATATTTATCTTCAAGTAGCATTAGCTCAATGAGCTATATGTTGTTAGGAATTACCAAAACCACCCAGGGATAGTTGCACTTTCATATATCATGTTGGTTGAATGTATGGTGGTGCTAGTACAGTGGTAGTATATTCAGGTTGGTGTGTTTTTGAGGTTAATCCCTTCGAAAACATTCTTTGAGAATTTTGTAATGCCTCCTTTGGGGTGTTGATACACTATTGTGCAAGTTCTATTGTATGTGAGTTCCTTTTGTTGCTGCAAAGCATTGATACAATATGTCATTTGCAGGGAGCTCGCTCTCCATCAGAGTCTCGGTCATCCTGCACAGCAAGGAGCTGGACCAAGGGAGCAAGCAGCGCTGCTAGTTCCTTGAGACATGTGCAACACATTTAACTTGTAGTACTCTAGTACTCCATTACTTTTGCTTAGATTATTTAACAAGATTGAACTGTACATGTGTGGAGTAATTTTTCTTGGAGTATTTAACAAGATTCAACAAGATTTAACTTACTTTTCCAGTTAATTAAATGGACATCTTGGATTAGTTAGAAAATCATGAATTATTTGCAGAAATCTATAGAAGTATTGTACTCCAGTGTGCATTACTTACATAAACTTGCTTGCAAGCTTATTTTCTGACTTGTATATTCCGAAACTGAAAAAGCTTAGTTAACTTCTGTTAAGTTTCAGTAATATTCAGTGGAGTATTTACTGTGAATTTTGCACATCATAGTAATTTCACTTACTGTTAACTGTTGTAGCATGAGGAGTAGTTTTACTACAATACTGCTTGAACAGGGTGAATGGAGGGTGAGGAAGTTTTACTATAGAGTAGGATTGCACGGGGAGTAGTTAGGAGTAGTAGATGTTGATGATCATAGTCAGGAGTAGTTCTGCCTTTGGTGATCATCCAAAAATGTGATGTACTATTGTACTTTGAGTGAAAATGGAATGGTGCGATCCTGCACAACATACTTTGAGTGAATGTTGAGTACTGTATGCACTTGTGTAGTAGATGTTGACTATTGTATGCACTTGTGTAGTAGATATTTTATTGACTAGATATATATGTGTTGACTGTTCCTCTGTTCCTCTACTTTTCTGATGTGCATGTTTATTTGGATCCACTAAACCTTTGCACGGCTAATCTCTCAAGTTTGTTAGCTTGTAGTCAAACTTGATCATGAGTTTGTTAGCATGTAGTCAAACTTGAATATGAATCTGTATAGCTCTTTATTGTTCTCAACAAAAATTCTAGACTATATAGCTCTTTATTGTTTTCTTCACTTATTTGTACAGCCAAGGATGCTTACTTAACTGTATAGCTCTTTATTGTTCTTTTCCAGGTATTCTATTTGTGCTCCATCCCGAAATCTATTGTGCACTGCCAAGTACATAAGGTGAAGCACTCACTGCTCGACGATTTCTTTACTGAAGTGGGAGCAAGAGAGGCAAGATAATTCAAACAAGCTGAAGTCCTTTTGATTCTTGATTTCTAGCATACACATGCAACCTGATTGGTGATGTTACTATAGATATGATGTAGGTTCAGTGCTTACTATTTTTTGATGTGATGCATGTTACCTTCGTTTCTATCTATGCCTTCTTTAGTGTTTTGCCAGCTAACTAGTCTATTGGGCGTTCTGAAATATGAAGATGCATGTAAGCACTGTTGCTGGCAATCTGGCACATCATATCAGTCTTATCCCTTGTTCTGTCACTATCATACACTATAGTTTTAGATAAAAGGGGGGCATATCATTTGCTCTATATAATAATGCTTATTTTGCGCTGATATGAACTTACACCAGTATTACGTTGTAGTGTTTTCTGCATGTTGTCGTATCACTAGTTTCATGTTGCCTTCACATTTGAGTATATTACTTGTTTTTGTCTTTATCCTTGATTAGTATCAATTGATGTATTATAGACTTAAAATTGTGGTGGTTCCTCTTTTACAGATTATTTTCATAAGTGTGAAGCCGTGAAGTCATGAAGAGTAGCATATTGTAGCATATATGTGTTGTAAAGATTGTAATAGATTTATTTAGTGGTATATTTGATGAATTTTATGTGTTCTTTGTTCTATTTGAAATTTTGACTATGTATGCGATTTGAAAACTTGTGAAATGGAAACCTGGCCAGTGGGGTCACTTATGAAAATAATCTGTCAAATTTCTACATTTTTACATGTGGGACCAATTTGAGAGATGATCATGACAAGTGGGACCCATCTAACTTGTGGGATCGGCTTGAATATATAATGGCTGAAAATAGAAAATCAATAGACTAGAAAAGGCCACGGCCCAACAATAAAAAAAGGCAGCAATGTTGGGTCAGGCCCATGTATCTAGAGAAAATTAATAGAAAAATATATTAAATTAATGGGCTTGGCCCATGTAAAACAACGAAATGGACTGGGCAGAATCTTATCAACGACCTTTTCAATTGGTCGAAATTTTGCCACGTTACATTGCCAGGTCGGATCCAACGTGGCCTGGGTAGACAGCTAGCGACCAAAACAGAAGGTCGTTGAACCAATGACCTTTTGATAAGGTCGTTGCCTTCCACGACCTTCTCACAGAGAAGGTTGTTAATTTCAGTTTACGACCGTCAGCTTTTCACCATCTGGTTTTGGTCAAAAAAAGGTCGCAAATGAAAAACAATGACCTTTTAATGACCAATAGTGATGGTCACAAGTTGACATATTTCTTGTAGTGTGTCTCCCCGGCAAGGGTGCCAGAAACTCCTTTTGATGTCGGCTAGGACTATGTCGGTATTTCCCCAAAGAGGAAGGGATGATGCAGCACAGCGACGGTAGGTATCCCTCAGTGATGAGACCAAGGTTATTGAACCAATAGGAGAACCACGCAACACTACGTGAACGGCACCTGTGCATAAATAACAAATACTCACAACCCAGCGTATTAAAGGGGTTGTCAATCCCTTTCGGGCAACAGCGCTAGAAATTGGCAAGTAGACGGGATAAAAGTTGTCATATATTGATAGATGCAAATAAAAGCAAATAAAATTCAGCGAGATATTTTTGGGTTTTTGGATAATATAGATCTGAAAATAAAAGCAAGTAGAAATAGATTGCAAAGGCAAATATAATAAAGAAGAAACCCGGGGGCCGTAGATTTCACTAGTGGCTTCTCTTGAGAAAAATAGCAAATGGTGGGTAAACGAATTACTGTTGGGCAATTGATAGAACTTCAAATAATCATGACGATATCTAGGCAATGATCATTATATAGGCACCACGTCCAAGATTAGTAGACCGACTCCTGCCTGCATCTAGTACTATTACTCCACACATCAACCGCTATCCAGCATGCATCTAGTGTATTAAGTTCATGGAGAAATGGGGTAATGCAATAAGAACGATGACATGATGTAGACAAGATCTATTTATGTAGAAATATATCCCATCTTGTTATCCTTAATTGCAACGACACATACGTGTCGGTTCCCCTTCTGTCACTGGGATCAAGCACCATAAGATCAAACCCATCACAAAGCACATCTTCCCATTGCAAGATAAATAGATCAAGTTGTGTCACAGCCCTGGAATTTGGTTTCGGTTAGTTGCATAAGCATTCATGTCATCATGTTTAATTTCAAATGAATTTGAAATGGGGGATGTTAAACCCTAGCATCAAATGGAATTCAAATAGGTTCAACCTAAAAATATTTTTAACGATCCCAAAATGCCCTTCAAAATGTTCATAATTTTGGGAAAAGGTGAAAACCTTATCCTGTGATGATGCATATTTTTCATTGGCATTTTAGGTCTTTGAATTAACTGACTACTTATTTGAATTGGAGTTGTAAAATGCTATAAGTAATATTATAGCTCCAATAATTTTGGAAAATATGGTGGGGCTCTATAATAATCCATTTTGCATCCTCAAAGTTTTTCCAGAATTTATAAGAAATGATTTGGTGTTAAACTAAATCGAAACAGAGGCAAACAATTAGAAAACAAAAGAAAATTAGAAAACAGAAGAGAGGGAGAGCCTACCTGGGCCTTACCTACTACAATAACTGGCCCAGTCCACCACAGCCCAGGCGCTAGTCGTCTCCTTCCTTTGCCAGGAGGACGGCGGTGTGTCGCACTCACAGGAGGCGAACCCACCTCCTATTTCCACCTCTTGCTCGTTTTCCCCGTCCTCGACCGAGCGCCTGGTGATGCCCACGCTCCCTTGGTTCCTCCCCACCTCTCCGCGCTCACTTCCCCCCTCCTATGCTCTCTCCCTCGCACGCACCCGAGCGACCCCGTCGCCGCCGTCCACTGCCGCCGCGCCCACCGACCCTTCCTCACCTATCTAGCATGTCCATAGGCTCCGCCTCATCACCACACGTCGACAAGCCAACGGCCACGACTGTGGGAGCCCTTCGTCGTCCGCATCTTCATCATCTTCAAGCTTCGGCACTGATGACCGCCGCCATCGATTTGCTTGCTCCAGCTCCTCCCCGACCACGCCGTGCTTCTCCACCGAATCGCGGTGAGCCGCTGACCCATTCCCCTCTTCTCCCCATGCTGTTTTCCCACTCTAGCCACTGTTTCCGCCAGACCCGAGAACGCACCGCCGCCGCAAAGCTCGCCGCCTTCACCGCTACAGCCCATCCCCGGTAGCTCCATGACCACCCCTGAACACGCCGCACTGTGGGCGTTCTAGAGAACCCATACGCGCGGCCATCCGTCACCGAAAACGGCCGGCCGGCGAGCGCCGCTGTGCCTGGGTTAGCGTCAGCGTTAACCACCGACATGGTCAGCTTAGTTAGGGCCTAACCCCTGCTTAGTTTAGTTAATCACCATCACAGAAGCTGACAGTCGGGCCCCACCTGTTTAATTAATCGGCTAAAGAAATTAGTTAGAATTAATCTAATTCCAGTGGACCCACGCGTCAGCATTGACCTTGCTGACGTGGCCTTTGACCGGGCCCACCTGTCTGTGACACAAGCCAGCACTTTGACACTGACCAGTGGGACCCACTGGTCAGGTTTGACCTGGACAGCCTCGTTGACCCGCTGACGTCACAGTGACATAGTGCTAACACAGTAATACATTCTCTGGATTTAAAATAAACCAGGAAATTCTAGAAAATTTTATAATGTTCAGAAAATCATAGAAAATAATCTGTAACTCCAAATGAAATAATTAATATATGAAAAATTATCAGAAAATCCAATCTATCCATCTGTACCATTTTCATGCATGTTGGAACAACTTATAGCTGCTGAATTGGACAAAACAAATGAATGACATTTGAATATTAACATATGGAGTTTGAATTTGAACCTAGGGTTAAAACCAACTACATTTAACCTATTGCTAGATGCATTAGCTCAAATCATAGCATATTGCCATGTCATGATCATCCATCATATTTTGGCATTGCATTGATTGTGTCCATTCTTTGTTGCCGATATTTGTCCCCTCTCAGTGGACATTGTTCCGACGTTGTGATCATTGACACCGATGAAGAGCTATTACTATCTTCAAAAGTGCCAGCTAAGCAAAATCCCCTTGTTCATTCCGATACAATCCCACTCTCCCACTTCTGCTCTCTTTTACTGCATTAGGACAACAACGCTTCGACTGTTACATGGTGTGGTAGTTGAACCCCTTTCCTCTGCATGACCTGTCATTGCCACCGTAAATAGATGAAACCCACTAGCATGAGTAGGAGTTGTTTGAGCCCTGATGTGCCTACTCATTCATGCTTGTTGTCATGCCTGCTACTGCTTATAGTTGAGTCAGGTCTGATTCATCGGCGATGAATTGGAATGTGGTGAACATGTCTTACTGTTGAGAGCTAAGTGTGTGAACACGATTCGGTAAAGGTAGCGGTGAGAGGCCATGTAGGAGTACATGGTGGGTTGTCTCATTGAAACCTTCCTAGGGAACTGAGTTATGTGTTTGTGATCCATGGACAATTACTACCACACATTGGTTTCCGGTAACTCGACCCCTCTCGGCTTATTAATCGCCTCGATCTCTGTCCAGGAGCGGCAACTAGTTTCTGGTGTTTGTAGGATATGTGTTGGGGGTCATGCGTAGCGCTGACCCTAGGGGTGGGCTATGATGCGGTAGAGACACGAGGCACGGTGTACCGAGATGCCTGTTTGGTGCCTCGGGAACCCCGCTCTCATCGTTTGGGGCCGTGAGCAAAACCCCGGCCGGATCTCCTTGCGGATGGAACCCGAATATGCGATAAACCTGGACTAGAGAATTTTGTGGTTAGTCAGGCCGTGGCCGACTCCCTCGCCAGGCTTCCGCTTGAAGGTTGCCGAGATACACGACGTGTACATGGTGGTAAGTGGCGAGAGCGTGTGTGAAGAAGTACACCCCTGCAGGGTTATAAATGATCTATTCGAATAGCCGCGTCTGTGGTAAAGGACCTCTGGGTTGCCTATACAGTTCATAGACAAGTGAAAGTGGATACTCTAAAATGGTCAAGATAAGCGTGAGTGCTATGGATGGCGTTCTCGTAGGGAGACGGGAGCGGGTCCATAGTGGTGTATTGATTGGTGAATACGTGGGCTCGTGTGCGCCACCCCAAAAGAGTTACTTGCAGTCATAGTTCAGGATAGCCACCGAGTCAAAGCTGGCTTGCTGTAGTTAAACTCCACCACCCCCTTTGTTGATACTGATGCATATGTAGTTAGTTCTGATGTAAGTCTTGCTGGGTACATATGTACTCATGTTTGCTTAATTTATGTTTTTGCAGAGATACTTTAGCCTCTCTAGTAGTTCTGCGTGGACTTCGACGTTTAGTTTGTTACCTCAGCTACGATCTTGTGCCCTCGGCAGGGTCTTGTAGATAGTCATGCTTCTCGGCCTTTTCATTTGTAGTTGTTTGTACTCAGACAAGTTAAGCTTCCGCTTGTGCTTGTTGCTTGTAGCTCTGTATGTTGGGTCATGAGACCAATGTTTGTAATTCTTGGTTCCTCAGAGCCTAATGAATAAATACTTTGAGTCGTAGAGTTTTGTTGTGATGCCATGTTGTATTTACACATATCGAGCATATTGTGTGTATGATTGGAATGCTTGGTATGTGCGGGATCCGACAACCTAGTTGTCTATCCTTGGTAGCCTCTCTTATGAGGAAATGTATCTGGTGCTTCCACTGAGCCATGGTAGTCTGCTACAGCCCGGTTTACCTGAGTCCTGCTAGCCCAGTTACTACTGCTCCGGAACACCTAGACTGGCTGGCATGTGTCCCACTTCGTTCCTGTGTCTGTCCCTTCGGGGAAATGTCACGCGGTGACTTCCGTAGTCCTGCTAGCCTGCTACAGCCCGGGTTACCAGAGTCCTGTTAGCCCTGCTGCTACAGCCCGAATTCACTCTCTAATGACCGACACGTTCGTTGTTGGGTCATGTATGCCTGTCCCTGTAAGTTAGTGCCACTTTGGGTTTACGACTAGTCATGTCGGCCTGGGTTCTCTGTCATACGGATGCTAGCGACACTATCATATACGTGAGCCAAAAGACACGAACGGTCCCGAGCCAGGTAAGGTGGCACCCGTGGGAATACCATGCGTGAGGCTGCAAAGTGATATGATGTGTTACATGCTAGATCGCTGTGACTTAGGATCGGGGTCCTAACAGCTTTGGTATCAGAGCCTGACTGCCTGTAGGATTACCAAGCCAAACTGGTCGAAGTTGAGTCTAGAAATTCTTTAGTTATATAACGGAACTGATTGTGACAGGGAACGTAAGGCTCTTTTTACTCCTTATACCTTATGCCCTTCTAATTCGAGTAATCCTATCCTTCCTACGGGGTTAAGAAACTAGGCATTCTTATCTATCTATCAGGATGACGAGTTACTATGATAGAGACTTATAGGATTGATGGTTTCAAGCCTCAATTCAGTTCCTACTACTTCCGTGTGTTCATAACTGGCCTCGGAACCTTGATATTGTGATGTTGAGTGGTTATGCCACCATTTTGCAGGATGTCTCAAATCTTTTTAAGCATTTACAGCCGTTATGTTGTCTGAGTCATCCCAGGTTTCTAAATAGTCTGATGCACTTGCAAATCTTTCTATCCGTTCCCGATGTTCCTTTGGGCCAGATTAACCACACTAACCAGTGTGTTGAGGTACTCTATTGCCTCGACATATATGTTGAAGCTATTATTATGACCCTAGGTGTCTTAGAGGATCACCTAGTAATCTATCCATGTTTTGTGTTCCCAGTGTGATGATTCTGGCCGTCATTATCGAAAGCATCACATGATGCCATTTAGTTAGTAGACCTTCTATTTTTGGGTTCTTCAGCCCAAGATTCACTCTACTTACCTTGAGTTGGTAGTGTTTACTCATTCCTTTAGGATATTAGTAACCTTTGTGATAGTCTTTGAGGTCCGTGGTATATCATTCTTCCAATACCATGAACCAATATGGCAGATGTTCTTTTGAACCAAAAGATCACAACCAGAGTGCTCTTGATGAGTACTCTATTCATATTGTGACTTTGCCAGTCCTCCTCTTCTGCATGGGTTATCCGGAAGAAATGTTGAGCGTTGTTCGACATGCTAATCTATGCATCCACAACTCATAAAATCATATGTTCCTTTGATTTGTCCCTCTTTAGTTGTTTTCTGACCTCCATCTATCAATTGATAGTCAGGAGTAGCTGTGCATTCGTGTTCATCGGTGTCTGTTATTCCTATGGTTCGTTAAGCCATTCTATTTAGAATGGTTAGGAGAAACAAACTCCAGTACCTCATCCATATCCAGGATTGGGTCAAAGCAGTTGTGTTTCCCAGATCGAGATGCAATCCAGCTTTTGATCTATTCTACCTTAGAGTGTCACCCTTTTTCATATCAAGAATGACGTGAGAATTGCACAATCTCTTATGAACTCTTGATAGAGTGATACTCATCCCCATCATTATTCATTTCTCGGTCTCCGTGTTGTTGTAACCGGAATACCGACAAGTGAATTATGATGTATGAAATCAATACTCCTAGCAGCCGTGTTGCTTGGTAGTTAATGGACATTAATATCATTCTTAGCGTGTTGGTTATCAAATCACTATTCTAGGATTGATCATGCTACCTTGTCCTTATTTCTGGTGCACTCTTCAATCTTTGAGTTAGGATCAAATCCCCTGCTCTTCTGATCATGTCATCTTGCCTTGAAAAGCAAGATTGTTCTCGAGCTTATTAACATATCGGTGGTTCCTGATTTTCCAAATATCTTCTCGGAAGTATTACCAGGTTGTCACCTGACCGCTATGTTGAGTTCGTGATCAAGTTGGTTTTTCCATAAACCACCCTTTCTCCAAGGATCTATGTTGGATACCCCTGAACTAGTTGGATAAGCTAAACAATAACTTGGAGAGTTGGAAGATAAACGCTTTATCTGACTCGGTTCATTCAAAGGGATATCTTTTTGTGTGTGTTGAAGGAAGATTGTATCTTCATCGATTGGTCCCTGTGATCAGTTGTTGGACCTACTGTCTTACCAAAACTTGATTTGAGTGTGGGCTATCCTCAAATCAAATCAGAACCAAGGATGTTCGTAATGTTGTCTTATTCGTGGTTGATCCCTTGAGCATACACCATTACATCTTTTGGTCTGACCAATGCTATCATCGTGTTCACTTAATCGTGGAACTCCATTTATATGGAAACCTGGATGAATTGTTGTTGAGCCCATCGGCAACATAATTATCACCTCCATGATTTGCACTGAACATTAAAGCTGTGTTGGAAACTTTGTAAGCAATGCCTTTGTGTTCCGTTCATGAAGCATATGTTGGATGAAAGAAGTGACTTTCTCTAATTCACGTGCATTGGTGCAAGTTTCCGCCGTGAGTTCGAGAAATATTGTCGGTGTTCTGGGAACGGGGTTCCCAGACTTGCCTGCCTGTGGCCCACGGCGTGGCTTTGCTAGCAGGCCTGTACGGCCCATCTTCATCAACAAGGAATCAAGACCCTCGCGAGGGGCCAAGCCTCACGAGGCGGACGACACAGGAGCGGCCTCGCCATGCCGGCTCACGAGGGGCGGAGAGTTCAAGGTCGGGCAAACATCACGAGGTTCTCGTGACGTAAGCCATGACGATCGAGGCCAGGCAGGCGCCAGCGCGTGCAGCGTCCTTGTTTCCACTTTGCTTCTAAGCGGGCAAGCGCGGGCGCAGAGTACCAAGGCATCAAGCAAAGGTTTCCATATTGGTGCAACAAGACCAAGACCAGAAGGACGGCAAGACAGAGGTCACCATGGAGCCGAGGACGGCGTCACCACCAGAACCTTTGGCAGGCGAAGACAACATTTTGTCAGGATAGCTTGTACTAGTTGTCCCCTTTCAAATTGGCCGTTGTTGGCTCTCTTCCCGCTCAATATTTGGGGAGAGGACTAGGGCCTCTATAAATAGGACTAGCCACCACCATAGGCGGGGGGACGAAGAAGGATCATCGAGGTCATCCCCAGCCACACAAGTGCGCCAAGCACAAGAACACCTCAACCTTCGGAGGCTGTTCTTCCCATTGTACTGTTCATCCTCAGCCCAAGAGGCAATCCACCACCACCACACTGGAGAGGATATTACACCACAACGGTGGCCCGAACCAGTATAAATCTTGTGTCCTTTGTGTTGCGAGTTCGTCGAGTTAGTTCATGAGATCTAGGCTAAGTTAGGACGCGGATCGATAGGGGGAGATCTTCGTGCGCACCCCAGTGTTCGAACCCTAAGGGTTTTGCCGAAACCCATCATCCGACATTTGGCGCGCCAGGTAGGGGTGCGCCAAAGCTTCCCATCGGTCGCTCCGCATCACGTTGCTTCATCATCTCCTTGGCGGACGCGTGTCATGCCTGTGCCGAGCGCCGGGCTGCCCTCGCCACCCGCGTTGCTTAGACAGCCCCCGTCGGCGGGCCACCCCATCGCCTGCCGCCAGCGCCGCCACCGGCCTGGCAGGGAATGAGCAGCAAGCATCCTCGCTGCACCTCTCGGTGCGGCAGGAGGGCCGCACCGCCACTCCATCGCTGACTCCCGCTGGCTCATCGTCTCATGCTCATCGCTTTCCCACGGACATACGGGCCGCGCTCCTCATGGCGCACGAGCTCCTGTGCTACCGCCAAGTCGACGACCTCTACGAGGACTGGCTTAACCGCATCGCCGAGCTTGTCCGCGCTGCAGTGGGCTCCCCTGCGCCTTCCCACTCTCTGCCTCGCCCTCCGCCAGCCACGGGCGACGCAGCTCATGAAGCACCTCCACCACCTCTGTCCCAAGGAGGCGCCCTAGCGCCGAGGCACGCGGCGCCACGGCACGACCGACCGTGTCCGGCGCCCACGCGCGAAGAAAGAAGCTGCCAAGAAGTCCCTCGACCGCAAGCGAACGCTCCGCCACTCCTCGCTCCGCCGCGCCAGGATCGTTTGCTGCGGCAAGGCCCCGCCCCGCTGGCCGTAGCAGCGGGCGGGCGCCAAGGCCAAGCTCCACCTCCAAGGTGGGCCCTGGTAACCACGGCCTCCTGCCATGCCTTCACCCCCGAGCAGCGTAGCGTCGCCTGGCCGGGCAAGTTCAAGCTAGATCTGCCTCCTCGCTACGACGGCACCCTCGACCCCGCGGAGTTCCTGCAGCTCTACGAGCTGAGCATCGAGGCGGCCAACGGCGACGAGAAAGTCATGGCGAATTGGTTTCCCATGGCCCTCAAGGATGGCCCCCCGCTCCTGGCTCCTGAACCTTCCGCCAGGCTCAATTTCCTCCTAAGACGAGATGCGCAACCGCTTCATTGCCAACTTCCAAGGCACTCGCGACCGCCCCCCGGTCGCGGGCGACCTGTGCCGCATCAAGCAACAACTAGGAGAGACCTTGTAGAAGTACATTCAACGCTTCAACAGCGCATGGATCAAGATCCCCAAGGTGACCGATGAGGCCATCATCTCAGCGTTCTCCGACGGCGTCCGCGACGTCAAGATGAAGGAGGAGCTCGCCATCCACGAAGAGCTGTGCACGACCCTGGAGCTGTTCGACATCGCAACCAAGTGTGCAAGAGATGAGGAGGGGCACCTCTCCCTCCTCGAGCTCCCTGCTGCAGACCCAGAGGAGAAAAAGACCAAGGCCAAGGACGTGAAGCGCAAGGGAGCAGCCGTGCTCGCGGCGGAGCCAGACACCAAGCGCGGCAGAGACCAGCCTGAGTCATCCAAGGGCGGCCGACCGTTCTGCGCCTCCCATAACCTGCATACCCACAACACCAGCGACTATCAAGATCTCAGAGCCATTCGAGAAGGACGCTTCGGTTGATGCCCCGAGCGCAGCGACCGGGGATATGGCCGAGGAGGAGGACGTGGTGGCGGATGCTGGGACGACCGTGGCCCGCGCCAGGAGTCACACGACCGGCCTCGTGAGGACCGCTGGCAGGATCAGCCTCGCGAGGGCACCTGGAGGGACCAGCCTTGTGAGGCTCGTCCTCAAGGCAACGCAGGCCTTCCTCCACTACCGCCACCACCCAGAAGAAACGACGACCACCATCAAGACGAGGGGGCTGGGGGCTTCCAGGAGCCACGCGCTGTCGCCTGCTCTTGTGCGGAGCTCAAGCCCCAGCCTCGCAGCGTATCTTCAAACAATTTGCCCGTGAAGTGACTGAAGTTCTTCCCAAGCTCGAGGCCACACGCCCACTCAGATGGTCTAGGTGCCCCATCACGTTCAGTTCGGCAGATCAGCTCAAGTGCGCGGCCACTGCTGGCGTCCTCCCAATGCTCTGTTCGCCAATCATCAGCAATGTGCAAGTTACCAAGACCCTCATCGACGGTGGCGCAAGGATCAATGTCCTGTCCGTCGACATGTTCGACAACCTCCAAGTGCCATATGACCAGCTTCAGCCTACCAAGCCTTTCTCAGGAGTGACTGATGGCTCTACTACCCCGATCGGGCAGGTCCGCCTCCCCTTTACCTTCGGAGAACACAACAACTACCGCACCGAACTCATCGACTTCGACGTCGCCTACATCCACCTACCATACAACGCCATCCTCGGGTATCCAGCCCTGGCCAAGTTCATGGCGGTGACCCATCATGGCTACAATGTCCTCAAGATGCCGGGAAGCAGTGGAATCATCACAGTCCTGTGCGAAGAAAGAGACACGGTGTGCTCCCTCGAGCGTGCCTTCCAAGCTGCAGCAATCAACGACCCCGACAGTCAGGGCGAGCGCCCTCCTAAGGCCACCCCCAAGAAGAAGAAGTGGCTGCGTCATGTAGGGCCTCAGGCAAGCGGCGCCTCGTCAGGATCGGTGTCCGTGCCTGGGGCGCCTCCCTCCATCGCATAGGGAAGCGCGCCCAGCGCTCCTCGCAGGAAGGGCTCGGGGGCTTTCTTCTGGAGGGCCTCAGTCTTTGCCAGCATCACGAGGGAGGCGCTTGGGCACCGCTTGGAGGCGTGCTTCGCAGCACGTTTCCCTCAGGAGAACACAGGGCAAGGAGTGCTGACCGCTCAGGAGTTCATCACCAAAACCGCTCAGGAACTGCAAGACGCGAGGGCCATGCGCGGCAGCCGCCGCTCACCAGGCGTAACTCCCCATCCAGGCGATGATGCTGGGCTGCGCGTCTGCATCGACGTCCCAGGGCTCAATCGGGCCGCCTCTCAGGAGCTTCTCTGGCCTTCACGCATGGGACGCTGCGAGGGCCCACCTCACAGCTACGTTCGCATGCCCTTTGACCTGTCGAGCGTGGCAACCGCCTATCAACGCAACCTGCGGAGCATCTTGGCGTCTCAGGAGGCCAGGCACCATGATGTGCTGACAGAGATGAAGACGGTCTTCAGGGAACCCCCTGGACCCCCAGAGCCTCCCGAGGCTCAAGGCCTCGGTGGCTCATGAGGGGCAGCCCTCTCGCCGCACACCTTCAGCTACCCCAAGTCTCCTTCAACAATAGAACCAGGTGACATTTTCCCAAGTTCATTCAGCTGGGAGCGCCCCTAGGGCTGCATCATTCCCAGGCCGTGTGGGTCCGTCCCTGTGGCATGTATCTTTCCTTTTATGTCTTTCGCTTACCCTGTTGGGGGCGCCCCTCGGGCTACATCATCCCCAAGCCGCTCAGGCCGGACCTGGTGGCATGCATCTTCCCTGCACTTACCTGATCTAGGTTGCTTTCCATGCTTAATCTATCTATGACTATCGCATGCTTTATTGTCACCCAGCGTGGGAGCCGCGCGCCAGCCGTCTTTCTTCAGAAACCCTCGCGTGATTAAGTTAAGCACGGTGTCTGTGCTCAGGCCCGTCCCTGCAGCGTCGATAAATCCAGCGGCTGAGCTTTGTCTGGCGGGCCAGCTCCGTTCACGTCACCTCCTGGGGCCGTTGGTGCTTGGCCTTTTCACGCGATGACCTCAGGAGATTCGTTCGGCGCAGGTTGTCTAACCACTTCGCAGGACCAAGATAGCGAACAAGAATCAAGACCAGGCGCAACCCGCCTTGAGGTAGGGCCTCGTGAGTCCCGTGCTGGTTCACAAGTGCCCAGATACACCTCGACTAGCCCTGTCGTGCAAGCAACGTGTCAGGGCGGGGCTGTACACGCCCCGAGGGCTCTCCATAGTAGGGAGTCCCCCTCCCACGCCCTAGTGGAAGCACCATGCTCCGCGCTGGCCATCGACACCGCCGAGGAGCGGCTATGCCCATGCACAAGCAGAAGCACTACGTTCCACGCTGGTGATAAACAACTGAGGGCGGCCCCACGGCCGTACCAACCTCAGGGAGCCCCAGAGCTCAGTGCCCGACCTCACCGCAATGCCTCCCCTCGGGAGAGCCGGGCGAGTGGACTGGGCACGGGGGCTGCACTTGGGTCACTCCCAAGCGTGCGCCACCCAACCAGGTCCTCCGGACCTGGTCGTCGCACGCCCCTCCCGAGCCGATCCTCGGTGAGGGAAAAGCTATGGATAATGTTTGCACGTTAAGGGGGACTCCTGAGCATCGCGACTCAGGAGCCTAACTGGTCACATAGCCCCTCACTCCTTAGTCCGTCCTGGTTTCTGGTCGGCTCAACGACGGTTGAGGTATGTGCGGGGTCGGGCTCTGCCAACGTAGAACATTAACCTATCCTCACGTATCCTTCCTATAGGTTGTTTGCGCGTCAAGGGGGACTCCTGAGCATCGCAACTCAAGAGCCTAACTGGTCACATAGCCCCTCGCTCCTTGGTCCGTCCTAGTTTCCGGTCGGCCCAATGGCGGTTGAGGTATGCGAGGGGCCGGGCTCTGCCGACGCAGAACACAAAGCAAATAGGAAGAAAATCGCAAAATCTCAAAGCAAATATTACAATACATATTGTTCTCACAATATCAAACGCAAGTTTAACACCTCCACGAGGCATGGTACATCTTGCAGGAACAAAGCAGAAAAGCAGCCGCAAGTCACCCCTAGACACCATCGGCACCTGCAAAAGGTGCCCCCTCCTGGGTAGCATCGCCTTCACCTGCATCACCGGTCGAGGGAGCGAGGGCGACGGGTCGAACTTCTTCAGCAAGGCTTCCACTTGACCCTTCATGGCTGCGGCGGCAGCCGCGTAGTGTTCGTCAACTACAGGTTCCAGCAGCTCGTTAAGCCAAGCGTTGGGGTCACGAAGGTACAGGTGGCTGAAGACCTGTGTCAGTGTGGCTGAGGAAAGGACGCGAGCCTCTGCCTCTGCCATAGGACCGATGCCTTCCACGACCTCCTCGAACATCTTCACCAGGAAGGGAAGTAGCTGAGTAGGGCCATCCTCGTCGCTGGCCAGCGGCTTGTCCAAGCCCTTCTCGTACAGTGTCTTCAGCGCCATGTGGGACCTCTCCTCGAAGGTCGAGAAGGCCACGCGGTCTTCGGCAAGGACCCTCGCCTTGGCTTCAAGGTCGGCCTCCTTCGCCCTCGCCTTCTGCTCCAGCTCCTCCAGCCGGTTGCGCTCCACTGCCTGCGCCTACGCCAGCTCCCCCAGCTCGGCGTCGCGGCCCTTGATGGCGTCCTACCGGGCTGTCATCTCCTCCTCCTTTGCCTGGCGGGCGCATGCTTCTTCCGCATGATGGTCGCGCAGGCCCTTCAGCTTGCCCACCCGCTCTCGGTAGCGGCCGCGGGCGGCCTCGGCGTCCTTCAATGCCGCCTCGCGATCAGCCGCAGCTTTGGCGGCAGCCTATTTCTCCCTCTCTGAGGCCGCCGCAGCCTGGCTCAGCGACGCTCGAACCGCCGAGTCAGAGTGAAGCCAGCCAGAGACCAGCTCCAAGCGCCTGGCCATTAGGCGCGGGTCCGTGCCCTGGAGATCTTCCCGCAGCTGGGCCATCTCCAAAAGGGGCGCTCCAAGACGGCTGAGGAAGCAGAAGAACCTGGGGCCAGGGGCGCAGCAAGAGAAGGGGGCGACGTTGTCACCAGAGCCTGGGAGATCAAGGGCTCCTGAGCCTTTGGAACCTCATCAGCCATGCTGGACACCAGCACCTCCTGAGCCAGCGGCGCTTCAGGGGCTGACTCCTCCTGGGGATGCTTCACCGGGCCTCGCGAGGATGACAGGGCTGGAGAGGCATGAGTGCCATCCCCACCTTTGCCCATGGAGAGGGGCGCGGTCGTAGGAGGTGACATGGACTCAAGCGGCAACCACCTTGTTCTCCCTTCTCCTCTTCGCCGCAGATGACAGCCTGGTTACGCAGCAGGGAAAGAGAGTCAGAAACAAGCATCGGCAGCAGGAACAAGGCAAGGCGGGGCACTTACTGGTCTACAGCAACGTAGTCCACCTTCCCCTTGGTGATCTTGAAGCCGAAGAGCGTCGTGACCCGAGGCGCGGGCGCACCTGCTCTAGAAGCTGAAGCAGGAGTGGCAGTTGAACTAGAAGCAGCTCCAGCCGGCACCGGAGCAGCAGCAGAATCTCGGAGGACCAGCGCCGACCTGCTCCTCGTCGGGATCATGGGCAGTTCCTCCTTCTCCTGGGAAGCATTGGCCTCATCATCGTCAGGGAAGGCGCGGAGGATGTCAGCCTTACTCAGGGGGGAGGTCTCCCCCGTCCCTTCGGGGGTCACCTCCGAGTCTTCCTCCTCCTCTTCTTCCTCATGGGACTCACCAGAAGACAGCTCCACCGGCGCCGGCGCCGCTGGGGCCCCGGTGAGCACCGGCGGCACCAGTCCACGCCCGTCAAAGGTCGGCTTGGAGGCCATGATCAGCGCACTATCCTTCTGGCAGAACAAGGGAGTGAAAACATTCGGAGGATACTCCTGATCGTCCCCAACCAGGAGACGGAGAGCTGCGGACAGCTCCTCATAGGACAAGGCCTCCCAGCTCAGGTGAACCTTGTCCTCTTCATCCCCAAGCTCCCACAAGGGGCGAGAGCGAGCCTGAAGCGGGGCCACGCGCAGCGCCAGGAACTCCCCTCAGGAGCATGGCCCTTGTAATCCTCGCCGCCTTCGCGTTGCCAGGCTTCAGGTCGGACTTCATCTGCTCCAGCACCAACGCCGCCCGCTCGTCGGTGAGCTTCGCGCAGGACCACGCCTTGTCGGCCTGGGGCTTCTCCGTCGGCAGCGCCAAGCACGGGTGGACGCGCTTGGCGCTCATCATGACCCATTTGGCCCTGAGGATGTCGGCCTTCTTCCCGGTGTTTGAGATCGAGTTGGCCTTGCCAGCCGTGATGAAATTGGCGCACCCGGAGATATAGCCCTCGCTGGCTCGGAGGAAGAAGAAGTGGCGCAGCAGGGCCACGGACGGCATCACGCCCAGATATGCTTCATAGTAGTAGGCGAAGATGGACAAGAGAAGGATGGAGTTGGGATGGAGATGCAGCGCCTGCAACCTGTGGTGGTTGAGGACCTCATAGAAGAAATCAGAGAAGGGAGGAACCAACCCGGAAGTGATACTGCTCGTGAAGAAGGGGAAGAACGCGCTTCCCTCGGGCTCTGGCACGTCGGAGGCAACCCGGAGCTCTATCTTCCCCCTTTCGTTACTCTCCCCCGCCATCAGCACGCGCGTGGCGGCGAGGCCCTTCTCCAAGACGTTGGGCGAGTCAAGGGCCAGTTCGTACTAAGCCTTCACCGCAGATGGCACAGGCGATGAGGCGGGCTTAACCCTCCGGGGCGCCATCGGTCGATGATACGGGAAAGGATGGGAGCGGATCTGAAGATTTCGGAAGCGGGGAGCAAGAAAGGGGATCTGAGCAAGGCGAAAGGAAGCAGTGAAGGCGAATGTTATCTACGCCAGCCTTTTGATAGCCGGGCAGTTGCCGAGGCAACGTGGGGAAGCGGAGATGCCCACATCCAATCAACCTCCACGCGTCGACCGAGGCCGCAGGCTATTGGTGCTCGCGACGCTCCGCACTTGACCCTTGGCTTCACCTCAAAACCAAGCCCGTGCCCACCTTGGGCCCGGGGGCTACTGTCGGCATTCTGGAAACGGGGGTCCCCAGACTTGCCTGCCTGCGGCCCATGGCGTGGCTTTGCTGGCAGGCCTATATGGCCCATCTTCATCATCAAGGAATCAAGACCCTCGCGAGGGGCCAAGCCTCGCGAGGCGGACAACACAAGACCTCCTCAGGAGCGGTCTCGCCATGCCGGCTCACGAGGGGCGGAGAGTTCAAGGTCGGGAAAACCTCGCGAGGTTCTCATGACGTAAGCCATGATGACCGAGACCAGGCGGGCGCCAGCGCGCGCAGCGTCCTTGTTTCCTCTTTGGTGCTAAGGGGGCAAGCGCAGGCGCGGAGTACCGAGGCATCAAGCAAAGGTTTCCATATTGGTGCAATGAGACCAAGACCATAAGGACAGCAAGACGGAGGTCACCATGGAGCCCAGGATGGCGTCACCACCAGAACCTTTGGCAGGCTAAGACCACCTTTTGTCAGGATAGCTTGTACTAGCTGTCCCCTTTCAAATTGGTCGTTGTTGGCTCCCTTACCGCTCAATATTTGGGGAGAGGACCAGGGCCTCTATAAATAGGACTAGCCACCACCATAGATAGGGGGACGAAGAAGGATCATCGAGGTCATCCCCAGCCACACAAGTGCGCCAAGCACAAGAACACCTGAACCTTAGGAGGCTGTTCTTCCCCTTGTACTGTTCATCCTCGGCCCAAGAGGCAATCCACCACCACCACACTAGAGTAGGGTATTACACCACAATGGTGGCCCGAACTAGTTTAAATATTGTGTCCTTTGTGTTGCGAGTTCATCGGGATAGTTCGTGAGATCTAGGCTAAGTTAGGACGCGGATCGATAGGGGGGAGATCTTTGCGCGCACCGCAGTGTTCGAACCTTAAGGGTTTTGCCGGAACCCGTCATCCGACAAAGATTGTTTTGTTCCCTCTGGTACCATCCCAAGTCAGTCATGCATGTACGAAGTATGCTATTGTTTGACAGGCTCGCTACCTCCATTCCATATGTATCTCCTAGTACACCAAGCCACTGATTGACTTGTTCAAGAAAAACAGAGTCTGTTCTAAGGTTAATCCTTTGGAATTCCACGCGTGGAGACTTCGATATCCTTGATGATGGTTCCTCAACTGAACTCGATAGTGTTTTATTATAAGACTTCTACATGGTCATGCTTGTCTTGGACAGTGTGTTCACATGTATGTAGCAGAACCAGCTCATGTTTTGGAGCTTACTACCATAGTACATTTCCCGAGAATCTTGCAACGTCATCTCGTCGATTGTGTTGCTACCTTTCTTTTCCAGACATGCTGTCTGAAATATCCTGACGCCAATCAAATCTGAATCTCAGGCACATATGATGGTTGGAACATTCCCAACATTCGCATTCTGTCCCCATCTTGCACCACCATTGTGCCAAATTCCATGGGCTGCTCTTCTCAGTAATTGTTGTTCAGGATCATCTTTAATAGTGGTCCCATCCATTTCCGATGATAAGCAAAAATCAACCATTGTGTTGTCTTCAACAAGGTAGTTCACATCATCCATTCTAGTCTGAGTATGCCATTCTTTCGACCTCTTTCAAACGATCGATTGTGTTTTGCTTTAGGCTGGTATAGAGAGTTTCAGCGATCTCTGTACCAAAAGTAATTCTTTTTGCCACTTAAGGGAATAATTCTATGAGTCACCTCCTCTAAGGTGCCCTATTAGGGAATCATGGCAGTTATTTCCTCACTATCTTGAAACCATGCACCATCTTTTCAAGCGTGGAATTCTTGCATACCAAATTAAACCTTCGTCATCATATCCTTACCATCATCTCTGGTGTGTGTTCTGTGTGTCAACTCAAGAGGTGTTCTAATGTCTCATTTCGTGAGTTCATTGTGAGTTGCTCGATCTTTGAGAAGATCGATTCTTGTAGGGTTTCCCGTTCTTTTGGTCATCGTGTTGGATGAAGATCTCGAAAGCAAAGACGTCAAGATCAATTTGAATCAATGAATCAACATCTTCGAGAAGGGCAATTGGATCATGAAGATCGTGTTAGATCTGTGTCCCCTCTGTCTTCTTACCACACGTCTTGAATCTCGGGACGAGATTCTTATTTAGTGGGGGTGAGTTGTCACAGCCCTAGAATTTGGTTGCACTTAGTTGCATAAGCATTCATGTCATCATGTTTAATTTCAAATGAATTTGAAATGGGGATGTTCAACCCTAGAATCAAATGGAATTCAAATAGGTTCAGCCTAAAAATATTTTTAATGATCCCAAAATGCCCTTAAAAATGTTCATAATTTAGGGGAAAAGGTGAAAACCTTATCCTATGATGATGCATATTTTTCATTGGCATTTTAGGTCTTTGAATTAACTGAATACTTATTTGAATTGGAGTTGCAAAATGCTATAAGTAATATTATAGCTCCAATAATTTTGGAAAATATGGTGGGGCTCTGTAATAATCCATTTTGCATCCTCAAAGTTTTTCCAGAATTTATAAGAAAAGATTTGGTGTTAAACTAAATCGAAATAGACGCAAACAATTAGAAAACAAAAGCAAATTAGAAAACAGAAGAGAGGGAGAGCCTACCTGGGCCTTACCTACTGCAGCAATTGGCCCATTCCACCACAGCCCAGGCGCCAGTCGTCTCCTTCCTTTGCCAGGAGGACGACGGCGTGTCGCATGCACAGGAGGCGAAGCCACCTCCTGCTTCCACCTCCTCCTCCTTTTCCCCGTCCTCGACCGAGCGCCTGGTGACGCCCACGCTCCCCTGGTTCCTCCCCACCTCTTTGGGCTCACTTTCCCCCTCCTCTGCTCTCTCCCTCGCACGCACCCGAGCGACCCCGTCGCCGTCGTCCACTGCAGCCGCGCCCACCGAGCCTTCCTCACCTATCTAGCATGTCCATAGGCTCCGCCTCATCACCACACGTCGACAAGCCAACGGCCATGACTACGGGAGCCCTTCGTCACCGGCATCTTCGTCATCTTCAAGCTTCGGCATCGATGGCCGCCGTCGTCGATTTGCTTGCTCCAGCTCCTCCCCGACCACACCGAGCTTTTCCACCGAATCGCGGTGAGCCGCTGACCCGTTCCCCTCTTCTCCCCATGTCGTTTGCCCACTCTAGCTGTTGTTTCCGCCGGGCCCGAGAACGCACCGCCGCCGCAAAGCTCGCCGCCTTCACCACTGCAGCCCATCCCCGGTAGCTCCACGACCACCCCTGGAAGCGCCGCGCTGCGGCCATTTCAGAGAACCCATCCGCGCGGCCATCCATTACCGGAGACGGCCGGCCGGCGAGCGTCACTGTGCCTGGATTAGCGTCAGCGTTAACCACCGACATGGCCGGCTTTGTTAGGGCCTAACCCCCCTGCTTAGTTTAGTTAATCACCATCACATAAACTGATAGCCAGGGCCCACCTGTTTAATTAACCGGCTAAAGAAATTAGTTAGAATTAATCTAATTCCAATGGAGCCACGCATTAGCATTGACCTTGCTGACGTGGCCTTTGACCGGGGCCACCTGTCTGAGACACAAGCCAATACTTTGACACTGACCAGTGGGACCCATGGGTCAGGTTTGACCTGGACAGCCCCGTTGACCTGCTAACGTCACAGTGACGTAGTGCTAACGCAGTAATACATTTTCTGGATTTAAAATAAACCAGGAAATTCTACAAAATGTTATAAACTTCAGAAAATCATAGAAAATAATCTGTAACTCCAAATGAAATAATTTATATATGAAAAATTATTTGAAAAATCCAATCTATCCATCTATACCATTTTCATGCATGTTGGAACAACTTATAGCTGCTGAATTGGACAAAACAAATGAATGACATTTGAATATTAACATATGGAGTTTGAATTTGAACCAAGGGTTCAAACCAACTGCATTTAACCTATTGCTAGATGCATTAGCTCAAATCATAGCATATTGCCATGTCATGATCATCCATCATATTGTGGCATCACATTGATTGTGTTCATTCTCTATTGCCGGTATTTGTCCCCTCTTAGTGGACGTTGTTCCGTTGTTGTGATCATTGACACTGATGAAGAGTTATTACTATCTTTAGAAGTGCCAGGCTAGCAAAATCCCCTTGTTCATTCCGATACAATCCCACTCTCCCACTTCTGCTCTCTTTTACTGCATTAGGACAACAACGCTTCGACTGTTACATGTTGCGATAGTTGAACCCCTTTCCTCTGCATGACCTGTCATTGCCACAGTAAATAGATGAAACCCACTAGCATGAGTAGGACTTGTTTGAGCCCTGATGTGCCTACTCATTCATGCTTGTTGTCATGCCTGCTACTGCTTAGAGTTGAGTCAGGTCTGATTCATCGGGGATGAATTGGAATGTGGTGAACATGTCTTACTTTTGAGAGCTAAGTGTGTGAACACGATTTGGTTGAGGTAGCGGTGAGAGGCCATGTAGGAGTACATGGTGGGTTGTCTCATTGAAACCGTCCTTAGGAATTGAGTTCTGTGTTTGTGATCCATGAACAGTTACTACCACACATTGGGTTCCGGTAACTCGACCACTCTCGGCTTATTAATCGCTTCGATCTCTGTCCAGGAGTTGGAACTAGTTTATGGTGTTTGTAGGATATGTGTTGGGGGCCGTGCGTAGCACTGACCCTAGGGGTGGGCTATGATGCGGTAGAGACGCGAGGCACGGTGTAACGAGATGCCCGTTTGGTGCCTCGGGAACCCTGCTCTCATTGTTTGGGGCCGTGAGCGAAACCCCGGCCGGATCTCCTTGCGGATGGAACCTGAATAGGCGATAAACGCGGTGACTTCTGGAGTCCTGCTAGCCAGCTACAGCCCGGGTTACCAGAGTCCTGTTAGCCCAGCTGCTACAGCCCGGATTCACTTGCTGATGACTGACATGTTCGTTGCTGGGTCATGTATGCCTGTCCCTGTAAGTTAGTGCCACTTTGGGTTTACGACTAGTCATGTCAGCCCGGGTTCTCTGGCATACGGATGCTGGCGACACTATCATATACGTGAGCCAAAAGACGCAAACGGTCCCGGGCCAGGTAAGGTGGCATCCGTGGAAATACCGTGCGTGAGGCCGCAAAGTGATATGATGTGTTACATGCTAGATCTGTGTGACTTAGGATCCGGGTCCTGACAAGTTGGCCAAACAAAACCCAAGTATTGGGGAAGAAATACGAGGCTATAAGCAATCATGCATATAAGAGATCTAAGAAGACTCAAATAACTTTCATGGATAAAATGATAGATCTGATCATAAACTCAAAGTTCATCGAATCCCAACAAACATACCACAAAAAGAGTTACATCATATGGATCTCCAAGAGACCATTGTATTGAGCATCAAAAGAGAGAGAGGAAGCCATCTAGCTACTAACTATGGACTCGTAGATCTACAAAATACTACTCACGCATCATCAGACAGGCACCAATGGACATGATGAACCCCTCCGTGAGGGTGTCTAGATTGGATCTGGTGGTTCTGGAACTTGCGATGGCTGGAATTGATTTTCGTCAACTCCCCTAGGGTTTCTGGAATATTGGGGTATTTATAGAGCAAAGAGGCGTGGGAGGCCACCGAGGTGGGCACAACCCACCAGGGTGCGCCTGGGCCTCCAGGCGCGCCCTGGTGTCTTGTGCTCACCTCGGGCTCCCTCTTCGTACTTCTTTGGCCCACTGGAAGTCTTCTGGTCCAAAGAAATGTTGGGAAACGTAGCATGAAATTTCGAAAAAAAATCCTACGCTCACGCAAGATCTATCTAGGAGATGCATAGCAACGAGAGGGGGAGAGTGTGTCCACGTACCCTCGTAGACCGAAAGCGGAAGCGTTTGACAACGCGGTTGATATGTCACGAACGTATCTATAATTTTTGATTGTTCATGCTATTATATTATCAATCTTGGATGTTTTATAATCATTTTATATCATTTTTTGGTACTAACCTATTGACATAGTGCCAAGTGCCAGTTGCTATTTTTTGCATGTTTTTTACATCGCGAGAAATCAAAACCAAACAGAGTCCAAATGCAACGAAACTTTAGGGAGATTTTTTATGGACCAGAAGACACCCAATGGGCCAAGGCAGTACCTGGGGGTGCTCCAAGGGGAGCACAACCCACAGGGCATGCCAAGAAGCCCAAGCGCGCCCTGGTGCGTTGTGCCCACCTCGAGTGCCCCACGGACCGCCTCTTTGCTCTATAAATACCCCAACATTCCAGAAACCCTACGGGAGTCGACGAAAATCAATTCCAGCCGCCGCAGCGTCTAGAACCACGAGATCCAATCTAGACACCATCACGGAGGGGTTCACCACTTCCATTGGTGCCTCTCTGATGATGCTTGAGTGGTTCTTTATAGACCTTCAGGTCCGTAGTTAGTAGCTAGATGGCTTCCTCTCTCTCGTTTGATTCTCAATACAATGGTCTCTTGGATATCCATATGATGTAACTCTTTTTGCGGTGTGTTTGTTGGCATCGGATAAACTTTGAGTTTATGATCAGATCTATCTTTTTATATCCATGAAAGTTATTTGAGTTTCTTTGATCTCTTATATGCATGATTGCTTATAGCCTCATATTTCTTCTCCGATATTTGGGTTTTGTTTGGCCAACTTGATCTATTTATCTTGCAATGGGAAGAGGTGCTTTGTAGTGGGTTCAATCTTACGGTGCTTGATCCCAGTGACAGAAGGGGAACCGACATGTATGTATCGTTGCTACTAAGGATAAAACAATGGGGTCTATTTCTACATAGATAGATATTGTCTACATCATGTCATCGTTCTTATTGCATTACTCTGTTTCTCCATGAAGGTAACACACTAGATGCATGCTGGATAGCGGTCGATGTGCAACAATAGTACTAGATGCCGGCAGGAGTCGGTCTACTAATCTTGGATGTGATGCCTATGTAATGATCATTGCCTGGATATCGTCATGATTATTTGAAGTTCTATCAATTGCCCAACGGTAATTTGTTTACCCACCATTTGCTATTTCTCTCGAGAGATGCCACTAGTGAAACCTACGGCCCCCGGGTCTCTTTCTCATATTATTTGCCTTTGCGGTCTACATTTCCTTTTCTTTTATTTTCAGATCTATCAAACCAAAAATACCTTGCTACAATTTATTCTTATTTGTTTTATTTGGTGTTTGATCTATCAATCTACTGCAATTTTATTCACGTCTGTTTGCCTATCTTGGGGCGCCGCTACCCGAAAGGGATTGACAACCCCTTTTACACGTCGGGTAGCGAGTATTCGTTATTTGTGTGCATGTGTTGTTTACGTTGTGTTGCTTGGTTCTCCTACTGGTTCGATAACCTTGGTTTCATGACACAGGGAAATACCTACCGCCGCTGTGATGCATCATCCCTTCCTCTTTGGGGAAATATCGACGTAGCTTCAAGCGACATCAAAAGGAATTTCTGGCGCCGTTGCCGAGGAGGATCTTCAACGTATACCAGGTTCCTAATCACAAATCTCATCTCCTTGCAATTTACATTATTTGCCATTTGCCTCTCATTTTCCTCTCCCCCACTTCACAAAAATTTGTCGTTTTATTCGCCCCTCTTTTTCGTTCGCCGTTTTCTTGTCGGTTCTGTTTTTGAGTGCAATCTTCTTGAGTAGTCATCATGACTCAAGAGAACGCCAAGTTGTGTGATTTCTCAAATACCAACAACAATTATTTTATCGGCACTCCGATTGGTCCTCCCGCCACTAGTGCGGAGTCTTGTGATATTAATACTGCTTTGCTGAATCTTGTTATGAAAGATCAATTTTCCAGTACTCCTAATGAGGATGTCGCGTCCCATCTTAATACCTTCATAGAATTATGTGATATGCAAAAGAAAAAATATGTGGACAATGATATTGTGAAGTTGAAATTATTTCCATTTTCTTTGTGTGATTGTGCAAAAAATTGGTTCTCTTCTTTGCCTGGCAATAGTATCGATTCTTGGAATAAATGAAAGATGCTTTTATCACTAATTATTTTCTGCCTGCAAAAATCATTTCCCTTAGAACCCAGATCATGAATTTCAAGCAACTTGAACATGAGCACGTTGCACAGTCTTGGGAAACGATGAAAATGATGCTAAGGAATTGCCCAACTCATGGGTTAAATCTTTGGAAGATCATACAAATTTTTTATGTGGGATTGAATTTTGTTTCTCGTAATCTTTTAGATTCCGTCGCGGATGGTACTTCTATGGAAATTACTTTGGGCGAAGCCACCAAATTTCTTGATAATATCATGGAAAATTATTCACAATGGCATACCGAAAGAGCTCCTACTAGTAAAAGTTAATTCGATTGAAGAAATTTCTTCTTTGAGTGAAAAGGTTGATGCTTTTATGAAATCGGTTGCTAGTAAAAGTGATCCTATTGATTTTAATTACATGCCTTTGTCTACTTTGATTGAGCAAACTAGTGATGTCGTAGATGTGAATTTTATCTCTCGAAGTAATTTCAACAACAATGCCTCTAGAGGTAATTTTAATCCTAGGCACTTTCCTAGTAATTCCTCTAATAATTGTGGTAATTCCTATGGAAATCAATCTTATAATAATAGGAACACCTCTAATTTTGAGAATAATATTAAGGAATTTATCAACACGGAAAAAGTTTTCAACACTGCCATAGAAGAAATGTTGAATAAGATTGATGATTTATCTAGAAGTGTTGATAGAATTGCTCATGATGTAGAAAATCTCAAGATGAAAATTTTTGTGCCTAAGGTTGAGAATCAATTAGATCTCTTTATGTTTCTATGGATGAAAGTAATAAAATAACTGCTATGCTTAGAGCTAAAAGAGAATTTTTAGAAAAAGCGTTTTCTAGTGATTGTTTTCACAAAAGTGATGAAGATCTTAAAATGATTGGTGTTTCTTATATTGATTCCTTGTTTAGTAAAGTTAAGATTGATGAAAAAAGGGACTCGGGAAGAGTCAACTTTAATTAGAAGGCGTCCCAATAACTCGGAGGGTGAAAATCTTGTTGAGAAAATTGATAAAAGTGCATATGAAGAGATCAAAAATTTAACTAGTGATGTGCCCACTCTTTTGGATTACAAGGACTTTAATTATGATAGTTTCTCTTTGATTGATTGTATTTATTTGTTGCAATCCATGATAAATTGACCCCATGCTTCTGCACAAAATAAAGCTTTTACTAAACATATTATTTATGCTATGATGAAAGCTTTAGAAGAAAAGTTGGAATTAGAAGTTTCAATTCCTAGAAAATTGCATGATGAATGGGAACCTACTATCAAAGTGCAGATTAAAATTATGAGTGCTTTTATGTGTGTGACTTTGGTGCTAGTGTTTCTACAATTCCGAAATCTTTATGTGATGTGCTGGATCTTACCGATATTGAAGAATGCTCTTTAAATTTGCACTTGGCGGATTCTACTATTAAAAAGCCCATGGAAATAATTAATGATGTTCTTATTCTTGCAAATAGGAATTGTGTGCCCATAGATTTTATTGTTCTTGATATAGATTGCAACCCGTCTTGTCCAATTATTCTTGGTAGATCGTTTTTACGCACTATCTGTGCCGTGATTGATATGAAAGAAGGCAATATTAAGTTCCAATTTCCTTTGAGGAAGGGTATGGAACAATTCCCTAGAACAAGAATTAGGCTACCATATGAATCAATCATGAGGGCATCTTATGGATCTCGAAACAAAAATGACAAAACTTAGATCCTTGCTTTATGCCTAGCTAAGGGTGTAAAACTATAGCGCTCGTTGGGAGGCAACCCAATGAATAAAATTTATTTTTGCTTTTTGCTATCTGTTATTGAGTGTTTGAACAATTATGCTACTTTAATTATTGTGTTTTTTGTGTTTTAATTAGTGTTTGTGCCAAGTAAAGCCTTTAGGATCTTCTTGGGTGATAGTTGTTTGATCTTGCTGAAAAAACAGAAACTTTTGCGCTCGCGAAAATAATTTTCATTTTTAACCAGAGAGCAATAAAATACCAATTCCTTTTGAGGTAGATTAATATACAAATTTCCCAGGTCTTCCTAATTTTTAGAGTCTTTGGAGTTACATAAGTATTCGAAATATCCAGATTGCTACAGACTGTTCTATTTTTGACAGATTCTGTTTTATTTGCGTTGTGTGCTTGTTTTGATGGCTCTATGGTTTTCTTTGATGATTTTTTGCCATATAAAAGTTGAAATACAGTAGACATAATGAAAGAACAAAATATTAATTGGTTTACTACAGCACTTATAGTAGTGATTTATTTTCTTATACTAACATATCTGACGAAGGCTTTTGTTGAGTTTTGTGTGATTGAAGTTTTCAAGTTTTGGGTTATCTTACGATGGATGAAGGAATAAGGAGTAAGAAGATCCTAAGCTTGGGGATGCCCTGGCATCCCAAGATATTATCCAAAAGAGAGCAAGCAACTAAGCTTGGGGATGCCCCCGAGTGGCATCCCCTCTTTCTTCTAATGACCATCGGTATTTTACTCGAAGCTATATTTTTATTCGTCACATATCATGTGTTTTGCTTGGACCGTCTTGTATGATATGAGTCTTTGCTTGTTTTATTTTATGTTTTAAGTCTTGATTCCTTGCTGGACACACCTATTTGAGAGAGCCAAAATTATGTCATGACTTGTTAGAATTGCTCTCTATGTTTCACTTAAATTTTTATGAGCTATGGACTTGCTCTAGTGCTTCACTTATATCTTTTTGAGCACGATTTGCTTTAGTATTTTTGAAGAAATGCTCTCTTGCTTCACTTAGATTTATTTGAGAGTTAGTAAAATTTTGAATAAATTCTCTCTTGCTTCACTTAAATTAATTTGAGAGAAAGAAATATTATGCTCATGATCTTCACTTATATTTGTTTGAGCTTATCAAAAGCAACACGTGAAAATTAGTCCCAAAGTGACAGATATCCCAGAAGGATATAATAAAAACTTCCATGAAGATCATTGGAAAAAATAAACTTGATTCTTTGTAATAGTTTTGAGATGTGATTATGTGATATGTGAGTCATGTTGATGAGTAATTATGCTTTAGTAAGAATATTGGTGTTAAGGTTGGTGATTCCCTATACAAGCACGAAAGTCAATAATTATGCAATGAAATTATATCCTACTTGTGGTGCCTTATTCGGTGTTAATTATGCTTAATGCTCACTTATGAGATTATTCATTTCTTGGTTGGTCTCTTCTCAATCTTTTGCTAGCCTTCATTTTTCACTAAGTATGATCACTACTTGTGCATCCAAAAACCTTTAAACCAGTTTTGCCATATGAGTCCACTATAGCTACCTATATGCGGTATTATTTTTCCATTCTAAGAAAATTTGTATGTGCCATCTGTAATTTTCAAAATAACTTCTCTTTTGCGTGTTTGTACCGCTCGCGGAGCGGTGAGGGGTGGCTAATATTTTCCATGCTAGATGTGTTATTCTCACGATGAGTGTTTATTCACTTGTCATTGCACGAGAATAAGGCAAAGGTATTAGGGATGCCCAATCCCGAAATGAAAAATGAATTTACTTTATGTTGTCAAATAATAAATTCCTTGGAAAGTGTTGGTATCAAAGGCACCCATGGATACGGTTAGCCATGCAAAGTGAAAATATGGTGGAAAAGGAATAAACTTTATTTTCTGTTTGGGAACCGCCTATGATATATCTAGCATGGAAAGTGTTGGGAACTCTAAGTTGTTTTCGTTGGTGGGAAGGACACACCTCCCAAAATGTTTTTATCTCTTACTTTTTCGCTTTGAGCTCTAGCACCTCTACAAATCCCTACTCCCGTCTGCGAAGGGACCTTCTTTTACTTTATGCAATTTTTATTTTTGAATTTGAGTCTCCATCTTCACTTATAAAAGCACCAACTAGGAGGCACTATGATCGTACTTGAGTATTGACTGTAGTTAATATGCGAGTGTGTTTCATGAATGGATCAATGATTGAGCATGATCGACTAGGGATAGCTTATTTTAGCGTTGATATTCTGAAAGACATGGGTGATTATTGATATGCTTGAGTATTTAAGTTATCATGTCAAAACTAGACTATTTCTTTAAACAAAATAAAAGTCCAAATGTCCATGCTATAAATAAAAGAAATATGATATGACATGTTAGGCAGCATTCCACATCAAAAAATTGTTTTTATCACTTACCTACTCGAGGACGAGCAGGAGTTAAGCTTGGGGATGCTGATATGTCTCCAACGTATCTATAATTTTTTATTGTTCCATGTTGTTACATTATCAATCTTGGATGTTTTATAATCATTTTATAGTCATTTTATATCATTTTTTGGTACTAACCTATTGACATAGTGCCAAGTGATGTTTTTTGCATGTTTTTTACGTTGCAGGAAATCAATTCTAAACGGAGTCCAAATGCAACGAAACTTTACGTAGATTCTTTATGGACCAGAAGACACCCAATGGGCCAAGGCAGCGCCTGGGGGTGCTCCAAGGGGAGCACAACCCACTAGGGCATGCCAGGAGGCCCAGGCGTGCCCTGGTGGGTTGTGACCACCTCGGGTGCCCCCCAGACCGCCTCTTTGCTCTATAAATACCCCAATATTCCAGAAACCCTAGGGGAGTCGACAAAAATCAATTCCAGCCGCCGCAGAGTCCAGAACCAACAGATCCAATCTGGACACCATCATGGAGGGGTTCACCACTTCCATTGGTGCCTCTCCAATGATGCTTGAGTAGTTATTTGTAGACCTTCGGGTCCGTAGTTAGTAGCTAGATGGCTTCCTCTCTCTCGTTTGATTCTCAATACAATGGTCTCTTGGAGATCCATATGATATAACTCTTTTTGCGGTGTGTTTGTTGGGATCGGATAAACTTTCAGTTTATGATAAGATCTATCTTTTTATATCCATGAAAGTTATTTGAGTTTCTTTGATCTCTTATATGCATGATTGCTTATAGCCTCGTATTTCTTCTCCAATATTTGGGTTTTGTTTGGCCAACTTGATCTATTTATCTTGCAATGGGAAGAGGTGCTTTGTAGTGGGTTCGATCTTACGGTGCTTGATCCCAGTGACAGAAGGGGAACCGACACGTATGTATCGTTGCTGCTAAGGATAAAACGATGGGATCTATCTCTAAATAGATAGGTCTTGTCTACATCATGTCATCGTTCTTATTGCATTACTCCGTTTCTCCATGAACTTAATACAGTAGATGCATACTGGATAGAGTTCGATGTGTGGAGTAATAGTAGTAGATGCAGACAGGAGTCGGTCTACTAATCTTGGATGTGATGCCTATGTAATGATCATTGCTTGGATATCTTCATGATTATTTGAAGTTCTATCAATTTCCCAACAGTAATTTTTTTACCCACTGTTTGTTATTTTTCTTGAGAGAAGCCACTAGTGAAACCTACAGCCCCTGGGTCTCTTTCTCATATTATTTGCCTTTGCGATCTACTTTTCCTTTACTTTTATTTCATATCTATTAAACCAAAAATACAAAAATACCTTGCTGCAATTTATTCTTATTTATTTTATTTGGCGTTCGATCTATCAATCTACTACAATTTTATTCATGTCTGTTTGCCTATCTTGGGGCACCGCTACCCGAAAGGGATTGACAACCCCTTTTACACATCGGGTTGTGAGTATTTGTTATTTGTGTGCAGGTGTTGTTTACGTTGTGTTGCTGTGTTCTCCTACTGGTTCGATAACTTTGGTTTCATCACTTAGGGAAATACCTACCACCGTTGTGCTGCATCATCCCTTCCTCTTTAGGGAAATACTGACGTAGCTTCAAGCGACATCAGCGGTTGATGTAGTCGAACTTCTTCTAGATCCGACCGATCAAGCACCGAATGTATGGCACCTCCGATTTCTGCACACGTTCAGCTCGATGACGCCCCTCGTCCTCTTAATCCAGCAAAGGTGTTGGGGAAGAAGATGAGTTCTGTCAGCACGACAGCATGGTGACGGTGATGGTGAAGTGATCTGTGTAGGGCTTCGCCTAAGCACTACGAAGATATGACCGGAGGCGTAAACTATGGAGGGGGCGCCGCACACGGCTAAAAATTGTTGGTGTGTGTTCCAGGCGCCCCCTCCCCAAATATATATAGGTGGGAGGGGGAGGAGAGGCAGCCAGGGGCGCCCTAGGGTTGGCCACCGCCCCCTAGGGGCCTTAGGGTGCACCAGCCCCTTGTGGGCTGGTGTGTTCCTTCACAAGGCCCATATGGCCCATAGGATTGTCGGGGTACCCGAAACACCTTTCGGTGACCCGATAAGTACCCGATACCCTCTAGAACAGTTCCGGTGTTCGAATACCATCGTCCTATATATCAATATTTACCTCTCGACCATTTTGAGACTCCTCGTCATGTCCGTGATCTCATCCATGACTCCGAACAACATTTGGTCACCTAATCACATAACTCATATAATACTAAATCGTCATCAAATGTTAAGCGTGCGGACCCTACGGGTTCGAGAACTATGTAGACATGACCGAGACACCTCTCCAGTCAATAACCAATAGCGGAACCTGGATTATCATATTGGCTCCTACATATTCTACGATGATCTTTACCGGTCAAACCGTTATGACAACATACGTTATTCCCTTTGTCATCGGTATGTTACTTGCCCGAGATTCGATCGTTGGTATCTTCATACCTAGTTCAATCTCGTTATCGGCAAGTCTCTTTACTCATTCCATAATACATCATCCCGTAACTAACTCATTAATCACTTTGCTTGCAAGGCTTCTTATGATGTGCATTACCGAGAGGGCCCAAAGATACCTTTCCGTTACTCAGAGTGACAAATCCTAATCTCGATCTATGCCAACCCAACAAACACCTTCGGAGATACCTGTAGAGCATCTTTGTAATCACCCAGTTACATTGTGACGTTTTATAGCACACAAGGCATTCCTCCGGTATCCGGGAGTTGCATAATCTCACAGTCAAAGGAATATGTATTGACATGAAGAAAGCAATAGCAATAAAACTGAACAATCAATATGTTATGCTAACAGATGGGTCTTGTCCATCACATCATTCTCCTAATGATGTGATCCCGTTCATCAAATGACAACACATGTCTATGGTTAGGAAACTTAACCATCTTTGATTAACGAGCTAGTCTAGTAGAGGCTTACTAGGGACACAGTGTTTTGTCTATGTATCCACACATGTATCAAGTTTCTGGTTAATACAATTCTAGCATGAATAATAAATATTTATCATCATAAAAGGAAATATAAAATAACAACTTTATTATTTCCTCTAGGGCATATTTCCTTCAAGAAAATCCACAAAAAGTTTCGCTCTGTTTGGACTCTGTTTCATATTGATTTCCTGTGATGTAAAAACATGCAGAAAACAACAACTGGCATTGGGCACTATGTCAATAGGTTAGTACCAAAATGATATAAAATGATTGTAAAACATCCAAGAATGATAATATAACAACATGGAACAATAAAAAATTATAGATACATTGGAGACGTATCAGCATCCCCAAGCTTAATTCCCGCTCGTCCTCGAGTAGGTAAATGATAAAAACAGAATTTTTGATGTGGAATGCTGCCTAAGATGCTCATCACATATTATTTTCTTTCTAGCATGGACATTTTGACTTTTATATGGTTCAAAGAAATAATCAAGTTTTGACATGAGGACTTAAATACTCAATCATATCAACAAGCAACCATATCTTTCAAAATATCAACGCTAAAGCAAGTTATCCCTAGCCCATTATGCTCAATCATTGATCCATTCATGAAACACACTCGCATATTAGCTACACCCAATGCTCAAGTACGATCATAGTGCCCCCTAGTTGCTGCTTTATAAGAGGAGATGGAGACTCAAATAAAAAATAAAAAATGCGTAAAGTAAAAGAAAGGCCCTTCGCATAGGGAAATAGGGATTTGTAGAGGTGCCAGAGCTCAAAGCTAAAAAGGTAGAGATAAAAACATTTTGGGAGGCATGCTTTTACTATCAACAAAAACGAACGAGTAGTTCCCAATACTTTCCATGCTAGATATATCATAGGCGGTTCCCAAACAGAAAATAAAGTTTATTCCTTTTTAAAACATACTTTCACTTTCCATGGCTAACCGTATTCACGGGTGCCTTCCATACCAACACTTTTCAAGGAATTTATTATTTGACAACATAAAGTAAATTCATTTTTCATTTCGGGACTGGGCATCCCTAATATCTTTGTTGTAGTCTCACGCAATTAGAAGTGAATAAACACTCATCGTGAGAATAACACATCTAACATGGAAATATATTAGCCACCCCCTACCGTTTCATGAGCGGTAGAAGCACACAAAGAGAAGTTTATTTTAAAAGTAGAGATGGCACATTCAAATTTGCTTTGAACAGCACAGAAATACCGCATATAGGTGGGTATGGTGGACTCATATGGCAAAACTGGTTTAAAGGATTTTGGATTCACAAGTAGTGATCATACTTAGTGAAAAATGAAGGCTAGCAAAAGATTGAGAAGCGACCAACTAAGAAACGGAAAATCTCATAAGCGAGCATTGAGCAAAATTAACACCGAATAATGCACCATAAGTAGGATGTAATTTCATTGCATAACTATTGACTTTCGTGCTTGCATAGGGAATCACAAACATTAACACCAATATTCTTACTAAAGCATAATTACTCATCAACATGACTCACATATCACATCACCATATCTCAAAACTATTACAAGGAATCAAGTTTACTTTATCCAATGATCTTCATGAAATTTTTTATTATATCCTCCTTGGATATCTATCACTTTAGGACTAGTTTCGTATGTTGCTTTTAATAAGCTCAAACAAATATAAGTGAAGATCATGAGCATCATATTTCTTTCTCTCAAATTAATTTAAGTGAAGCAAGAGATAATATTGGGGTATTTATAGAGCAAAGATGTAGTGTGGGAGGCCAGGCGCGCCCTGGTGTCTTGTCCTCACCTCGGGCTCCTTCTTCGGTACTTATTTGGCCCACTGGATGTCTTCTGGTCCAAAAAATCCACAAAAAGTTTTTCTCTGTTTGGACTCCGTTTGATATTGATTTCCTGCGATGTAAAAAACATGCAGAAAACATCAACTGGCACTGGGCACTATGTCAATAGGTTAGTACCAAAATGATATAAAATGATTGTAAAACATCCAAGAATGATAATATAACATCATGGAACAATCAAAAATTATAGATACGTTGGAGACGTATCAGTGTGCGCGGGGGTCCCGAGGGCACGATACACGCTCGTGCGCATGGGGTGCTATAGCGGCGAGGGCCCATGGTCTGGAGGCCGTGCGCATGAGTGTGCGCGTCTCCATTACAGAAGGTTTCTGGGAGGCCCGTGGGCACAGGGCCGGGGAGGCCCGTGCGCACGGGGTCGCCTGGGACCAACTGTAATCGTCTTGATGCGCTACTTCTGCTTCCTTGAGGCCTTGGGGTCCTTCTCCTATGCCCGTGGGATGTTCCATGGCTATTTTGGTGAGGTAGCATCCAAGTTCCATTCATATCCATATCTATCTCAAGTAGGAGTGAGTTCACCTCGGTTTCGATGGTGCGTGCTCGAGCTCTTGTCTTAGGTCCGCGGGGTGCTTGATGAGTTATAGTAGAGTCCATGGGGATGATGGAAGGATGCTCCGCATCAATGGGCCTTGGTGGTTGTATATGGTGTAGCTCAACCGGAGTTCAAACCACTTCCTCACTGATCTTGTGAGAATCTCTGGGGATGAAAGGTTACCAATACTGGTGGGAGGAGATTTTAATATCATGAGGATAAAAGAAGAAATGACTAATGACAACTTTGATGGAAGGTGGTCATTCATGTTTAATACGATTGCTGAGATCCTTAATCTGAGGGAGATCGAAATATCTGGTAGATAGTTGATACGTCTTCAACGTATCTATAATTTATGAAGTATTCATGCCATGTTTACAACAATTATATATGGCTTTGGTATGATTTGAATGGAACTAACCCGGGCTGATGTTGTTTTCAGCAGAACTGCCATGGTGTTGTTTTTTGTGCAGAAATAAAAGTTCTCCAAATGCAGGAAAACTTTTTGATGTTTTTCTGGAACAAAAGAGGCTTGAAAGCTTCGTGCGAGGACTAGAAGGTGAAGGAGGTGGCCACTATCCACCAGGGCGTGCCAGAGGCCTCGGTCGTGTGCTGGTGGGTAGTGGGCCCCTCGAAGCCCATCTGGACATGAGACCGATGTCAAAAAATCCTATAAATATAGGAAACCCCTAGAAATAACCCTAGATCAGAAGTTCCGCCGCCGCAAGCCCCTCACTACAAAAAAAATACACTTCCGTCATGATACGTGTTTGTCACAGTAGGTCACATTTTCTGTCATGCATGTATATCCATGACGATTTTATGACAGAATCAAGATAGTCATACATGTGCTGTCGTAGAAGTGTTCCATGACATTACCAAAATTATCATCACGAAATGTCCACTTCCATGATGATAAATGGCGCGTCGTCGAAGTGCTTTTGTCAACGGTAACCGACACGTGGCATCCACTGTAACGGGTCGCCGTTAAGCTATCGGGTCTGGTTTTGGATCTGATAACCCGCTAACAGCCATGACCAATGGAGATTTTCCACGTGTAAAATTCTCATTGGCCAAAGCAACCACGTGTCAGCTCCGCGTTGGCACAGATGTCACTCATCCAATGAGCGAGATGCGCTTATGATATGTTGACACGTGGACCGGCCGAAAAGTGGCCCATAAATATTAACTGGTCAGCCCAACTGAAGGCCCACAAGATTTTACAGACCATAATGGGCCGGCCCAGCTAAAGGCCCACAAGATTTTGCAGCCATAATGGGCCGGCCCAGCTAAAGGCCGACGAGATTTTGCAGACCATAATGGGTCAGCCCAGCTAAAGGCCCACAAGATTTGAAGACACTAGTGGGCTGGCCCGTTAACAGGCTGCCATGTTTTGGGCCATATGTCGTCCCATATTTGATCTGGTCCATTAACAGCCTGCCACGTTCTAGGCCTAATAAGGGCCCATATGAGATTCGGCCCATTAATGGCCTACCACGTTCTGGGCCATATTACAGCCCATATCAGATCCAGCCCTTTAAGAGCCTTTGGGCTAAATTATGGCCCATATCAGATTTGGCCCATCAACTGGACGATGTGCTTTTGGGCCCACTTGAGGCCCGGTTAGGATTTCTATTTGCTAAAGGTCCATTTAGTAATACAGCCGGATATTAGTTTCGGCCTGTTAAAGGCCCATTTAACATTTCGGCGTTTTAAAAGCCTGTCATATAGTTGGGCCTAACTATGGCCCGCTTTGCATCCGGCCTACTCACAGCCGATAATCTGATTGGGCCAAACAAGGAATGAGATAATTTTGGCCTGTTAACGGCCCGTAATGTGATTGGCACAATCATGAGCCAGGGTCTATTTCGGCCTGCTGTCGGCCCGTGAGCTGTTCGGCACGTTTCAGGCCCAACCTACTTTTTAGCCTACTAAAAGTCCATTGAATTTTCTTGCGAAAATAGGGCCGGTGGTTTACTCGGTCTATTAAGGGCCCGATACTACTAGTGGTCCAGTTTACATTTAGGCCTGTTAACGGACCTAGATGACTGGGCCCATGATGCGGCCCATACATAGTGATTTGCATGACACCCTGATTATGTACCATAATTTTACGGTTTGGCCGGTTTACTTTTCATGGAGCGAAGACAGGATATATGTACAATAAAATAACTGCAACGTCGTGAATAAGAAAAAACCTAGACAATACAATAAATAAATTACGGCATAATACATCCACTAGGCATCAAAGTTCGCCACTGTGATAATAAAGCACAAGCAGACAGCAGATTACATACATTGGGCATCAAAGATCGCCACCAGTGCAAATAAACACGCCGACAGCACTTCAATAGAGTTTAACAAAGGTTATCCCTACTCGGGAGTGCTACCTCTTGAGCACTGCGTTGGTTTTCCCCGAAGAGGAAGGGATGATGCAGCAAAGTAGCGTAAGTATTTCCCTCAGTTTTTGAGCACCAAGGTATCAATCCAGTAGGAGGCTACGTGCGAGTCCCTCGTACGTGCACAAAACAAATAAATCCTCGCAACCAACGCGAATAGGGGTTGTCAATCCCTACACGGCCACTTAGGAGAGTGAGATCTGATAGATATGATAAGATAATATTTTTGGTATTTTTGTCATAAAGATGCAAAGTAAAATAAAGGCAAAGTAAAAAAGCAAAGGAAATAACTAAGTAGTAGGAGATTAATATGATAAAGATAGACCCGGGGGCCATAGGTTTCACTAGTGTCTTCTCTCAAGAGCATAAGTATTCTACGGTGGGTGAACAAATTACTGTTGAGCAATTGACAAAATTGAGTGTAGTTATGAGAATATCTAGGTATGATCATGTATATACGCATCACGTCCGAGACAAGTAGACCGACTCCTGCCTGCATCTACTACTATTACTCCACTCATCGACCGCTATCTAGCATGCATCTAGAGTATTAAGTTAAAAACAGAGTAACGCCTTAAGCAAGATGACATGATGTAGAGGGATAGATTCATGCAATATGATGAAAACCCCATCTTGTTATCCTCGATGGCAACAATACAATACGTGCCTTGCTGCCCCTACTGTCACTGGGAAAGGACACCGGAAGATTGAACCCAAAGCTAAGCACTTCTCCCATTGCAAGAAAGATCAATCTAGTAAGCCAAACAAAACTGATAATTCGAAGAGACTTGCAAAGATAACCAATCATACATAAAAGAATTCAGAGAAGATTCAAATATTATTCATCGATAGACTTGATCATAAACTCACAATTCATCGGTCTCAACAAACACACCGCAAAAAGAAGATTACATCGAATAGTTCTCCACAAGAGAGGGGGAGAACATTGTATTGAGATCCAAAAAGAGAGAAGAAGCCATCTAGCTAATAACTATGGACCCGTAGGTCTGAGGTAAACTACTCACACTTCATCGGAGAGGCTATGGTGTTGATGTAGAAGCCCTCCGTGATCGATGCCCCCTCCGGCGAAGCTCCAGAATAGGCCCCAAGATGGGATCTCGTGGATACAGAAAGTTGCGGTGGAGGAATTAGGTTTTTGGCTCCGTCTCTGATCGTTTGGGGGTACGTAGGTATATATAGGAGGAAGGAGTACGTCGGTGGAGCAACAGGGGGCCCGCGAGGGTGGAGGGCACGCCTGGTGGGGGTGGGCGCGCCCCCCTACCTCGTAGCCTCCTCTTTTGTGTCTTCACGTAGGGTCCAAGTCTCCCGGGTCTTGTTTGTTGAGAAAATCACGTTCCTAAAGGTTTCATTCCGTTTGGACTCCGTTTGGTATTCCTTTTCTTCGAAACCCTAAAACAGGCAAAAAAACAACAATTCTGGGCTGGGCCTCCGGTTAATAGGTTAGTCCCAAAAATAATATAAAAATGGATAATAAGGCCCAATAATGTCCAAAAAAATAGATAATATAGCATGGAGCAATCAAAAATTATAGATACGTTGGAGACGTATCAAGCATCCCCAAGCTTAATTCCTACTCGTCCTCGAGTAGGTAAATGATAAAAACAGAATTTTTGATGCGGAGTGCTACTTGGCATAATTTTTAATGTAATTCTTCTTAATCGTGGTATGAATATTCAGATCCGAAAGATTCAAGACAAAAGTTTAATATTGACATAAAAATAATAATACTTCAAGCATACTAACAAAGCAATTATGTCTTCTCAAAATAACATGGCCTAAGAAAGTTATCCCTACAAAATCATATAGTCTGGCTATGCTCCATCTTCACCACACAAAATATTTAAATCATGCACAACCCCGATGACAAGCCAAGCAATTGTTTCATACTTTTGGCATTCTCAAAACATTATCAATTTTCATGCAATACATGAGCGTGAGCCATGGACATAGCACTATAGGTGGAATGGAATGGTGGTTGTGGAGAAGACAAAAAAGGGGAAGATAGTCTCACATCAACTAGACGTATCAACGGGCTATGGAGATGCCCATCAATAGATATCAATATGAGCGAGTAGGGATTGCCATGGAACGGATGCGCTAGAGCTATAAGTATATGAAAGCTCAAAAAGAAACTAAGTGGGTGTGCATCCAACTTGCTTGCTCATGAAGACCTAGGGCAATTTGAGGAAGCCCATCATTGGAATATACAAGCCAAGTTCTATAATGAAAGATTCCCATTAGTATATGAAAGTGATAACATGAGAGACTCTCTATTATGAATATCATGGTGCTACTTTGAAGCACAAGTGTGGTAAAAGGATAGTAGCATTTCCCCTTCTCTCTTTTTCTGTCATTTTTTTATTTGGGCCTTTTCTCTTCTTTTTATGGCCTCTTTTCTTTCTCTTTTTATTTATTTTTCGTCCGGAGTCTCATCCCAACTTGTGGGGGAACCATAGTCTCTATCATCCTTTCCTCACTAGGACAATGCTCTAATAATGATGATCATCACACTTTTATTTTTCTTACAACTCAAGAACTACAACTCGATTCTTAGAACAAAATATGACTCTATATGAATGCCTCCGGCGGTGTACCAGGATATGCAATGAATCAAGAGTGACACGTATGAGAGAATTATGAATGGTGGCTTTGCCATGAATACGATGTCAACTACATGATCATGCTAAGCAATATGACAATGATGGAGTGTGTCATAATAAACAGAACGGTGGAAAGTTGCATGGCAATATATCTCGGAATGGCTATGGAAATGCCATAATAGGTAGGTATGGTGGCTGTTTTGAGGAAGGTAAATGGTGGGTGTATGATACCGGCGAAAGGTGAGCGGTATTAGAGAGGCTAGCAAAGGTGGAAGGGTGAGAGTGCGTATAATCCATGGACTCAACATTAGTCATAAAGAACTCATATAGTTATTGCAAAAATCTACAAGTTATCAAAGCAAAGTATTGCGCGCATGCTCCTAGGGGGATATATTGGTAGGAAAAGACCATCGCTCGTCCCCGACCGCCACTCATAAGGAAGACAATCAAAAAATAAATCATGCTCCGACTTCATCACATAACGGTTCACCATACGTGCATGCTACGGGAATCACAAACTTTAACACAAGTATTTCTCAAATTCACAACTACTCAACTAGCACAACTTTAATATCACCATCTTCATATCTCAAAACAATTATCAAGCATCGAACTTCTCATAGTAATCAACACACTCATAAGAAAGTTTTATTATTAATCTTGTATACCAAGCATATTAGGATTTTAAGCAAATTACCATTCTATTTAAGACTCTCAAAATAATCTAAGTGAAGCATGAGATATCAATAGTTTCTATAAAACAAATCCACCACCGTGCTCTAAAAGATATAAGTGAAGTACTAGAGCAAAACTATATAACTCAAAAGATATAAGCGAAGCACATAGAGTATTCTAACAAATTTCAAATCATGTATGGCTCTCTCAAAAGGTGTGTACAGAAAGTATGATTGTGGTAAACTAACAAATAAAGACTCAAATCATACAAGACGCTCCAAGAAAAACGCATATCATGTGGCGAATAAAAATATAGCTCCAAGTAAAGTTACCGATAGAAGTAGACGAAAGAGGGGATGCCTTCCGGGGCATCCCCAAGCTTTGTCTTTTAGGTGTCCTTAGATTATCTTGGGGGTTCCATGGGCATCCCCAAGCTTAGGCTCTTGCCACTCCTTGTTCCATAATCCATCAAATCTTTACCCAAAACTTGAAAACTCCACAACACAAAACTTAAAGTAGAAAATCTCGTGAGCTCCGTTAGTGAAAGAAAATAAAAGACCACTTCAAGGTACTGTAATGAACTCATTATTTATTTATATTGGTGTTATACCTACTTTATTCCAACTTCTCTATGGTTTATAAACTATTTGACTAGCCATAGATTCATCAAAATAAGCGAACAACACACGAAAAACAGAATCTGTCAAAAACAGAACAGTCTGTAGTAATCTGTAGCTAGTGCAAGATCTGGAACCCCAAAAATTCTAAAATAAATTTCTGGACGTGTGGAATATATTTATTAATCATCTTCAAAAATAATTAACTAAATAGCACTTTCCAAATAAAAATGACAGCAGTTCTCGTGAGCGCTAAAGTTTCTTCTTTTTTTACAGCAAGTGTAACAAGACTTTCCCCAAGTCTTCCCAACGGTTCTACTTGGCACAAACACTAATTAAACACAAAAAACACAAACAAACAGAGGCTAGATAAATTATTTATTACTAAACAGGAGCAAAAATCAAGGAATAAAAATAAAATTGGGTTGCCTCCCAACAAGCGCTATCGTTTAACGCCCCTAGCTAGGCATAACAAGCAAGGATAGATCTAGGTATGGCCATCTTTGGTATTAGGAAAGAAAACAGCAAGCTTGCTATCTATAGAATTAATCATTCTATTTTGATAAAGCACATGGCTATTAATGGTAGAAGAAATATTGAGTATGTTACGGAAATTTGTATCTAGGCTAGCCTTTATCTCTTTAATAGATTTGTTTTGGTAAGAGAGCAAAAGAGATGTAGATTCAAGTTTCTCATTCATGGGGTGCCCAAATATAGTTTTCATTTTTTCATTAGTGTCTACGACATCCCCTTCATGAAAACCTTCTTCAAATATAGAATCTAATACATGCTTAAAAGAAGAAGGCAGGGCAATATAAAATCTTTTTAAGTAAACTTCAATTTGATATTGAGGAACATAGCTGGCCCTGATCCTTAATAGTCTATACCAAGCATCTTTCAAAGATTCATCAAGTAAATAACGAAAAATTCCAGAATCATCTTCATCAAAATTATTAAGACTCTCATTGATAACTCCGGTAGGTTTTTCCATAGTATCCTTATTTATGAGCTTAGCGAGAATAGAAGGGTTGTCCAAAGTACTAAAACTCTGGAGAGAACCCCCAACCTTTTTTGATTCAGACATGGCGGAAGAAAGGCGAGCGAAAAGAGAGATAGGATAGAGAGAGAGGGCGAGTAAAACGGCAAGGGTGAAGTGGGGGAGAGGAAAACGAGAGGCAAATGGCAAATAATGTAATGCGGGAGATAAGGGTATGTGATGGGTACTTAGTGTCGTGGAATTGTCACGGCAGATGTCCTTAGTGTCAGGACTTAGTCGCGAGGCCAACGCATCTATGTGGTAGCTTGAGAGGGGTTGAGCGGGACGAGACACGCGATGTTTTACCCAGGTTCGGCCCCTCACGGTGGAGGTAAAAGCCTACATCCTGCTTCATTGATATTGATGATGATGATCACGGTTACAAGAGTGCTCTATCTTGAGAGCTATTGTCTAAACCTAACTTGTCCAACTCGTGGAACTTGTCCCCCCTTTGGGGAGCCCTGCCCCTCCTTATATATGTTGGAGGGGCGGGTTACATGTAGAGTCCTATTAGGATTAGGACTAGTCTATCTCTAATACAAATCGGATATAAGTCCAGGTCTTAACTCCTTGTAGGACAAATATTCCTCATGCCTTTCCACTTAAACCGGCCCACCGTTAAACGTGAACCGGCCTTCTGGTCCTTGGGACTTGTCATCCATCTGTCCCGCACGCCGGATCACCAGTGAGTCATAATGACCAGGTGGGTTGCTTGTAAACCGCCAGGTCAGGGCGGGTCGCCAGTAACTCGCCAAGTATCAGCGGGGTCTTCAGATAAACCGCCAAGTCCGGCCGGGTTAACCTCCAGCCGGTTTACACCGCGGGGTATATCCCCGACATTAGCCCCCAAGTTTAGCTTGGATTTATTCATGGTAAACTTATGCTGCAAAATAAACACAAGAACAAATTTGACAGGTTATGCTCCGGGTTAAGAATTTTTGTAAACCGGTACCTGATCATCCTTAAGTCCTTGTTATTTCCTCCTTCTGGGAAATCCAGGTCAACAGACCAGCTTCATAATCAATTTGCCGACATTGGCTTGTCACCAAGAAATATTGTGAAGAATAACTCCTTTGATTCAGCTCCGCCGGTTTAAGAAATATGGGTCTGAAAATACTTATCTGATATTCAGCCGATTTGAAGATGTAAAACTTGCCGGTTTAATATTACCAAAATGGCCGGTTTATAAATATTGATGGCACCGGATCATAATTGTTGTCAACACCGGGTTATGTAATTGATCTTCCTGATTTGCTCAAAATTGATAAAATGAAGATATTCCTCCTTTATATGCATAATACCTGTAGCCCCCAAGTCTTAAGACGAGAACATAGTGATAACTTAAGACTTGCTCCAATAAGTGTTTCAATCTTGAAGAAATCCGGTTTGTTCATCTCAAAACTGAATACTCCATATATGTAGCCCCCAAGTGTTGGGTTGTCATGTTTACAGCAACCTGGGACTTGTAATTGCTTGATGCTCATAAAAATTTCAACCAGTGTAGCCCCCAAGGGCCGGGTCATTATGCAATAATGAGCAGGGACTTTGTAAATATAATCTTATAAACTTTGAACAGCAACGTGTAGCCCCCAAGGGCCGGCTCAGTAAGATAATATTGAGTCGGGACTTGATATATACTTCAATGAAAATAACATCTTATAATGTAGCATCCATCATAGGGCTTGAACCCACGTCCACAAGGTTAAGAGCTTTGTGCTTTACCAACTGAACAATGGATCCTTCAATATTATGGACGGAAACTTATGTACCTTGAATTGTTGACAGGAGCAATTGGTAGCCCCCAAGTGTCATGATGCATGCTTGCAGCGACATGAGACTTGCATGTAATCTCGATTTGAATAATGTAGCCCCCAAGTGCTGGGTTGTAAGCCTGCAGCGACTCGGGACTATTCCTTCCATTGTAGAATAAATCATATCCTTTGATAAAATAATAGATATTGCCCTAAAGCGACTTTAAAAACTCAATAATACCGGTTATTAATAACCATAAAAATCCAGCCATGTTGGCTATTCAAGATAATATAATCCAATGATTTATAAGCGCATGATTCCAATGGCGCAATCCAAATATATATACTGGCGACTTATAGTCCAAAGCCAGGCCAGTTTAACAAACCTGTTTCTGCATACAACAAGTTTAAAGTGTCCTGGCGGTTTACCGCCGGATGGGTCATGATGCCCAACATATAACCCGGGTTTATAACCAAGGCTGCCCTTAAGAATAATCAAATATGAAATAGATCATACCTGTGACATTGAATCACATTGTTGGTTTTACCAACTTTTTGTAGTAAAGGTGATAACCCCAATCTTGAGTACTGATAACTCCTTCCATATTGTGCCGGTTTATGATAAAACCGTGCCGGGTTGTGATAAACACCGGATTAACCATATATAATACTGGTGACTTGTAGTCAAACCAGACCGGGCTGATAGTCACCGGATTATAACTTGATCGTGTACTGACAACTTGTAGTTGAAAGCCGAGCCGGGTTGATAAACACCGATTTACTCCATAATAGGATGGTAACAGAAAATCAAACCGGGCAGATAGTCTCCGGATTAAGATTTGACTGTGTTCCGCCAATTTGCAATTGACAGTCGAACCGGATTAACAATGTCGGTTTTAAAAAAACGCAACAAAAATAAAAGAAACAGTTATCAAGGAAAATATTGAAGCAAAGGCAATGATAAAACCATTTGCAAAAAGAGGCTTATTTGAGCTAATCAGATGGCGTTACCATGGTCGGACACGACCAAGCTCCCGATAGGTGTAGCTATGGTTCAAGTCAGCCAGGTCCCCAAATGAAACCGTGGCATTTATGCCGATCAAGTGGCATGGCAATGGTTCGGGTTCGAGCCCCCAAGTGATTCTGTGGCCTTAGGCCGATCAAGAGGCATGACTGGTTCAGACGTGACCAAGTCCCCAAGTGATCTGGTGGCTCTCGCCCATCAAGAGGCGTGACTATGGTTCAGACGTGACCACAAGTCCCCAAGTGATGTTGTGGCTTTACGCCTATCAAAAGGTGTTGCTATGGTTCGGATACGACCAAGCCCCCAAGTGATCAATAATATGATAAGCCAATAAGGCAGGATATCCATGTTTGAACCGCGCATCATGGCAGCAGGTCCTCTTTGGCACCCTTTAACTTTTTGCAAGAGAAAAATTCTTCTTGAACCGGGATTTCTTAAACCGGATATTGAGAGCTTCAAAGCTTTGTGGGAGACATCTTCCCCTTGAGCCAGATATTAAACCGGAATCCTTCTTTTTAAGCCGGAAATTTTCCGACGGCCTTTAAATTTGCACCAATATGGCGGTTTAGGGTCCTGCACTAAAAATTTTTGCAAACCAGAGTAATTGCTCTTTTAAAGAAGGCAATATAAAATATATTGGATGGGTTTCACCTGATATATCATGCCAGGAGTTATCCACCGTGGAGTTGATGATCACCGTGGTGAAACTGAAAACAATCACGGCCGAGTCGGCCGCGGCTGCTGACAGATATTTCGGCTGCGGCGTTTTAAACCGGTGTGGACGGGAGAGTCAGCCGTGGCGTGGTAAACTGGTGCGGTCGCGAGAGATGGCCACGACGCTGTAAGCCGGTGCGGTTGTTCGTTGAATAACGACGACCACCTGGGCCGAAAGATGTTGGCGTGCCTCCATCTCTGCAGTATAATATCACTTTTTGTCACCCTGCATAAACAATATTGCAGACCAAGGCAAAGATAAACTTGTTTTTTGACAAAAACAACATGTGCTAATAAATCAAATTTGGATGGATATCACCTGATTTGTTTGGACGATGGATGAGTCAGTCGTGGCATTGTAAGCTGGTGCGGACGCGTAAACCGCCATGAGGGCAGATGGACGAGTCGTCCATGGCGTTTGTAAAGCGGCGCGGGTGGCGATTCAAACATGATGTTGTTTAACCGGTGTAGATGCATGAATCGGCGGCAGGTGCGGACGGATGTAATCCGAACATCGGGGCGGCGACTTGCACGTATATCCGTCGAGCATCCTAGCATGGACAAACACCAATGCAAAAAGTGATGTTGATGCGTCCCCTTAGGCGACACCTTTTCGTAACGGTCCTGCAAAAATATTACAAGACCAAGTAATTGTTCTTTGATAAAAACAATATGTTTAACAAAATAAACTTTAGATGGATACCACCTGACTCGTCCGGACAGCAAATGAGTCGGATGCGGCATGAGCCAGTGCGGACAGGGAAGTCGGCACCAATATTGTAAATCGGCATAGACAGGAGAATCGGCCGTGACGCTGTAGGCCGGCGCAAACACGCGAGTCGGCCGCAGGTGCGGACAGATGTAAACCGAACAGCGGGGGCGGCGACTCTCAGGAGTGCACTGCTGCTGCGACGGATCCTGCCGCCACTGATTCTTACTCCCACGCCGTAGGTCCACTGTGGTGGCGTGCTAGTTTGACTTTCCATTGACCAGAAAACACACTGACGCGCACATGAGCTGGAGCCAAGACGAACGTGGTATATGTGCATGAAACAATGCACACTTTTGAGAGCCCACGTGATCACCAAGTAGTACTTGTGGTTGATGAAATTATCTTTGGCCTTTACCCAACGTGTTGTAGCACCAGCAACTTATGATTTGATGCCTTGGAGTTTTAAATCAGCAAACAGTGCACCGTAGTAGAATTTGACTGTCTCGGTGATTTGACAACTGACCAAGACACAGCGCAGGTAATCCTGATGGTTTGATTGCATAGGAAACCGAATTGGGGCTGACCTCTGCTGCCGTGTATGAGTTGAATCAGCAGAAGAAATACTTGTCGGTCTCGATAACGTCTGACAAGGCAGAAAAACAATCTTGCTTCGGATTGATGGATCACCAGGTTTACGGCGCCGGTGGCTCACAGAACGCTCCAACCCTAGTTTTCCCGAACTCGGATCCCGTATCTGCCAACTACAAAATTAGTTACAATCTCGATTCACAGAACGATCGATGTGCCGGCTCTACCCAAGGTTTTCCAGCGGCAGGCTTTCTTCTATGATCGTTCCGTGCCGACTCTTTTCATCAGATCAATTGCGAGCTTCTCGAACCCTAAAAAGATCCCTTCAAAACTCAACACCACCGTGCGCAGGCCCCACGGTGGGCGCCAACTGTCGTGGAATTGTCACAGCAGATGTCCTTAGTGTCAGGACTTAGTCGCGATGCCAACGCATCTATGTGGTAGCTTGAGAGGGGTTGAGCGGGACGAGACACGCGATGTTTTACCCAGGTTCGGCCCCTCATGGTGGAGGTAAAAGCCTACATCCTGCTTCATTGATATTGATGATGATGATCACGGTTACAAGAGTGCTCTATCTTGAGAGCTATTGTCTAAACCTAACTTGTCCAACTCATGGAACTTGTCCCCCCTTTGGGGAGCCCTGCCCCTCCTTATATATGTTGGAGGGGCGGGTTACATGTAGAGTCCTATTAGGATTAGGACTAGTCTATCTCTAATACAAATCGGATATAAGTCCAGGTCTTAACTCCTTGTAGGACAAATATTCCTCATGCCTTTCCTCTTAAACCGGCCCACCGTTAAACGTGAACCGGCCTTCTGGGCCTTGGGCCTTGTCATCCATCTGTCCCGCACGCCGGATTACCAGTGAGTCATAATGACCAGGTGGGTTGCTTGTAAACCGCCAGGTCAGGGCGGGTCGCCAGTAACTCGCCAAGTATCAGCGGGGTCTTCAGATAAACCGCCAAGTCTGGACGGGTTAACCTCCGGCCGGTTTACACCGCGGGGTATATCCCCGACACTTAGTATGTTGACTTTTGCGTAGACCTCCCCGACAACGGCGCCAGAAATCCTTCTTGCTACCTCTTGAGCACTGCGTTGGTTCTCCCCGAAGAGGAAGGGATGATGCAGCAAAGTAGCATAAGTATTTCCCGCAGTTTTTGAGAACCAAGGTATCAATCCAGTAGGAGGCTACGCGCGAGTCCCTCGTACCTGCACAAAACAAATAAATCCTCGCAACCAACACGAATAGAAGTTGTCAATCCCTACACGGCCACTTACGAGAGTGAGATATGATAGATATGATAAGATAATATTTTTGGTATTTTTGTCATAAAGATGCAAAGTAAAATAAAGGCAAAATAAAGAAGCAAAGGAAATAACTAAGTAGTAGGAGATTAATATGATAAAGATAGACCCGGGGGCCATAGGTTTCACTAGTGGCTTCTCTCAAGAGCATAAGTATTCTGCGGTGGGTGAACAAATTACTGTTGAGCAATTGACAGAATTGAGCATAGTTATGAGAATATCTAGGTATGATCATGTATATAGGCATCACGTCCGAGACAAGTAGACCGACTCCTGCCTGCATCTACTACTATTACTCCACTCATCGACCGCTATCCAGCATGCATCTAGAGTATTAAGTTAAAAACAGAGTAACGCCTTAAGCAAGATGACATGATGTAGAGGGATAGACTCATGTCATATGATGAAAACCCCATCTTGTTATCCTCGATGGCAACAATACAATACGTGCCTTCCTGCCCCTACTGTCACTGGTAAAGGACACCGCAAGATTAAACCCAAAGCTAAGCACTTCTCCCATTGCAAGAAAGATCAATCTAGTAGGCCAAACCAAACTGATAATTCGAAGAGACTTGCAAAGATAACTAATCATAAATAAAAGAATTCAGAGAAGATTCAAATATTATTCATAGATAGACTTGATCATAAACCCACAATTCATCGGTCTCAACAAACACACCGCAAAAAGAAGATTACATCGAATAGTTCTCCACAAGAGAGGGGGAGAACATTGTATTGAGATCCAAAAAGGGAGAAGAAGCCATCTAGCTAATAACTATGGACCCGTAGGTTTGAGGTAAACTACTCACACTTCATCGGAGAGGCTATGGTGTTGATGTAGAAGCCCTCCGTGATCGATGCCCCCTCCGACGGAGCTCCGAAACAGGCCCTAAGATGGGATCTTGTGGATACAGAAATTTGTGGCAGTGGAATTAGGTTTTTGGCTCCGTCTCCGATCATTTGGGGGTACGTAGGTATATATATAGGAGGAAGGAGTACGTCGGTGGAGCAACAGGGGGCCCACGAGGGTGGAGGGCATGCCTGGTGGGGGTGGGCGCGCCCCCCTACCTCGTGGCCTCCTCTTTTGTGTCTTGACGTAGGGTCCAAGTCTCCCGGGTCTTGTTTGTTGAGAAAATCATGTTCCCGAAGGTTTCATTCCGTTTGGACTCCGTTTGGTATTCCTTTTCTTCGAAACCCTAAACCAGGCAAAAAAATAGCAATTCTGGGCTGGGCCTCCGGTTAATAGGTTAGTCCCAAAAATAATATAAAAGTGGATAATAAGGCCCAATAATGTCCAAAACAGTAGATACTATAGCATGGAGCAATCAAAAATTATAGATACGTTGGAGACGTATCAGGGAGTTACAGCGCAAGCAGCTGAGCAAGCTGATGAGACTGCGCTTGTTTGACGCTTATATCCTCCTCACTCTGAAAAAGAGAAACAAGCAGACAGATGAGAGGTTTTGCACATATAAGTATTAGTGTTGACAATTCATCACATTTCTTATTGGCGAATAAAGTGACACGGTTTAAAATAGCATTAACACAATATGGTATTGTTCAGGTTAAGACATGGCAGGAAATGACATTGTGAAGGAGTTGGCAACTTCACGACACCACTGGATTATAGATCAAGAACTCATAAGTATCAATGGTTAGTTTGCTGTCAATTTATCCCATTTCACATTGGCAAATAAAGAGGCGGTCTAAATAATAGTAGAATGATATGACATTGTTCATGGTTAAGACATTGCAGAATATGACATTGTGTTGTAGCGGGTAGGTTCACCACACCACTAGATTACGGACCAAGAACAAAAGCATACATGCAGTGCAAAAGAAGATCACTTGCTCTGTATAGTTTAATTTACATGGTATGAAGAAGGAACTTGGTTGTACAACTTAGAACTTAAATTGAGAAGGACAAACTTTTGTTTATGAACTACATAATAAACTTTAAACATGCAATTTGATGCAAACACCAAAAATAAACAGCTGTTGCAGTCATGCCTAACCAAATATACACAACAAAGTTTGAAGGCTTTAGAAGAACAAACTTACATTAGTGGTGAAGACCGGCTCTATAAAGCCCTTGTCCATGTTGATGGGGGGAAATTCAAGAAGTTTACCACAGAATCTTCTTCATAAGCATTGCCTTTATTCTACATTTTGTTAACAGTAAATATAGATGTGATAATATAAGAAAAAATGGAGAATGCTTAAGATAAGATGAAGAGTGATGCTACATAATCCAATAGCTATAAATGTAAGTACAGGGATACAGGCAAAAGGTACAGCCAACAGCAATGCAGAGCTAAATTTCTTTAGTACCATCGGTGTTATCCAACCTTATGATAAGAGTAAATATAGATCTGATGTGTAGAAAATGGAGGGCAGAGGAAAATAAGCTGCAGAGTGATGGTACATGAACAACTAGCTGTCAATATAACTACAGTGATAAAGGATAGCAGGTACTTACAAGAACAATGCAGAGCTAAACTTTTTCATTGGCATTGGATATATTCTACACTAATGTAACCATTCATACAAATCAGATAATTTGGAGCGAACAATTGATAAGCAAGCTATCATGCATACTGTTGTCACATAATGAACCAGGTATGAATGCAAGTACAATGATACAAGACAATAGCTACTAACAAGAGCAAAGCAGCGGGCAGCATATTTGCGATATCCTGTTGTCCTTTTCAAGCCGGAATTCTTCTTCGAGCAGATTTCTTACAAAAGAGATCCGTAAGGAACATGCGGAAAAGTAGAAGTTCAAATTGTCATGTGATATCATAGACAGTACCTTATCCTAGGAACGAGACCAGTGCATAACAAGGTTTTTCCATTCAATGTCTTCCAGATTTAGCACAGGAGACTTCACCGGAAATTCGTTTATAAACTTACCATCAAAGTGTGATTTCCTCGGGTAACACCGATACTGCTGCAATGCTTCCTTGAAAAGCGCAAGCAAGCTTTGCTTTTCATGACTATCCAGATTGACCATCGCCTACTTACAACAATCAATGGTGCGCGTTAGTCCTAAACAAATGGTTTTTAACCCCTTTCCGCGATGGCATTTGGAACCGTCGCCAAGTGAGTGTGGGCGATAAGGGGCTCCTTCCCACACAACCTAGAAACCATCGGGGATATGCCCTCCTGGCACACACGCTCGGAAAAATGAGGTCGTGTGCGACCAACGAGCGCTCAAATATGGAAATACGTACAGTAGAGCTAAAAAAGACAATTATACGGTGAAATTGTTCCCGGTCGCAAGTACATCCCACATAGTCAGTCCCCACTAAACGTTTCCGTACGTATGTACATCCCACACAGTCGCTCTAAGGAAAACATTTCCGTTCATAGGTACATCACACACAATTTTTCCCATTAAATCGTTTGCGTTATTGAATATATCACACATGGTCCGTAGAAGAAACTGTGTGGCAAAGGCTGTCCATCACACACAAGTTTTATGTGGTAAACGTTTGCGCAAGGTGGCCTAACGCAAATAGTTTTCAAGAGAAAGTCATGTGTGATTGTTCATTGATCCAACACAGTTTATTCCTAGAAACTGTGTGTGTTGCCTGAGGTCATCGCCCACGGTATTTTTTCAACAACCGTTTGGAATAGCAAAACCCAACTAGCAGGCTAATTATCCGATTATTCATAATCCATTTATTAATCTAATTGACATTTCATATTAAGCACACAATATATTTCATTCCCATATTAAGGAAGCAGAATTTCATAATTGAAATACATCATAGTACAACATGATATAGCTTCAGCACTCAGCTACCCCATTACACAACTGCACCAGCAGCAAGTTCCACATGCAACATGTAGAACCTTTCGAAATTAGCATCATAGACGGTATATAGACAGATGCATCTCATCTGGCAAACTGCTGAAGCGGAAGGCGAATATTGAGCCTTCATTCATGTTGAACGTCTTTGCACCTTTAGGCCAGTGCCTGTGGATGATTGACTGTTCGTCCTTCGTCCTCTTCGGGAACACTTCAATATTTAACCATGGGTGGTGTATGAAAACCTTCCTCGCCTCCTGATCATATAGGTGGTTTGAGAGGTAATCATCAGTGAACTGCTTTGGAAAGGCTGGAAAACAAGGATGTGCATAAATATCTTCTCTATATTGGAAATGGGGCAAAGGAATAAAAAAGGCAAGGTATAATAGTTAGTACCATCTTGTAGTGAACTGATGTCTTCTTCATTGTGCAGACAAAGATCTTGTTGTTTTTTGTCACTAATTTCTTTATCCTAACAATCTTTCTGAGTTTCTTGATTTGATTGATATTCATGGACAACTCATTTACCCATATGCAAAAGGGTCGAACAGTGGGTCAAAACCTCTGACAGCAGGACCTACATGTGCAAGACCAAATTGTTAAAAACCAAAATATTAGAATGGTTCCTGCAATTGCACAATAATGTGCTATTAGAGAATGGACCATGCATGTGCTAACCTCGATTGTAAACCTCAGTGCTTCCCATTGTTTCCCTGCAACACATATAAGGTAGTTAGTCATCAGGTTAAGTAAGGGTTCGCATGCTATTAGTAAAATATGTTGATGAAAAATAAGCACATTGCAGATTCATCAGATTAATTCAAGCCACATGGAAAACCCATTTACCCAAACCAAGCATGATTAATAACTAGGAAATACAGCACTTGTATATGTTTCTCATGTATTAAGTGCAGCCAAATTCGATTTATTCCTCACATGCACAACAATACAAAATTCTACCCACGACAATTGGACGTCGCATTGCAGAATTGAACCAAGCAGTTAACTAAACACCACAACAAATGAACCAAACATTAACTGAGCACCACATTACACAATATAACATACTCCTAATAGAAGATCTGACGGTTAACCAAACAGTTAACTATAGCCAATTGTAGCAATTGTATTTGTTTCGCGTGTATTTACTACAACCAAATTCAATTTATTCCTCACATGGTATACAATAACAGAATGCACCCACAACAATTGAACATCGCATTACAGAATTGAACCAAACAGTTAACTAAACACCACAACACAAATGAACCAAACATTAACTGAGCACCACATTGCACAATGTATAACAAAACCAAGCATGCTTGACAACTTGGAAATATAGCAATTGTATTCGTTTCTCATGTATTTTGTAAAGATAAATTTGATTTATTTCTCACATGGAAGACAATACAAAATCGCAGCCTGAAGAATTGAACATCACATCTACAGAATTGAACAAAACAGTAAAATGAAGACGACAACTAATTAACAAAACAATTAATAAGCGAGCACCACACTGCACGACATATAGAACATATACACTAGAGTAACAGATTGCATGGTAAAATTAGATAGCACAATTCACTAGAATTTTTGAAGGAAAGGCAGGAGCAGCACACACGACGGGTAAACCGAGCATGCTTAACCGGCGTAGCTCGCAAATGGCAAGGTGCTCCTCCAAGATCTGGGGGTCGGCACGAATGGCAGCCATCGCGACCTCATTCATGCATGCGGCCATGATTTGCTTATCCGCTGCCAAATGCTCCATGAGATCCTGGCTATACTGCGTGCACCATGGCTTAGGGTGGTGCTTATTTGGTGGAGGGGTCAGTGATTTGAGTGGAAGGTGTCGCGCTCGCACCGGCGGTCGGGGCATGTGGGATGTGGAAGGAGGAGGAGGATGGGGGACGGGTGTGGATTACCTGCCTGAATAGACGAGGCCAAGCAGCGGGAAGGAAGGTCACCGACGAGGAGGCGGTGCTACAAGCAAGGAGTGAAGGTTTCAACTTGGAAAGGAAGGCAGAAAGAGGGGAAATGTGGCTTTTGGTAAGGGGGAGGGGGCGGGGAGGTAGATATTTCCACAGAAGCCGAAAATTTGGGATCGCTTCAGCCAAAAAACTGGCACGCAAAGTGTCATCAGACACGTCCCTTATTCAGAACTATGTATGATATGTGGACATCACAAATGATTCAGATAGCTTCACCCGTGTGTGATGAGTTTGAACGTCAAAAGCTTTGGTTCAAATTTCCATGGTTCCAGTGGTCATCCACGTGATTGCATAACTTGGGTACACAAAGGAGACTACAGCACACCCACACTTCTTAATCGAGCAAGTTCAACAATTAAACAGAGCTAGCTGACCTAAACATTACTCTAACAAATTAAAGACCGGCTCTCTTAATTAAACAAAACAAAGAGTATTACTATGGCTGGTGCTCGTCGATCTCCGCCGCCGCCTCCATGTCCAGCTCGCGCCCGACGGTCTCCTGGGGAAGGGGCTCCATGGAATCCATTGCACCATACTCGGCAAGCATCTCGCCATCCGCGTCTGCCATCTCTTTGGAAAAGGCCGCCACGAGCTGGGCGGACACGATCTAGGCTTGGACAGGCTCCGTCGTTGCAAGGTATGCGGCAGAGGAAAGGACGGGTGCTCGAACGCTCTCGGCGATTGCCAGCTCTTCGACTGTGGGTTGCCGACCGTTGTAGGGCAAGCTTCGTTCAATTTGTGCAGTAACCGCTAGGAGCTGGGTGTGGGAGGCCTCGACATGGTCGTGGGCGGCCTCTATCAGGGCTAAGGCCGCCGCTGCGAAACGGATAGCTGTTGTGCCGCTCTCGCCAGTTGCTATCCCTGAGGCAGATGTTGTTGCCGTCACCTGAGAAGCAATAGTGGCCGTTTGGGATGTCTTTGTCGCCTGGTCACAGATTGCGGCCATGCTCATGCACCTTGTTAGCACGCATATGGTGGCTGCGGCCGAGCTCTCACTGGAGTGGGCCACCGAAGTTGCCCTCACGATGCGGGTCCACGTGCCCATCTTTTACCAGCGATGATTGAACAGTGAAATGATATTTGGGCAGAGATCTAGTGTTCTTGAGACGCCGGCTATGGACTGTAGCCGATGCAACTTCTCGCGTAATCCATATGCGTACTATACACTGACGGTGCTCCAGGATATTTTGTGTTGCATCTCACACGGTTGCTGATAATAAACTGTGTGCGATCTACTTGATTTTTCATCTTGATTTGAATTACATAATGGGGTCACAGCGGCAATGGACGGTGTTTGAATTGCTAGACCTTTTATCTGAGTGAACATGCAACTATATGTGTGTCGTAAAAGAATTGGAATTATTCGGGGTTCGTTTGAACATTTTATACATTAAATTGGTTTTCTAGCCATTTCAGGTGCACAATTCAAAATTAAACTACATGTGCATGCTCCAGTGCATATAAATTGGTTGAAAAATCAAATCTGTGTCCTTGGGTGCATGCTTAGGTCCCATGCAAGAAATGGGAATGAATTTCAAACACCAGGTCACCGTTGATTGCCGGCAAAACATTGAGATGCCTGGTTTTTAAATTCTAGTAAATCCAAAACCCGTCTGAAATTCATGAAACTTGGCATGCTATCATGGAGTGGCATCAACATGTCGTGGTAAAAAAATTGTCCCATTTGGGGCAGGTTTGGGTATATGCTTCTCACGAACCGGAGCTTCTCACAACAAGCATGATGGTTTTCGGTAGGGAACGTCCCACCTTTGGTGACAAAACGATACCCATTGCCTCTTATTGCTTTCAATTTTTTTTCTCATGTCAACATAGAACAACATGAGTGTTGTGTGAATTTTTTTGATTTTTCAGGGTTCGTTTGAACATTTTATACATTAAATTGGTTTTCTAGCCATTTCAGGTGCACAATTCAAAATTAAACTACATGCACATGCTCCGGTGCATGTAAATTGGTTGAAAAATCAAATCTGTGTCCTAGGGTGCATTCTTAGGTCCCATGCAAGAAATGGGAATGAATTTCAAACACTAGGGCACTGTTGATTGCCGGCAAAACATTGAGATGCCTGGTTTTTAAATTCTAGTAAATCCAAAACTCGTCTGAAATTCATGAAACTTGGCATGCTATCATGGAGCGGCATCAACATGCCGTGGTAAACATGTTGTCCATTTGCGGCAGGTTTGGGGATATTCTTCTCACAAATCGGAGCTTCTCACAACAAGCATGATGGTTTTCGGTAGGGAACGTCCCACCTTTGGGGACGAAACGATATCCATTGCATGTTGTTGCTTTCAATTTTTTTCTCGTGTCAACATAGAACAACAGGAGTGTTGTGTGAATATTTGTGATTTTTCAGGGTTCGTTTGGACATTTTTATGCATTAACTGAGTTTTCAATGCATTTATGTGCATAATTCAAATTTGAACTACATGCACATGCTCCTGTGGATATAAATTGGTTGAAAAATCAAATATGTGTCCTTGGGTGCATGCTTAGGTCCCATGCAAGAAATGGGAATGAATTTCAAACACCAGGGGACCCTTGATTGCCGGCAAAACATTGAGATGCCTGGTTTTTAAATTCTAGTAAATCCAAAACCCATCTGAAATTCATGAAACTTGGCATGCTATCATGTTGCGGCATCAACATGTCGTGGTAAAAAATTTTGTCACATTTGGGGCATGTTTGGGTATATGCTTCCCACAACAAGCATGATGGTTTTCGGTAGGGAACGTCCCACCTTTGGAGACGAAACGATATACATTGCCTCTTATTGCTTTCAAATTTTTCTTGTGTCAACATAGAACAAAAGGAGTGTTGTGTGATTTTTTCTGATTTTTCGGGGTTCGTTTGGACATTTCTATTCATTAACTGAGTTTCCAATGCATTTATGTGCATAATTCAAATTTGAACAACATGCACATGCTCCAGTGCATATAAATTGGTTGAAAAATCAAATATGTGTCCTTGGGTGCATGCTTAGGTCCCATGCAAGAAATGGGAATGAATTTCAAACACCAGGGCACCATTGATTGCCGGCAAAACATTGAGATGCTAGGTTTGTAAATTCTAGTAAATCCAAAACCCATTTGAAATTCATGAAACTTGGCATGCTATCATGGAGCGGTACTAACATGCCATGGTAAAAAATTTGTCCCATTTGGGGCAGGTTTGGGTATATGCTTCTCACAAACCGGAGCTTCTCACAACAAGCATGATGGTTTTCGGTAGGGAACGTCCCACCTTTGGGGACGAAACGATATGCATTGCCTGTTATTGCTTTCAATTTTTTTTCTCATGTCAACATAGAACAACAGGAGTGTTGTGAGAATTTCTGTGATTTTCGGTGTTCGTTTGGACATTTTTATGCATTAACTGAGTTTTCAATGCATTTATGTGCATAATTCAAATTTGAACTACATGCACATGCTCCAGTGCATATAAATTGGTTGAAAAATCAAATCTGTGTCCTTGGGTGCATGCTTAGGTCCCATGCAAGAAATGGGAATGAATTTCAAACACTAGGGCACCATTGATTGCCGGCAAAACATTGAGATGCCTGGTTTTTAAATTCTAGTAAATCCAAAACTCGTCTAAAATTCATGAAACTTAGCATGCTATCATGGAGCGGCATCAACAGGTCGTGGTAAAAAATTTGTCCCATTTGGGGCAGGTTTGGGTACATGCTTCTCACAAACCGAAGCTTCTCGTGACAAGCATGATGGTTTTTGGTAGGGAACGTCCCACCTTTGGGGACGAAACGATATCCATTGCCTCTTATTGCTTTCAAAAATTTATCGTGTCAACATAGAACAATAGGAGTGTTGTGTGAATTTTTGTGATTTTTTGGGCTTTGTTTGGACATTTTTATGCATTAACTGAGTTTTCAATGCATTTATGTGCATCATTCAAATTTGAACTACATGCACATGCTCCAGTGCATATAAATTGGTTGAAAAATCAAATATGTGTCCTTGGGTGCATTCTTAGGTCCCATGCAAGAAATGGGAATGATTTACAAACACCAAGGCACCGTTGATTGCCGGCAAATCATTGAGATGCCTGGTTTTTAAATTCTACTAAATCCAAAACTCGTGTGAAATTCATGAAACTTTGCATGCTATCATGGAATGGCACCCGACATGATGTGGTATTTTTCATGTCCATTTTGAGAGAAGGCACACTCGAATAATGACAGCCGACAAAGGCATTTTGAAAAAATAGCTGCCACTTTAATATCTCAAACGTTTGTATAATTCAAACCGTGTGCGTTCTGTTAACCATTCACCTGACGCCACATGTCTTGGTTTTAATGCCTGTAGGAGGTGCCGTGCGGATAGCTGCTTGACCTTGACTAAATGGGAGGCGTACGAGCGCCGTCCGGTGTGCAGGCTGACCGAGAGGCGTGCAAGCTGTCCTCGAATGCGCAGGCTCACCGGGAAGCATGCGAGATGTACGCTGCGCAGGCTCATTGGGAAGCGTGCCCTTTGACTTCCATGGCCGCCCGCCTTGCTCGCATCGTCTCCATTAATGGCGCCCAAGCCGTAGTTTAATTCACTTTTTAAATATAAAACACTCATCGCAAACGTTTTAGTTAGAACACCCGTATGCAAACCGACAGCTTCCCCAGGAAGCCAAGTGAAAATGTTTCGAGCAGGATTTCTGCAGCTTTTGATTGCAAACGTTTTAGATAGAACACCCATATGCAAAGTGAGAGCAGCGCAGGATTTGTGCATCCCTTCAACGCAAACGGTTGTTTTGGATGACCCATGTGCAACCACATACAAACAATTTGGTAAGATTTGTCAATCCTTGTAACACTGCGATTTGTCAAAATATGAAGCTAAAAATCACTAGTAGTATCTAATTTTTGCAACTAAAATTTAGTAATTAAGCATAGATTTCATTCATAGATTAAGCAGTCATTCTTAATTTATAAAAACAGTTCAACTCGACAGCTGAACCGACCAAACTTTTCCCCTATTGTTGCCAACCATGTACTCAAATAGCTAGTTCAACTATATATACTAGCTAATTTTAAGTACGTTGTACAGTTCCACCACATCTATAGTCAGATGAGCTGAACAAAATAGCCTCTAAATACTACTACTACTGCAGAGGGGCTTTGTACTACTTCCGGCTGCCTCTCCTCTGCCGAGCGTGCTCAGTAAGAGGCGAAGGAGGAGGAGCCTACCGACGAGCTGGGCAACCGCAATACGATGTCTGCCGCTGTTGTAGCTTCACGACGCTCACCTTGAACGCCCTCTGCCACGCCAGACGACCCCCCTTGAAGCGGTTGTTCTCCTCATAGATCTCTTGATTCCTCGCCTCTGAAGCGGCGTGTGCCCCGGCCACGGCGGCGGTAAGGCTCTTTGCGTGCTCGACGAGGCGCTCCTCCTCCTCCCGCAGGAACTCGGTGTAGCACGCAAGGTCGCTGACGCACGTGCGGGCATCCACCTCAGCCTCCCACCTTTGGACGGTGGTGGAGGAGTGGGTGATGACCCCGGTGGTCGACGGTGGGCTGGCAGCCATGACGGTCGACGGTGAGCTGGCGGCCACGATAGCTGCCAACGGGCACCGGCGGTGGAGCGTGTGGTGGGTGTTCCGCGCACATCCAACAGGGACGCCACGCGCACTACACTACTCCAGGGATTGCGCTGCCGCCACGGTGTAGCCTCCTAGCTGGAGCTGTCCTCTGATGACGGCGAAGTGGCTGAGCGACGACGACAGACCGGTGCCATTGGTAATTATGGGAGAAGCGGGCGAGATAAACTACAAGGAGGGATGGGAAAATGCAACGCAGAACTCGCCGGCCGTGAGCATTTTTATAGCTGGCCGGTAAGCATTGGGATTTTGGGGGATTTCACCGAGTCGGGCAGGAAGCTTGCATGGGAACCTACGAGGTTGCGCGGGAGCGGGCTCACCGACGATTCATTGGCACCACCGTTTGGCCAAAAGAACGCCCCTGCATGCTGCGCAAGCTTGCGTTGTATGCCGTCTGCGGCAGCGGGGTGACAAGACGTGCGAGAGGAGGACAAAAGGCCACGTACACATACGGTTAATATAAAAATGTTTGTGATTTAATTACCTACTATACCACCGTCCTGGTTTATAAGTATGATTTAACTAATAAAATACGAATGCATGTCGCCAAAGATTATATAGTTGGATTTGTATTTGAACATAGTTCCCAATTATATAATTTTTTAAATATGCATTAACATTTTGTTGGTTAAATTTGAGGGAAAAGTATGGCATAGAATATAAAGGAGACTATAGACTAGACGGAGGTGGTAGCACACGGCCGCTCTCTACGCAGCGACGCAACTGTCGGCCGGCTTGCAGGCGACCATTTCCTGCATGTTCAACTGCTCTATGTGTGTGGTTGCTTGCGGTTCAGGCGGCCACGATGCTCTCTGCTCGCGTCCCTTTGGGTGCTCTGCCCTCATCCCTCCACGCGCGCTACCAGTGTTTGGGGCCGGCATGATCACGCACGTTCGTGTGCAAGCGGTTCCGCCGGGCGCGGCGCGACGATGCAGTTACCCACTGCAAAAACTGCCATGTGGACACACCGAGAATCCATGCCACCCGGCCCCCTTTTATTCCTGCGGCCATTTACCTTCATTTCTCGTCTCACACGACACAATAAGCACACCCACGAGGACACATACAGAGAGGACATCCAGTGGTTCCAATGGCGCTCCCCGTGGCTCCAATGGCGCTCCCAGTAGCCGACGACGAGAACGGCGGGCAATTCACCACGCATCACGTAGTGGACACCCACGTGAGGGGGAAGGCCCTCTTGGTGGTGTACACGAACGATCCGGTCTTGGTGGAGAGCTCCATCCAAACTATGGAGCAGTTCCTTGCCGAGGACAAGTACCAAGTGGTCGACTTTGACCTCGAGTACACCATCGGTCGTGCCGGGCACGATCAGAAGGTTGCCGTCGCCCAATTGTGCATGCGACATGACGTCCTCGTCTACCACTACCACCTTGCCACAAGGCCTTGCGAGCGTTTCTCCAGGTTTATCAACAGCTCCGACTATAGTTTCGCTATGGTGGACACCACCAATGATCTAAAAGCGCTCAAGGTTTCGGACTTCCAATGCCCGAATCTTGTCAACATCCAGCACCACTACAAGGTCTGGGGTAGCGACAAAAACAAACCGAACTCCCTGGTTGACCTCACCTCAGCCATCATCGACCCCTACTACGCGAAGATGAAGGAAGAGAGCAATAAGGACAAGAAGGTTGGCACAGTGCATGGCATGAGAGACTGGATGAACAACATGTCAAGTACACGGCCATGGACGCGTACACAAGCTACGAGATGTACAGGCAGATCGTTGACATGAGGAATTGTCTTCTTCCTGGCCCAGACGAGGGATCGAGCCACATAGTAGTGTCGGGAGCGTCACAAGAAGTAGATGACTAGACGATCGTTTCTCCTACTTTAGAATGCATGCAATTATTTATTGAGGTGTGTGCGAATGATCTGTATAGTCACTTATGTAATTGGATGTTTATTTCAGTTATATATATACATGTTATTCTACTTTAGACAGAGCAATTCACATAGCTTATTAGCAGCAATCGTCTGTGTTATTATTTGTCTTCGCACACATTTCTGATTACAGACATGTTTGCCGCGTATCAGAGACACCTTGATCTGGCTGACCATTTCTTTTGTGTTGCCTAATCACAAACAGTTCATCCGAGTGAACCGTATGCTCTATATCGCACACGCCTTCATCAGGCTGCCCGTTTCTTTTGTTCCGCCTCATCGCAAATAGTTCATTGAGCTGAACCGTATGCCCTGCATCACACATGCAACTAAAATCTGAACCGTGTTTGATATCTCCGCCATCGCAAACGTTTTGCACCTTTTTTGACAGTTCTTTTACACCACCATTTGCGATTATGGCATCGCACACAGTTTTGTCGAAGGGTCTCTGATCGTAGTGCCGCGTTTGGACCATCCTGCAGTAGTGAATGTAATGTAAATCACTGATGTGTTCAATCAGCAGAAAACAGGAAAATAATCACCATGAATAATAGCACTTACACGTAAGTGGGACAGGAAGATGTGAAAATGGTGTTTGTCTTCACTACAATCTTCCCACGATGGGAATATATGCACGTAGTCCCTAACAACATTGAAAGCATTGTCTTTTAAACTGGGAATAACTGAAATGTGGTTCTAATCTGCAGGAATTGGTCATCTCTGCAGTTGGGATAGGTCTTCGGACGGTGGAATTGTTGTACTTTTTGCTAGAGTGGGATTTTCTATGGTACAGCTGGTGCTATAGCAACTGAAATCGGCATACCTTTTGCTAGAGTGCGGGTCCTGTGTGGTGGGGCTAGTGTTATGGCCAGTGAAGTATGGGTACAATCTGCTGGAGTCGGTCCTACATTTTGTGTCACTGGTTGTAGAGCCAATATAAGTGGGGTGCTGTCTGATTTCTCTGGCACCACCACGTTTTTCAAGGACTTTGCTGGTGCTCCTTTAGGTTCGGCAATCACCCTTTTCCTTTTTCATGTCTGATGCACAAGAACAACACTTGAGTGAAAAAAACATGGTATGATGACAAATGGAATATTTATTGATAATGGATGGGCATGGCATCTTGACATATATAATGAGTAAACTAAGCAGATGGCGGTGCAACAAAGTAGAAGAAATGCAAGACACCTTATGCCAGATACGCGCAATCAATAAAACCTTGCCAAATTGGAACAGGCACCTTGATGAGTGAATAGGATAGGTCATCTGCCTTTGACTCCTCGAGGTCAGAATAGTTATTAGGATCATATTCTGAATAAGAATCTGCAGGTGGGGAGCGTATGCGTTTCATTGCATCCAGAATGGCACTCAATGCCTTGGTGCCAATTTTGTAAGTCATTGCAATGTTCCACAATATTCTTCTGATGCGCGGATTCTGATATTCGTTGTGATTACAAATAATATTTGAGAGGCATGAAAACATAAATAGTAGTGAGATTATGTTTGTAATGCAGAGGATATTCTAATATAGGGGCTCCCTGTAAACCCTTGTGTGCTATCATTGGATTCTAATGAGAGAACCCATGTGTGTTGTAATATGGTGCGTGCATTAATATAATCTGGCACAAGTACACAAAAAAAGGCTCTAGAAGTAAGGATAGTTGGCAAATGATAGGTTCATAATATATATTGTATAGAGAGTTTATTGCCAAACCATGATAACAAGAGCACACAGCAACTAGGCAGATCGTAGTGTACATAAAAGGGGTACACCATAACTAGCATATATAAATCAGGAAAGTGGAACTGGCTGGAAAATACGGTGTTGTATTGTTGCTACTAATTGAAAGCCTATCGATCACGTACAGGCCAGCTCTATCAGCTGTTGACTCTAGATGTCCCTACTCCCCTTCCTAACAAGAAACATATTGTACGTACTAAATACAGAATAACAAAAGAGGAACATGTTAAAGAATAGAAGAGGAAGCATATTCTTGAGGTTCTGCTTCTTTGCATACAATGTTGGTTGCCCACTCATGATGAATCACAGCACCCAAAGAAGTGCAATTCCATGTTGTCTCTCTATATGCGGCCACATGCATTTGGAAAATCAAGTGGGAGCATTAGCTAACCAATTAAATGTGTGTCTGTTAACTAATATCAGTATCATATCACAATTCATATTTGAAGAAGTAAGCTTTGGACTTATGATTGTTGTGTTGTTTAGCTTCAAGAGTGGACTTGTAACATCCCAAATTTCCAATTTGGAATGTTATACATCGATCATTCTTGCATATAATATTTTATTGCATTTCGTCTCGTGATCCTCAAAATCCTAAGCAACGCAAGGACCCTCGGAGAGAGTTGGGGATTTCCTCGGTTTTCAAATTTGATTTTATCAAATTTTGAAAACGAGGATTTTGGTTTTAATTATTTTTCTCTCCGAAAATATTTCATATGAAAATATATGAGAGGAGATAATATGACTTCTCCAAAATAAATGAAATATTGGAGGAAAAATATTAAAATCAATTTTTGCTTTTATTTGGATTTTATTGCAATTTCGTTTGCATTAGAAAAATTGCACGTTTTTCAAAATTTCATTTTAGGGCCAAGAAAATGTTCATCTCGTTCTAAATATTTTATTTAGAAGGGGAAAATTTGTTTTGGCATTTTTAGAATTTTATTTTATTTTCTAGGATTTTTCTGAGTTTCGGCGGAATTATTAAAAAAACGCGCCAAGGCCTAGCTGGGCCGAAGCCCAACCGCCGGCCCACCTCCCCGCCGCCATCTCCCGCGCGGAGACCGCGCCGCCGCAGCCGCTGACTCGGACACGAGTCCGAGCCGGACTCCTCCGCCGCCGCCTTGCCCCTCCCCCAAGGCACCACCCCCCTCCTTATATACCCACCCCGCCCCCGCCACCACCGCCACCACCACCCGCCGCGCCGCCCCGCCCGCTGCCGTGCCTCGCCCTGTCGTCGCCGCCGCGTCTCTCTTGACCGACGAGGAAGCCACCGGTTTTTTTAAAGAAAACCGGTCCAGTTTTTTTAAAAGAAAACCCTAGTTCATTTTTTTTCTTCGGTTCGCCGATTTTTCCCGGTTTTTCTTTTTAGCGGACGTTCGCCCATACGTTCGTTTTAACGAATGGTTTTCGCTCGTTAGTTACAGACAACGAACGCTCGTTCGTTAGCCTATTCGTCAGTTTTCTTTTATCGGATTAATCCGTGATTATTTCTGATCGCGATTTCTGATCTGATTTTCGTTCTAGTTTATCTTTTCGCTCGTTAGTCGGAATCAGGTGATTCAAGCGCCTAGATCTTCGTCTCGAGACCCTCTTTCCGCTTAACCAACTTGCACAAGCTTTTGATACTGTAAAATTTGACCTAGTTCCAAATTAGTAAATGGATCTTGTTTCTTTCGCCGTTTGAGTTTCGTTGCTCCGTTCGATTTGATTCTTTTTGCAAACCAGAGTTCTTAAGTTGAACTTTCTGGTTAAATCCTTTTATTTGAGTTTTACCCGTGTTTCTTAGCTTGATTGCTTATATATGCTATTGTTTGTTTGCGATAGAATTCCTAGAGTGCGAAGCTTGTTATTTGGAGTCTCTAGGTTACGCGGATCATCAACAAGGCAAGTAACACTTTGATCATACCCCTTTATCACCCAGTTTTTATGCATTAGTTCCAATCCTCAAACATTGCATGGTTAGGATGTCATTAACATGTGGGTTGGGAAGTAGTTGATGAGATAGAACCTATTACCCTGTTATATTCAAACCCTTGGGAGTTACTTCTACGCGTTGCTTATATTGCTATGCTATGCTCGTAGACATGGTTTGGGTGAGTGAAATCCATGACAGATGTGAGATTGTTAATTAATGGTTCAACTTAAGGTGGCAACTTAAATACACATCTGGGTGGATTGAGGCACCTGGAGTACCCAGTGTTGCCTGTATTTTTGGAAATCCCGGAGTACCCGTGTGATCTTCCTATGGACCGCCACCCAGGCTCAAAGGGAACTGAGATTATTCATGCTAGAAAATTCCGTGTGCAGCCACAAGCTATTATGGGCTCTAGCATAGTTGAGTAAGTTACGTGAAGCTCTTGAAGAGGTGGATCAGCAGGTAGTGGGATTGTAGGTTTGGTATGGTCTGCCCGGAGTAGAGAGTTAATGTTTCTGAAAGACTGTGTCTCGGTCATTCGTTTCTCAAACACCATGTAGTGCGAGAAATCCAACAAAGGAGATCGAGTTTTGTGGGGAAAAGTGCGCAAACCTCTGTAGACTGTAAAAACTAAGCATGGTTAGTCGTGTCCCCGGTTATGGACAAATCTTGAGTATCTAGTACTTGGAGTATCTTATGTATCTCATCACTCTAAATTAGTATCATTGGGTTGATAATTACCTTAATTGGGATTGAGTTGGAGGAACCTTCTCAATGATGTTTCAACTACCATGATAGTTAAAATAAATTCTATTCCTTTGTTGTAGGGAAAAATTGGCTTTTCGCAAAAACTATAACCATAGAGCTTTCCACCAGCCAAATATGCATGTAGTGATAGCATTATTCTGTTCTTGCTCTACTGTGTTATTTTGCAAGCATATTCCATGTGCTGACCCGTTTCGGCTGCAACGTATTATGTTGGAGACTTTTCAAACAAGGAGTAAGGTTCGTTAGGTCGTTGCCATGCAGCTCAGCTATGCCGTTGGAGTTGATGGACTCACTTTATCTTCCAAGCCTTCCGCTGTTATCGTATTAGATGGCCTTAAGCCATATTTATTGTAATAAGTTCTCTTTGGAGACATTCGATGTAATAAGTGTGTGATTGCTACTCTGTTATAAATCCTCGAGTACTGTGTGTGTCAGCATTACCGATCCAGGGATGACACTGAAGCACAGAGACTTGACCATTTGAGGTCGGGTCGCTACAAGATGGTATCAGAGCACATGCTCAGTGTAGGACACGACCACTAAGCTACAGCCATAGATCACTATTCTCTTCTCATTTCTGACTACTCTCCATTTTCTACTCTTTAGGATGGCGGATGCAAGGAACAAGTTTGCACAACCGGAGGAAGAATCACCTTTTGGACGACACTTGAAGGAAGTCACTAGGTACCTGAACATAGGAATACCAAGCTTCACCGAGACTTGCAACACCACTTTACCATAAGAGGAGTGATGGATGATTCAAGTTCAAGTTCCAGGAAGGGCCTTCGCGCCAGCCACTAAACCCATAGAGTTTTCCTTCGATGCACCAACCTGGAGTCTAGGAAAGAGTATGGCAGCTCACATCACCATGGGACGCATTGGAGAAGTTTATCAAAAGGAGCTTAAAGACACTATCTACCAGATCTTTGGGCGCCGAGATGAGCAATGGGAGATGATCAGCACAAGGAAGGATAGATCAATTGCAGGTTTTATCCAGGAACTAAACTAGCACATTCGACGCCAAGAGAATCAGATGTGAGCAGGCATGATAGATCTGAAGAAGGCAATGACTAGGATCACGAAACTGGAGGAAGAACTCAAGGCTACACGTGAAGATTATGAAGAGGAAATCACTGTACTAGTGGAGAAGAATGATGACCTGATTAAGAAGATCGGAATATTCATGGGAGACCCCACACCAGTACAAGAATACGAAGAACCCAGGGAGATTCGCCCGGAGAACTACATCATCATCGACGGCACCGACTCGGACCTGAGCGATGATGACTTTGAAGACGAAGCTGGAGCAGATATCATGGAGTCTGCAACCGAGGAATATTTTTAGTAGACCACCACATCAGTAGTAGTATTCCACCATGTAAATAGTATAGTCCGAGCACTTTTACGACAGTTAGACCGATTGTATGCCTTGCTTGATTGATTGAGTGAAATGTTTGTGTTTGTCTCGTGTGCATATGGGTAGTGCTTTCTCATTAGACCTCATTCTATTCTAATCTCTTCCCTCTAAACCCATCAGATGCCTCCGAGACGTGACCCCGGATTTGCATTCCCACTGGAGCTCACTCAGTTGATCCAGCAGCAGAATACCCTGATGTAGTTGTTAGTTCAGAACCAAGGCAACAACAACAACAACAATCCACCACCATCACCACCAGTTGACAACTTAGCCCGTTTTTTGAGGTTGCAGCCGCCGGTGTTTTCAAGTAGCACCAAGCCTATAGTCGCAGATGATTGGCTCCGCAGGATTGGAAGGGAGTTAACCACTACAGGATGTACTGATGCTGAGAAGGTGTGTTTTTCCGCACATCCGTTGGATGGACCAGCAGCATCATGGTGGGAGAATTACACTGTCACCTACCCTATAGCCACAGTGACATGGGACCAGTTTCAGCAAGCCTTCCATACAGCCCATGTCTCAACTGGAGCCATGAATTTTAAGAAGCGTGAGTTTCCCAACTTACGACAGGGGAACCGTATTGTGGCTCAGTACTCGGATGAGTTTAGCAAGTTATCCCGCTATGCCCCTGATGATGTGGCCACAGATGCCGCAAAGCAGGAGAAGTTTATGGAAGGGCTAAATGATGAGATGAGTATGCAGTTGATGGTGGCAACATTCACCAACTACCAGGAGTTGATAGATAAAACTCTTATGATTGAAGGGAAGCAACAGCAGATTGAGAGCCGTAAGAGGAAGTATGGACAAGGGAGGTACAACTCAGGAGCTCGGCAGAAGCCTCGCCTAACCCCGAACTCGGGAGGACTTGTTCATAACCATGGAGGCCACGCCCATAATGGAGGGAGTAACCATAATCATACTGGCCCTAGGAATGGGAATGGAGCAAGCAACAATCAGAACCGCCCAAATCCAGCCACACCCACCAAGAGGGACCTAAGCCACGTTACTTGTTTCAAGTGTGGGAAGACTGGGCACTATGCCACAGAGTGCCCTGAAGGGAAGAATGGTAACGGAAACGGGAGCGCTGGGAAGAAGCCCAATCCATTCAACAAAGGACAAGTGAACCACGTTAACGTGGAGGAGGTTGAAGAGCAGCCAGACGCGGTTATAGGTAAGTTTTTGGTTAAGTCATTTACCGCTCTTGTTCTTTTGATACTAGTGCATCCCATTCATACATATCAAGGGAATTCGTGGATAAGTTCAAAATACCGACCCAAACCCTTAGGACCCCTCTGTTAGTAATTTCACCTGGAGCAGAGTATATGGCTAGTCGATGGTGCGACCAGATGTGATGCCCCCGACTCAATCGTACACTAATCATACACGCAAACGTGTACAATCAAGATCAGGGACTCATGGGAAGATATCACAACACAACTCTACAAATAAAATAAGTCATACAAGCATCATATTACAAGCCAGGGGCCTCGAGGGCTCGAATACAAGAGCTCGATCATAGACAAGTCAGCGGAAGCAACAATATCTGAGTACAGACATAAGTTAAACAAGTTTGACTTAAGAAGGCTAGCACAAACTGAGATACAGATCGAAAGAGACGCATGCCTCCTGCTTGAGATCCACCTAAACTACTCCTGGTCGTCGTCAGCAGGTTGCACGTAGTAGTAGGCACCTCCCGAGTAGTAGTAGTCGTCGTCGACGGTGGCGTCTGGCTCCTGGACGGCTGGTCGCGGCAATCGGGTATAGAAAGGGGGAAAAGAGGGAGCAAAGCAACCGTGAGTACTCATCCAAAGTACTCGCAAGCAAGGAGCTACACTACATATGTATGCATTGGTATCAAATGGAAAAGGGGTATCATATGTGGACTGAACTGCAGAATGCCGGAATAAGAGGGGGATAGCTAGTCCTTTCGAAGACTACGCTTCTGGTAACCTCCATCTTGCAGCAGGAGAAGAGAGTAGATGGTAAGTTCACCAAGTAGCATCGCATAGCATAATACTAACCGATGATCCTCCCCTCGTCTCCCTGTGAGAGAGCGACCACCGGTTGTATCTGGCACTTGGAAGGGTGTGTTTTATTAAGTATCCGGTTCTAGTTGTCATAAGGTCAAGGTACAACTCCAAGTCGTCCTATTACCGAAGATCACGGCTATTCGAATAGATTAACTTCCCTGCAGGGGTGCACCACATAACCCAACACGCTCGATCCCATTTGGCTAGACACACTTTTCTGGGTCATGCCCGGCCTCAGAAGATCAACACGTCGCAGCCCTACCTAGGCACAACAGAGAGGTCAGCACGTCAGTCTAAATCCTACGGCGCAGGGGTCTGGGCCCATCGCCCATTGCACGCCTGCATGTTGCGAGGGCGGCCGGAAGCAGAACTAGCCCCCTTAATACAAGAGCAGGCTTACGTTCCAATCCGGCACGCGCCGCTCAGTCGCTGACGTCACGAAGGCTTCTGCTGATACCATGACGTCGAGTGCCCATAACTGTCCCCACGTAGATGGTTAGTGCGTATAGGCCGGTGGCCAGACTTAGATCAAATACCAAGATCTCGTTAAACGTGTTATCTTGAAATAACCGCGAACGCCGACCAGGGCCAGGCCCACCTCTCTCCTAGGTGGTCTCAACCTGCCCTGTCGCTTTGCCACAAAGATCCACTCGCGGGTACTTCTACGAGCCGACCCGTCTTTTAGTCATCACATGTATCATGTATAAGGTATATAGTATATACCCGTGATCACCTCCCGAGTGATCACAGCCCGATAGTATAACATGGCAGACGGACAAGAATGAAGGGCCACTGATGATAAACTAGCATCCTATACTAAGCATTAGGATTGCAGGTAAAGGTAACAACAGTAGTAGCAAGGACAGGCTATGCATCAGGATAGGATTAACGGAAAGCAGTAACATGCTACACTACTCTAATTCAAGCAGTATAGAGGAGAGTCGATATCTGGTGATCAAGGGGGGCTTGCTTGGTTGCTCTGGCAAGAGAGAGGGGTCATCAACACCGTAGTCGTACTGGGTAGCAGCGGCGTCGGTCTCGGTGTCTAGCGAGAGAAGAGGGGGGAGAAACAATAAATATAATGCAAACAAATGCATGATGATGCATGACATGACAAAGCGTAAAGCTAGGTGTGCCCTAACGCGGTCCGAGGTGGTACCGGTGAAGGGGGAAACATCCGGGAAATTATCCCCGGTGTTTCGCGTTTTCGGACAAATGAACCGGAGGGGGAAAGTTGCGTGTTCGCTATGCTAGGGATGCGCGGCGGACGAACGGGTTGCGTATCCGGGTTCGTCTCGTCGTTCTGAGCAACTTTCATGATGAAAATAATTTAATCCGAGTTACGGATTAAAAGATATGATTTTCTAAAGATTTTATTAACTTTTGGGATTTAATTAATTATTTAAATTAATTCGAAATTGGATTTATGACATCAGCATGATGTCATGTTGACGTCAGCAGTTAACAGTGGTTGACTGGTCAACCTGACCAGTGGGTCCCACTGGTCAGAGACATATGTGAATTAAACATTTTTAATTAACCTAATAAGTATTAATTAGGGGGGTGGGCCCCACTGTCATTGATTGATTAATGAACGAACAATTAATTTGGTTAATCTAATTATGATTAATTAACTTAATTAATTAATTAATTTAATTATTATTATTTATTTATTTATTTTTATTATTATTATTTATATTATTATTTTTTAAAATTCTTTTTTTAATAAAACGTTCTGGGGGGTGTGCCCCACTTGTCATAGGACCAAGGGGGCCAACGTGGGTCGGGCTAACGGGCACGAGCCCACGGGGAGCGGGCGTAGCCCGCCCGAGTGGGACGTGGCCGCCGGGCGCCACGGGCAACCGTGGGGGTGAGCGGGCGGCAGGAGGCCGTGGATGGTGCGGCGACAAGCCGCGCGCGCCGGGGAGTAGGGCGCCGTCGGGCGGCGCGAGGAAACATGGCAGTGGCGTGGCGAGAGCGGGCGAGGATGGGTGGAGGCCGGCGAGGTGCGTCGTCCGGGCGCGAGCGGGCGCCGATGCGCAGGCCGGAGCGCGGCGCGTGCGGCCCCAAGGCCGGAAGGGGAGGGGCGCAGGGAGGCAGCAGCGAGCACGCGGCGGGGCAAGGTCTCGCGCGAGCGCGTGCGTGCGCGAGCGAGGCGCGTGCAGGGCGCAGCTGCAGTAGGGGAGGGAGCGTCGCGAGGCGGCGGTGAACCGCAGCGGTAGATCGGCGGGGGAAAGGGGGCGCCACGGGCGCGAACGGGCGGCGGCCATCGAGAGGGGGGGTCCGGGCGGCCGTGGTCAGCGCGAGTGCCCGCGGAGGTGCTGGACGCGGCCGACGCGTGCGGGTGATGGGCGCGGGGCTGCGTAGGCGAGCGCACGGGTGAGGCGTGCGGAGCGGGGTGTAGGCGCGCGCAAGGGCATGCGGCGTAGCGGACGACGGCGAGCGAGGCCGGCGCGCGGCGCGCGTGAGCGCACGACGGAGAGGAGGGGCGCGACTCACGGGATGGTGTAGGGACGTGGCAGCGGGGCTCGGGGAGGTTGACGGGGACGGCCGGTGTAGGGGAGGAGGCGACGACGTGAGGACGACGGGGAGGTAGTCCGAGCGGCGACGGCGTCCTGCTTCGAGGTGGCGAGCGGCGAGGTCGTCGCGGCGACGGACGATGGGATCGACCCCGATCCGATCTGGATCGGGAGGGGGAGAGGTGGCGTCGTGGGGGGAGTGGGGCGACGGGTGGTTAGGGTTTGGGGGAGGGAGTGGATAAGGGAGTAGGGGCGCGGGGTGGGCCGGCCCATTCGGGCGGCTGGAGGCCCGCGTGGATGGCCAGCTGGGCCAAAAGGCCCAGCGGGGGGGGGCGCTTTTCCTTTTGTTTTTTTTCTTTTCTGTTTTCTATTTTGCCTTTTCTTTTATTTTCTTTTCTGTTTTATTTCTTTTTAAAATCATTTAGGCATTTTATAAAAATGTGTTTGCTTTATTATAATTACCCACACATTTAACTGCACACCCCGAACATTTTAGTTTAATATTTTGAAAACTTTTATAATTTGACTTATTTAGAATTTAAACATGAAACGGTTTGCACTAACGTGAGATTAACAACAGTAACTGCGATGACGTGGCATGATTAACATGGAGTTACTGTAGCACGATTATTCGGGCGTTACAAATCTCCTCCACTACAAGAAATATCGTCCCGGGATTTAGGAGGTAGAAGGAAACAGTGCGGGGTATTCATCACGCAGGCGGTCCTCGCGTTCCCAAGTGGCTCCGTCTTCAGAGTGATTCGACCACTGGACTTTGAGGAACTTGATCGCCTTCTGACGTGTGCGGCGTTCAGCTTGGTCAAGAATGCGGACCGGATGCTCTTTATAGGAGAGGTCCTGTTGCAATTCGAGCACTTCATGATCCACTGCTCGGATTGGATCCTTGAAGCAACGGCGGAGTTGTGACACGTGGAACACATCGTGAACCTGAGAAAGGTTTGTCGGAAGCTCCAGTTGATATGCCACTTTTCCACGCCTTTCGAGAATAGTGAAGGGACCGATATAGCGAGGAGCTAGCTTGCCCTTGATCCCGAAGTGGTGAGCACCCTTCATTGGTGTAACTCGAAGATAAGCCTTTTCGCCAGGTTGATAGACCATGTCTTGGTGATGACGGTCATACTGACTCTTCTGACGTGACTGAGCAGTCTTGAGATTCTTGCGAATAATGCGAACTTGCTCTTCGGCATGTTGGATAATATTCGGACCGAAGAGTGGACGTTCCCCAGTTTCTGACCAGTTCAGAGGGGTTCGACACTTTCGTCCATATAGCACTTCGATGGGGGACATCTTCAGACTAGCTTGAGCTATTATTATAAGAGAACTCGGCATATGGAAGAGATTCCTCCCATTTCTTGCCGAAGGAAATTACACAAGCTCGAAGCATGTATTTGAGAACTTGGTTGACACGTTCAACCTGTCCTTGCGACTGAGGATGAAACGCCGTACTAAACGACAGATGAGTTCCCATAGCTTCTTGGAAACTTGCCCAAAATCTTGAAGTGAATAAACTGCCACGGTCTGAACTGATAACCAGTGGAATACCAAGAAGTGAAACAATTCTGGCCATGTAGAGAGTAGCAAGCTGACTAGCAGTGATTGTCTCTTTGACCGCCAGAAAATGTGCAACTTTAGAAAGCCGGTCAATGACGACAAGAATGGCATCATTACCTTTCTGTGATTTGGGAAATCCAGTGACGAAGTCCATTTCAACATGGTCCCATTTCCATTCAGGAATAGAGATAGGTTGCAGAGTTCTAGCAGGCCTTTGATGCTCTGCTTTGATACGGCGGCAAACGTCACACTCAGCAACATAACGAGCAATGTCCTGCTTCATATTAGACCACCATAATCTTTGACGAATGTCTTGGTACATCTTTGTACTACCAGGATGAATAGACAAAGGCGTATCATGAGCTTCTTTCATAACCTCTTTAGTCTGATCCAGGTTTTTCCTCGAACGTGGTACCACTAGGCGGCCTTTGAAGTACAAGGCGCCATCATCGGCGATAGAGAAGAAGGAGGGCTTTCCTTCTGCTATATGATGTTTAATCTTATGGACTTCAGAGTCATAACCTTGAATAGTCTTCATACCAGCTACGAGATCTGGTACGACAGCCAGGGTATTCAGAGAACCCTTAGTAACAACACGAAGATTCATCTCCTGAAACTCTGGGGGAGGGGGAGCGAGTGCTCTAGGAGGAACAATATGAAGGTTCAGCTTTCTAAATTCTTCGACAAGCGAGGGCTGAACTTTGTGAACCTGGAGGTGGTTGCAGTAAGACTTGCGGCTCAAGGCATCAGCCATTACATTAGCCTTGCCGGGGGTATAGGATATACCCAAGTCAAAGTCTGCAACAGTCTCCATCCATCTCTGCTGACGGAGGTTCAGATCTGGCTGAGTAAACAGATACTTCAGACTTTGGTGGTCGGTGAAGATTTCGCAACGATTACCGAGAAGGTAATGTCGCCACTGCTTCAGTGCATGAATGACAGCAGCAAGCTCGAGGTCGTGAACTGGGTAGTTTTCTTCGTGAGGGCGCAGTTGACGAGAGGCATAAGCAATCACTCTGCGCTCTTGCATTAGGACACAGCCTAATCCTTGACAGGAAGCGTCGCAGTAAATGACGAAGTCCTTCTTAGTATCAGGTGGAGCAAGCACTGGGGCAGAAGTCAACTTGTCTTTGAGCGCCTGGAAACTTGCCTGACACTTTTCTGTCCATTCGAACTTGACACCCTTATGCAACATATTAGTCAGAGGCCTGGCAATCTTGGAGAAGTTCTCGACGAATCGACGACAATAGCTGGCGAGACCGAGAAAACTTCGGACTTGCTTGACATTCTTCGGAGGAGTCCAATCGAGAATAGCCTGAACTCGTTCAGGGTTGATGGCAATACCATCCTTGGAGATGACATGCCCAAGATAGGTTACTTCGGAGAGCCAGAATTCACACATGGAATACTTAGCATACAATTGATGCTCTTGAAGCTTTTCCGGCACAAGACGAAGATGTTTAGCATGTTCTTCCTCGTTCTTGGAAAATACAAGGATATCGTCCAGATAAACCACGACGAACTTGTTGAGGTAATCCATGAATATATAGTTCATCAGACGAGAGAAGGTGGCGGGAGCATTCGTTAAGCCGAATGACATGACGGTGTACTCGTATGATCCATACCGAGTCACGAAGGCGGTTTTTGGGATGTCCTCCTCACGAACATGGATCTGGTGGTAACCCAACCTCAAGTCGACTTTGGAGAACACTGATGAGCCAGCTAGTTGATCATAAAGATCATTGATCCGAGGAAGAGGATATTTATTCTGAATGGTAGCTTGGTTTATAGGACGGTAGTCTTGGACTAATCAGTTTGTCCCATCCTTCTTCTTAACAAAGAGAGAAGGTGCTCCCCAAGGAGAGCAACTTGGGCGAATGAAACCTTTGACAAGAGATTTGTCGATTTCCTCCTTAAGCTCAATGAGTTCATGTGGCGGCATCTTGTAGGGTCGTTTGGCTATAGGGGTGGTGTCGGGTTTCAAGTCGATGATGAATTCGACAGCTCTAGCAGGGGGGATCACTGGAAGTTCTTCTGGGAAGATGTCTTGGAATTCACGAACGACGGGAATATTTTCAATGCCCTCGAGTGGTGCAGCGTTCAACGCATTCAAGGCATAAAGCCGTGCCTCGGCATTCTGAACTAGATGAGCTTGGTAAGCAATTGTTTCATCAGAAGGGTGTGGCAGATGGACGACCTTAGTGGCGCAAACTATAGAAGCAGTATGCGCTTTCAACCAATCCATTCCCAGAATGAGGTCGATGCTACAAGACTTCAGTACGATGGGAGAGGCAAGGAATTCCAGTCCTTCGATTTCAACGGGGACGTCGTTGCAAATCATGGAGGTCCGACATTGGCCCGCGGGAGTGTGTACTACTAGCGAAGTGTTCAGGTCCTCGCTTTTAATGCCATGCATGAATGCAAAATCCTCTGACATGAATGAATGTGATGCACCTGTATCAAATAAAACAGATGCTGGTGCTGAATTTACAAGGAGTGTACCCATCACGGTAGCAGGCTGGTCTAGAGCTTCATTGAGATCAACGTGGTTGGCATGAACACGACCATAAGACTTGGCATTGTTGTTGCGGGGCTGGTTGCTTCCACAGCCAGTTGCTGGGAGGGCCAGTTGATTCTGGTTCTGATTGCAATCCCTAGCACGGTGACCTAGTTGACCACACTTGTAGCACAGACCATTATTGGGAGTGGGAACAGGAGCTTGGGGTGGCGGAGCTAGGAGCCTTGGCTGCCTAGTTGGAGGAGTAGGCAGACGAGGGGCAGCATAGGACTGCCTTGGGGCAGGTGTAGTTGGCAGGTACATGCTGTTGGGAATCCATATCTTATGCTTCTGCGAGGACGGGCCCGAAGATGAGCCCGTGTCACGGTTGCGCCTGTGAGAGCTCTGGTATTCCTGCAGACCAGTTTCGACATTGATGGCCTTGTTCACCAGGGTGGCGAAATCAGCAAAGTCATGCACTACAAGTGCGAGCTTGATGTCAGCTTGAAGGCCATCACGGAACTTCTCCTGTCTGCGTGCATCAGTTGCAATGTCTTCTTCAGCATAGCGGGACAAGTCAAGAAACTTCCGCTGATAAGCTTCAACAGTCTTGTTGCCTTGGGTGAGGTTGCGAAACTCGCGCTTCTTACGGTCCATGACTCCCTGAGGAATGAAGCGAGCACGGAAGGCAGCTTGGAAGTCTGGCCAGGTGATGATTGTTCCAACTGGCAGAGTACGCCTGTGGCTGTCCCACCATTGAGTTGTAGGTCCCTTCAGGAAGAAGGAAGCAAAGGTGACATAGCTGGCAGGGGCTACATCAGCAGACTCCATCTCATAGGTGATGTCACGGAGCCAGTCATCAGCATCCAGAGGCTGAGTTGAGCTGCGATACACAGTTGGGTTCAGGCGCATGAAATCCTGCAGAGTTACTGGGGTTGGCTGTTGGTTCATATTGGGGCAAGGAAACTGAGCCATCATATTCTCCATGAACTGATGATTCATCTCAAGCTGTTGGATCATACCAGCCATGTACTCAGGCGGTGGTGGGAAGTTGCCACCACGACCACGACCACCTGGTCTAACCATCCTGCTAATATATAACAGGGGTAGTTCAGCATCGAGAAATTGCGAGGGCAAGAATCATTCATGATGAAACATGCATAATGAAAGGAACATGATAGATACTGCATAGTAGTTGGCATATCTTACAAAAGTGACCATGCATAGAGTTCGGTACACAGAGTTCAGTACACAGACTAAGATCATCATAAGCGGCACGCAGGCTCGCGGTGAATGCACCTAACACTAACAAGCAAGCCTACATCAGTCCCAGGAGGAACTGTGGAGGTAGGTGTAGTCTAACAGTTGGTAGTGACACGAAGGGAAGACCTCCACGCGAGTAGCCTGGGGTCCGCGGATACTCTGATGCGGAACCTGATGCGCAGGTGGCAGGAGAGGACCAAGTGCGGGAGAGTAGCCCCCCACATCTGGCCAGCCGACGCCCTGGGGCATCACGGTCCTGGCAGGGTAGATCGCAGAATGCGACAGATCACCACATCGGACAGAGGGGTGCAACAGCGTCAGAGCACGATACAGGTGCTGACGGGTGGTGTACAGCTCGTGGCGAAGAGCTCGGTTAGCTCTATCCAGCCCATCAGCATGCAGAACCAGGTTCTGATGGTAGAAGGGCTCTCGGGTGACAGTGGAGTAGGCAGCAGTGTAGTATCCCTCCGCACCAACATCGGATGCGATAGCAATGTGCCTGAAGGGGGAGGTGTCCAACTCCTGGTACTCTCCACGAAGACGTGTCAGAGCAGCATAAGCAGCATCATGGACCGCCATGTCGATAGTCACTCCAACACCATGAGCAGTGTGCAGCACGGTAGTGGAGTCATACTCCCGAGAGTAGAGGTGGACGATGGCACGGTACTGCTCCTGGTTGAAGTCCTGGTACTCCTCATAGACGGTGTACTCATGGTGCCAGCGATAACCCAGATAGGTCATCATCTCAACCAACACAGCAGGTGATCCTAAGGCACCAATGGTCGTCGTGTGGTGCACGACCTGTCTCGTGGGTTCCATCTGAAAACAAAGATGTTTCAAAGGAGTCAACTGACAGTGTGGATAATGTTCAATATACTACTCTAATGAATAGCTAGGGCTTATCCAACTTTGGGGTGAACCTGGTCACGGGGTCCTAATGTTAGAGTTAGTAAAATCGTTTAACCCGAGTAGGAGAGAGTTCAGAGTCCCAAAGTAAGGATCGAGGAGTAAAAGATCCTAATACCACCCAGATAGTGACATGGGCCCATAAGGCACACAGCCATGTTAGTAAAAGTTTTGTAATGACTAAACTCAACTTCAGCCAAGGAGTGTAGAAAGGGGGAAAAGAGGGAGCAAAGCAACCGTGAGTACTCATCCAAAGTACTCGCAAGCAAGGAGCTACACTACATATGTATGCATTGGTATCAAATGGAAAAGGGGTATCATATGTGGACTGAACTGCATAATGCCGGAATAAGAGGGGGATAGCTAGTCCTTTCGAAGACTACGCTTCTGGTAACCTCCATCTTGCAGCAGGAGAAGAGAGTAGATGGTAAGTTCACCAAGTAGCATCGCATAGCATAATCCTAACTGATGATCCTCCCCTCGTCGCCCTGTGAGAGAGCGACCACCGGTTGTATCTGGCACTTGGAAGGGTGTGTTTTATTAAGTATCTGGTTCTACTTGTCATAAGGTCAAGGTACAACTCCAAGTCGTCCTGTTATCGAAGATCACAGCTATTCGAATAGATTAACTTCCCTGCAGGGGTGCACCACATAACCCAACACACTCGATCCCATTTGGCCAGACACAATTTTCTGGGTCATGCCCGGCCTCGGAAGATCAACACGTCGCAGCCCTACCTAGGCACAACAGAGAGGTCAGCACGTCGGTCTAAATCCTACGGCGCAGGGGTCTGGGCCCATCGCCCATTGCACGCCTGCATGTTGCGAGGGCGGCCGGAAGCAGAACTAGCCCCCTTAATACAAGAGCAGGCTTACGTTCCAATCCGGCACGCGCCGCTCAGTCGCTGACGTCACGAAGGCTTCTGCTGATACCATGACGTCGAGTGCCCATAACTGTCCCCACGTAGATGGTTAGTGCGTATAGGCCGGTGGCCAGACTTAGATCAAATACCAAGATCTCGTTAAACGTGTTATCTTGAAATAACCGCGTACGCCGACCAGGGCCAGGCCCACCTCTCTCCTAGGTGGTCTCAACCTGCCCTGTCGCTTTGCCACAAAGATCCACTCGCGGGTACTTCTACGAGCCGACCCGTCTTTTAGTCATCACATGTATCATGTATAAGGTATATAGTATATACCCGTGATCACCTCCCGAGTGATCACAGCCCGATAGTATAACATGGCAGACGGACAAGAATGAAGGGCCACTGATGATAAACTAGCATCCTATACTAAGCATTAGGATTGCAGGTAAAGGTAACAACAGTAGTAGCAAGGACAGGCTATGCATCAGGATAGGATTAACGGAAAGCAGTAACATGCTACACTACTCTAATGCAAGCAGTATAGAGGAGAGTCGATATCTGGTGATCAAGGGTGGGGGGCTTGCCTGGTTGCTCTCGCAAGAGAGAGGGGTCGTCAACACCGTAGTCGTACTGGGTAGCAGCGGCGTCGGTCTCGGTGTCTAGCGAGAGAAGATGTGGGAGAAACAATAAATATAATGCAAACAAATGCATGACGATGCATGACATGACAAAGCGTAAAGCTAGGTGTGCCCTAACGCGGTATGAGGTGGTACCGGTGAAGGGGGCAAACATCCGGGAAATTATCCCCGGTGTTTCGCGTTTTTGGACAGATGAACCGGAGGGGGAAAGTTGCGTGTTCGCTATGCTAGGGATGCGCGGCGGACGAACGGGCTGCGTATCCGGGTTCGTCTCGTCGTTCTGAGCAACTTTCATGTTGAAAATAATTTAATCCGAGTTACGGATTAAAAGATATGATTTTCTAAAGATTTTATTAATTTCTGGGATTTAATTAATTATTTAAATTAATTCGAAATTGGATTTATGACATCAGCATGATGTCATGTTGACGTCAGCAGTTAACAGTGGTTGACTGGTCAACCTGACCAGTGGGTCCCACTGGTCAGAGACATATGTGAATTAAACATTTTTAATTAACCTAATAAGTATTAATTAGGGGGGTGGGCCCCACTGTCATTGATTGATTAATGAACGAACAATTAATTTGGTTAATCTAATTATGATTAATTAACTTAATTAATTAATTAATTTAATTATTATTATTTATTTATTTATTTTTATTATTATTATTTATATTATTATTTTTTAAAATTCTTTTTTTAATAAAACGTTCTGGGGGGTGTGCCCCACTTGTCATAGGACCAAGGGGGCCAACGTGGGTCGGGCTAACGGGCACGAGCCCACGGGGAGCGGGCGTAGCCCGCCCGAGTGGGACGTGGCCGCCGGGCGCCACGGGCAACCGTGGGGGTGAGCGGGCGGCAGGAGGCCGTGGATGGTGCGGCGACAAGCCGCGCGGGCCGGGGAGTAGGGCGCCGTCGGGCGGCGCGAGGAAGCAGGGCAGTGGCATGGCGAGAGCGGGCGAGGATGGGTGGAGGCCAGCGAGGCCGCGGCAGAGCGGGGAAGGCGGGGTGCATCGTCCGGGCGTGAGCGGGCGCCGGTGCGCAGGCCAGAGCGCGGCACGTGCGGCCCCGAGGCCGGAAGGGGAGGGCGCAGGGAGGCGGCAGCGAGCACGCGGCGGGGGCAAGGTCTCGCGCGAGCGCGTGCGTGCGCGAGCAAGGCGCGTGCAGGGCGCAGCTGCAGTAGGGGAGGGAGCGTCGCGGGGCGGCAATGAGCCGCAGCGGCAGATCGGCGGGGGAAAGGGGGCGCCGCGGGCGCGAACGGGCGGCAGCCATCGAGAGGGGGGGTCCGGGCGGCCGTGGTCAGTGCGAGCGCCCGTGGAGGTGCTGGACGCGGCCGACGCGTGCGGGTGATGGGCGTGGGGCTGCGCAGGCAACCGCACGGGCGAGGCGTGCGGAGCAGGGTTTAGGCACGCGCAGGGGCATGCGGCGTAGCGGACGACGGCGAGCGAGGCCGGCGCGCGGCGCGCGCAAGCGCGCGAGGGAGAGGAGGGCACGGCTCACGAGATGGTGTAGGGACGTGGCAGCGGAGCTCGGGGAGGTTGACGTGGATGGCCGGCGCATGGGAGGAGGCGACGACGTAGAGGACGACGGGGAGGCAGTCCGGTCGGTGACGACATCCTGCTTCGAGGTGGCGAGCGGCGAGGTCGTCGCGGCGACGGACGATGGGATCGACCCCGATCCGATCTGGATCGGGAGGGGGAGAGGTGGCATCGTGGGGGGCGATGGGTGGTTAGGGTTTGGGGGAGGGAGTGGATAAGGGAGTGGGGGCGCGGGGTGGGCCGGCCCATTCGGGCGGCTGGAGGCCCGCGTGGATGGCCAGCTGGGCCAAAAGGCCCAACGGGGGGGCTTTTTCCTTTTGTTTTTTTCTTTTCTGTTTTCTGTTTTGCCTTTTCTTTTATTTTCTTTTCTGTTTTATTTCTTTTTTAAATCATTTAGGCATTTTATAAAAATGTGTTTGCTTTATTATAATTACCCAGGCATTTAACTGCACACCCCGAACATTTTAGTTTAATATTTTGAAAACTTTTATAATTTGACTTATTTAGAATTTAAACAAGAAATGGGTTGCACTAATGTGAGATTAACAACAGTAACTGCGATGACGTGGCATGATTAACAGGGAGTTACTGTAGCACGATTATCCGGGCGTTACACCAGATACCCTTAACCATTGGTAGCCATGGTCTTTCGTTCGACCTAATTATCTTGGAGTCACAAGGATTGGATGTGATATTAGGAGTGGACTGGATGTCAAACTATGGAGGAAACATTGACTGTGTTAGTAAGTCAATTTATCTCACCACCCCAGAGGGAAAAAGGATCAAGTATATCTAGGCATGCACCATGAAGTAGCCAAGTAAATACCCTCACGGGAGTTGTTCAGGAAGAAGTGCCTGTAGTAAAGGATTACCCAGATGTTTTCCCAGAGGAGTTACCAGGCATGCCACCGGATCGAGATATTGAGTTTTTGATAGAGCTATTGCCAGGCACAGGGCCAATATCCAAGACACCCTATAGGATGTCCGCTATGATCTGGAGGAGATTAAGAAATAGATCAAGGAGTTATTGGAGAAAGGTTACATTCGACGGAGTTCATCACCATGGGGAGCCCCAGTGCTATTGGTTGAAAAGAAGGATAAATCCCTAAGAATGGTTGTTGACTATCGGGCATTGAATGAAGTGACGATTGAGAACAAGTACCCATTGCCGATGATCAATGATCTGTTTGACCAGCTGCAAGGAGCTAAGGTGTTTTCGAAGATCGATTTGCGATCAGGATATCATCAGTTGAAGATACGAGAGAAGGATATACCAAAGACAGCCTTCACCACATGGTACGGGCTATACGAATATATGGTCATGTCATTTGGACTGACTAACGCCCCTGCCTATTTCATGAGCATGATGAACAAGGTGTTCTTGGAATATTTGGATAAGTTTGTTGTGGTGTTCATTGATGATATAATGGTATATTTGAAGAATGAAGAGGAACACAAGGAGCATTTGCGTTTAGTTCTCGAGAAACTCAGGGAACATCAGTTATATGCCAAGTTCAGCAAATGCGAGTTTTGGTTGAAGGAAGTCGGATTCCTTGGACATGTTATATCAGGAGAAGGTATAGCAGTAGACCCCACCAAGGTTCAGTCAGTCACTGAATGGTTGGCACCCACTTCAGTTAGCGAGATCCGCAGTTTTCTTGGACTCGCAGGATACTACCGTAGATTCATTGAGAATTTTTCAAAGACTGCAAAGCACATGACGGAATTATTGAAGAAGGATACCAAGTTTAATGGACGGAAGATTGCGAGGCAAGTTTCCAGGAGCTGAAGAAACGTTTGACTACAGCCCCAATGCTGACACTGCCAGATATACGTAAGTATTTTCAAGTGTATTGCGACGCCTCTCGCCTAGGACTTGGAAGTGTGCTTATGCAGGACGAAAGAGTTGTTTCGTATGCCTCACGACAACTAAAACCACATGAGTTGAATTATGCCACGCATGATCTGGAGTTAGCAGTCGTAGTGCATGCGTTGAAGACTTGGAGACATTACCTTATTGGAAACCATTGCGATGTGTACACAGATCATAAGAGTTTGAAGTACATTTTCACCCAGAAGGAGCTGAACCTTAGGCAGAGGAGATGGTTGGAGCTTATAAAGGATTATGACATGAAGCTGCACTATCATCCAGGAAAGGCCAATGTCGTAGCCGACGCTTTGAGCCGGAAGAGCTATCCTAATACCCTAATAAGCACGGGATTGCCGAAGGAGTTAGCAGAGGATCTCCGGGAACTTCGATTGGAGATTGTTCCTAGAGGTTTTGTTGCAACAATGGAGGTGCAGTCTACATTGTTGGGGAAAATTCGAGAAGCTCAGAAGGATGACAAAGAGATTGCCGAGATAAAGGAGAAAATGAGCGAAGGAAAGGCCAAAGGTTTTCGTGAGGATGAGCACGACACCCTGTGGTTTGAGGACCGTGTTTATGTGCCCAATAACACAGAGATCAGGAAGTTAATACTTCAGGAGGCACATGACTCACCATACTCGATACACCCCGGAAACACCAAGATGTACTTGGATTTGAAGGAACGTTTCTGGTGGATAGGGGTGAAGAAGGATATCGCCGAGTATGTGGCCATATTTGATGTATGTCAGAGAGTGAAGGCAGAGCATCAAAAGCCAGCAGGATTGTTACAGCCTATGCCGATACCCGAATGGAAGTAGGATAAACTTGGCATGGATTTTATAACCGGATTGCCCAGGACCAAATCAGGATATGATTCTATATGGGTAGTAGTTGACCATTTGACCAAAGTGGCACACTTTATCCCAGTGAAAACAACTTATACTAGTGCAAAGTTGGCCAAGATATATATGACCAGGATCGTATGCCTGCATGGAGTTTCGAGGACCATCGTATCAGATAGAGGAACACAGTTTACTTCAGAGTTTTGGCATCAGCTGCACCAGACTTTGGGAACAAGATTGGAGTTCAGTACAGCATTTCACCCGCAGACGGATGGACAGACCGAGAGAGTCAATCAGATTCTGGAGGACATGTTGAGAGCCTGTGCGCTAGATTACGGATCTAGTTGGGATGAAAATCCGCCATACGCAGAGTTCTCATACAACAATAGTTACCAAGCCAGTTTGAAGATGGCACCGTTCGAAGCCCTGTATGGACGAAGGTGCATAACACCATTGATGTGGGATGAAGTTGGAGACCGACAGTTGTTTGGACCAGACTTGATTGAAGAGTCTGAGGAGAAGGTTAAACTGATTCGGGATAGACTGAAGATAGCTCAGTCCAGGCAGAAGAGTTATGCAGATTCGAAACGCAAGGAGGAAACCTATGAAATTGGAGATCGAGCATATCTGCGAGTATTGCCTTTGCGAGGAGTGAAACGTTTTGGAGTTAAGGGAAAGTTAGCCCCGAGATTTGTAGGACCATATCGTGTTTTGGAACGGATGGGAGAAGTTGCCTACAAGTTGGAGTTACCTGAAGGACTGTCAGGAGTTCAAGATGTGTTTCACGTTTCCCAGTTGAAGAAGTGCCATGCTGAGATGGCCGACATACCACTAAGAGATACCGTACCCTTGGAGGCGATTCAGTTGGACAATGACTTGACTTATGAGGAGAAGCCAGTCAAGATTTTGGAGTTTGCTAGTCGAGTCACCCGCAGCAAGGTCATCAAGTTTTGCAAGGTTCAGTGGAGCCACCATACCAAGGACGAAGCCACATGGGAACGAGAGGATGATCTTTGCAAAGACCACCCACACCTATTTTCTAGCCAACCCGAATCTCGAGGGCGAGATTCATCTTAAGGGGGGTAGGTTTGTAACATCCCAAATTTCCAATTTGGAATGTTATACATCGATCATTCTTGCATATAATATTTTATTGCATTTCGTCTCGTGATCCTCAGAATCCTAAGCAACTCAAGGACCCTCGGAGAGAGTTGGGGATTTCCCTGGTTTTCAAATTTGATTTTATCAAATTTTGAAAACGAGGATTTTGGTTTTAATTATTTTTCTCTCCAAAAATATTTCATATGAAAATATATGAGAGGAGATAATATGACTTCTCCAAAATAAATGAAATATTGGAGGAAAAATATTAAAATCAATTTTTGCTTTTATTTGGATTTCATTGCAATTTCGTTTGCATTAGAAAAATTGCACGTTTTTCAAAATTGCATTTTAGGGCCAAGAAAATGTTCATCTCGTTCTAAATATTTTATTTAGACGGGGAAAATTTGTTTTGGCATTTTTAGAATTTTATTTTATTTTCTAGCATTTTTCTGAGTTTCGGCGGAATTATTAAAAAAACGCGCCAAGGCCTAGCTGGGCCGAAGCCCAACCGCCGGCCCACCTCCCCGCCGCCATCTCCCGCGCGGAGACCGCGCCGCCGCAGCCGCTGACTCGGACACGAGTCCGAGCCGGACTCCTCCGCCGCCGCCTTGCCCCTCCCCCAAGGCACCACCCCCCTCCTTATATACCCACCCCGCCCCCGCCACCACCACCCGCCGCGCCGCCTCGCCTGCTGCCGTGCCTCGCCCTGTCGTCGCCGCCGCATCTCGCTGGACCGACGAGGAAGCCGCAGGTTTTTTTAAAGAAAACCGATCCAGTTTTTTTTAAAGAAAACCCTAGTTCATTTTTTTTTCTTCGGTTCGCCGATTTTTCCCGGTTTTTCTTTTTAGCGGACGTTCGCCCATACGTTCGTTTTAACGAACGGTTTTCGCTCGTTAGTTACAGACAACGAACGCTCGTTCGTTAGCCTGTTCGTCAGTTTTCATTTATCGGATTAATCCGCGATTATTTCTAATCGTGATTTCTGATCCGATTTTCGTTCTAGTTTATCTTTTCGCTCATTAGTCAGAATCAGGCGATTCAAGCGCCTAGATCTTCGTCTCGAGACCCTCTTTCCGCTTAACCAACTTGCACAAGCTTTTGCTACTGTAAAATTTGACCTAGTTCCAAATTAGTAAATGGATCTTGTTTCTTTCGCCGTTTGAGTTTCGTTGCTCCGTTCGATTTGATTCTTTTTGCAAACCAGAGTTCTTAAGTTGAACTTTCTGGTTAAATCCTTTTATTTGAGTTTTACCCGTGTTTCTTAGCTTGATTGCTTATATATGCTATTGTTTGTTTGTGATGGAATTCCTAGAGTGCGAAGCGTGTTATTTGGAGTCTCTAGGTTACGTGGATCGTCAACAAGGCAAGTAACACTTTGATCATACCCCTTTATCACCCAATTTTTATGCATTAGTTCCAATCCTCAAACATTGCATGGTTAGGATGTCATTAACATGTGGGTTGGGAAGTAGTTGATGAGATAGAACCTATTACCCTGTTATATTCAAACCCTTGGGAGTTACTTCTACGCGTTGCTTATATTGCTATGCTATGCTCGTAGACCGTGGTTTGGGTGAGTGAAATCCATGATAGATGTGAGATTGTTTATTAATGGTTCAACTTAAGGTGGCAACTTAAATACACATCTGGGTGGATTGAGGCACCTGGAGTACCCAGTGTTGCCTGTATTTTTGGAAATCCCGGAGTACCCGTGTGATCTTCCTATGGACCGCCACCCAGGCTCAAAGGGAACTGAGATTATTCATGCTAGAAAATTCCGTGTGCAGCCACAAGCTATTATGGGCTCTAGCATAGTTGAGTAAGTTACGTGAAGCTCTTGAAGAGGTGGATCAGCAGGTAGTGGGATTGTAGGTTTGGTATGGTCTGCCCGGAGTAGAGAGTTAATGTTTCTGAAAGACTGTGTCTCGGTCATTCGTTTCTCAAACACCATGTAGTGCGAGAAATCCAACAAAGGAGATCGAGTCTTGTGGGGAAAAGTGCGCAAACCTCTGTAGACTGTAAAAACTAAGCATGGTTAGCCGTGTCCCCGATTATGGACAAATCTTGAGTATCTAGTACTTGGAGTATCTTATGTATCTCATCACTCTAAATTAGTATCATTGGGTTGATAATTACCTTAATTGGGATTGAGTTGGAGGAACCTTCTCAATGATGTTTCAACTACCATGATAGTTAAAATAAATTATATTCCTTTGTTGTAGGGAAAAATTGGCTTTTCGCAAAAACTATAACCATAGAGCTTTCCACCAGCCAAATATGCATGTAGTGATAGCATTATTCTGTTCTTGCTCTACTGTGTTATTTTGCAAGCATATTCCATGCGCTGACCCGTTTCGGCTGCAACGTATTATGTTGGAGACTTTTCAAACAAGGAGTAAGGTTCGTTAGGTCGTTGCCGTGCAGCTCAGCTATGCCGTTGGAGTTGATGGACTCACTTTATCTTCCAAGCCTTCCGCTGTTATCGTATTAGATGGCCTTAAGACATATTTATTGTAATAAGTTCTCTTTGGAGACATTCAATGTAATAAGTGTGTGATTGCTACTCTGTTATAAATCCTCGAGTACCGTGTGTGTCAGCATTACCGATCCAGGGATGACACTGAAGCACAGAGACTTGACCTTTTGAGGTCGGGTCGCTACAAGACTGCTGCTAGTGCGACACAAAGCAGCTACACAGATCATAGTGTAGATATAATGGAAAACCGTAAGCATCACAGATAAAATTAGGAAAGTGGAACTTGCTGGAAAGTATGGGCTACTATTACTGGTACGGCTAGAAAGGCTTCGGATACCATATCTCTTCAACTGAAGGTGCGATACTCTTAATATCAGTGTAACTCTCAAAGGCGACAACTCCCTGCATTTCCTTGCTAATCTTATAGGATTCAAGTGGGCAGGCCACTACAATTCCTATTTCTATGTTTACAATATCCTACGAATCAAAGAGGCCTGAAGAGTTGAAAGTGTCCATCACAACCGACCGAATAGACCTCTACACTACAAATGTCCCTGGACCTCTTCACTACAAGGAACATATTGTACTACTATCATACTCCCTCCGTTCCAAAATATAAATCTTTGTAGAGATTTCCACTATGGATCGCATACAGATGTATACAGATACATTTTAGAGCGTAGATTCACTCATTTTGCTCCATATGAACTCCATGGTGGAATATATACAAAGACTTGTATTTAGGAATGGAGAGAATACTTATTAAAGAAGAACGAAACAGGAACATGCTAAAGAAGAGCAAGCAGATTTTGGATAATAAAATGTTCGTTGCGCAGTGCCCACACATGATGAACTAGAGCGCATTAAGAATGCAACTCCTTGTTGTCTCTCTATATGTGGTGCACGTGCTTTTCGAAAGTAAAGTAGGAACATTAGCTGACCAATTAAACGTTATCTGTTTTAGTAATATCAACATCATATCAGATTCGTATTTGAGCAACAAGTTTGGAATTATGAGTGGCACGTTGTTTAGCTTGATGGATTGAGGAGCAGTGCTAAGAAGCTACGATGATGGTACTCAATATAAAGGAATGTCTGCATGCAAGTCGCGTGAATTTTTTCGTTTGGGTCAGTCGACCATTTCAGGCAGTTGGATGAAGAGCCTACGTCTCCTAACCCTTCTTCTTCCTCGTCTTTGATTCTTCCCCTACCCTACATAACACCGGACGGGTCGCCGGCCGAACCCCGGCCACGATCCATCCCCCCCCCCCCCCCCCCCCCCCCCCCCCCCCCCCCCACCCCCCCCCCCCCCCCCCCCCCCCCCCCCCCCCCCCCCCCCCCCCCCCCCCGCGCGCCCTACCCTGAACCGCCAAACCGCCTGTGTTCCTCCGCCACCCCCACCACCGCCCCACCCGCATCGAGTTTTCTTCGTTCGGCGAGGCCCCACCACCACCAGACAACCGCCCCACACAACCACCGTCCCCACCCGAGCCCCTTCTGTAACGCCCCGGACACACCCGCTGGTGGTCGTTACTCCTGGCGGGATCTAGACTGGCCCCACAGATCAATACTAGTCTTTTCTGCACACTTTGTCCTCACTTGTGCGCACCCGGGAGCAACTTCCCAGTCAGTCACCCATCCTAAAACTAATCCAAGCTGAGCACGCTTAACTTTAGAGTTCTGTCCGAATGGGCTCCCGGAAAAGAAGGAATTCCTTATTGATATGAGTAGTCTATCATCCCTAATAAGTCAGGCTATCACATACACCCCCACTTAGAGGAATCGACGTCCTCATTGGGCCGCAGGAACGTTCCCTCTTGGTACATACGTCTGTGCATCCAGTCCGGTACATGTGTCATACCGTGTGCCACGACGGGTCACAAACGTCATGAACAACATGACCGCGCACCTATCTACAAACATCCGTGTAACCGCAAGGGTCGGCTCTGATACCAACTTGTAATGCCCCGGGCACACCCACCGGTGGTCGTTACTCCTGGCGGGATCTAGACTGGCCCCATAGATCAATACTAGTCTTTTCTGCACACTTTGTCCTCACTCATGTGCACCCGGGAGCAACTTCCCAGTCCGTCACCCATCCTAAAACTAATCCAAGCTGAGCACGCTTAACTTTGGAGTTCTGTCTGAATGGGCTCCCGGAAAAGAAGGAATTCCTTATTGATATGAGTAGTCTATCATCCCTAATAAGTCAGGCTATCACATCGTGTGATTGAAGTTTTCAAGTTTTGGATGAGATATCGATATGAGGAGAATAAGGAGTGACAAGACCCTAAGCTTGGGGATGCCCAAGGCACCCCAAGGTAATATTCAAGGAAGATTCAAGCAACTAAGCTTGGGGATTCCCCGGAAGGCATCCCCTCTTTCGTCTCCAACATTATCGGTAACCTTACTTGGGGCTATTTTTTCGCCACATGATATGTGTTTTACTTAGAGCGTCATTTTATTTTGTTTGTATTTGCTTGATGTTATTTATAATAATGTTTTTCATCTCTTAATTCAATAAAAGTGTCAAGTATAGCCTTTATCATGCTTATTTTGCAAGTCTATATGTGGCTGTTTGAAAACAGAAAGTTGCACGCTAGTGCGTGAATTCTTGAGAAAATTAGAATGTGATAAATGTTGAAAAAAATCCACAGTAAGATATGATAAATGTTCTACAATGTGGTAAATTTTCATATTTTTTGAGTTAAATAAGTATGGGTCCTTCTTCATCCTTTACAGATTGTCCTGTTTAGATAGATTGCTGCTATGATTGCATTGTTTGCATATGTTTGCTTGTTTAATGATTCTATTTGAGGATAGAGTATTAAATATGCAGAGTCATTTAGTATGCAATGTTAAATAATAATTTTAGTGATTTGCTACAGTAGAGAATGATAAGGTTATTGCATTGATTTATACTAACTTATCTCACGAGTTCTTGTTGAGTTTTGTGTGGATGAAGTTTTTAAGATTTAGGGAAACCATGATATAAAAGGAATTAAGGAGACACAAAAGCTCAAGATTGGGTATGCCCAAGGTATCCCAAGTTAATATTCCAAGAAGACTCAAGCGTCTAAGCTTGGGGATTCCCGAGTAGGCATCCTACCTTTCTTCATCAACAATTATCGGTTAGCCTCGGTTGAGCCTAAGTTTTTGCTTCTTCACATGATGTGTGCCATTGTTGGAATTGTTGGGGAACGTAGCATGCAACTTCAAAAATTTCCTACGCTCATGCAAGATCTATCTAGGAGATGCATAGCAACGAGAGGGGAAGAGTGTGTCCACGTACCCTCGTAGACCGAAAGCGGAAGCGTTTCACAACGCCGTTAATGTAGTCGAACTTCTTCTAGATCGGACCTATCAAGCACCGAACGTACGGCACCTCCGAGTTCTGGACACGTTCAGCTCGATGACGTCCCTCATCCTATTGATCCAGCAAAGGGGTCGAGGAGGAAGATGAGTTCCGTCAACACGACGGCATGGTGGCGGTGATGGTGAAGTGATCCGCGCAGGGCTTCGCCTAAGCACTACAAAGATATGACCGGGGGCGTAAACTATGGAGGAGGCACCGCACACTGCTAACAATTGTTGGTGTGTCTTCTAGGCGCCCCTCCCCACGTATATATAGGTGGGAGGGGAGGGGAGCAGCCTTGGGGTGCCCCAAGTAGGAGGAATCCTACTTGGGGACCTCCCCCAATTCGGCCACCCCCCCCTTCTTATTTCCGGAGAGGGAAGGAAGGGGGAATCCTATTCCCTCTTTTTTCCTTTCCCTTCCCCTCTTTCCTTCTCCTTCTTAGCCGGCCCATATGGGGGCGCACCAGCCCCTTGTGGCTGGTGCGTTTCCCCTCTTGGCCCATAAGGCCCATATCTTTTCCAGGGAGTGTCCGGAACCCCTTTCGGTGACACGATATGTACCTGGTACCCTCCGGAACACTTACGGTGTCCGAATACCATCGTCCTATATATTAATCTTTACCTCTCGACCATTTCAAGACTCCTTGTCATGTCCGTGATCTCATCCAGGACTCCGAAAAACATTCGGTCACCAAATAACATAACTCATATGCTACTATATCGTCATCGAACGTTAAGCGTGCGGACCCTACGGGTTCGGCAACTATGTAGACATGATCGAGACACCTCTCCGGTCAATAACCAATAGCGGAACCTGGATGCTCATATTGGCTCCTACATATTCTAGGAAGACCTTTATCGGTCGAACCATTATGACAACATACACAATTCCCTTTGTCTGTCAGTATGTTACTTGCCCGAGATTCGATCGTCGGTATCTTCATACCTAGTTCAATCTCGTTACTGGCAAGTCTCTTTACTTGTTCCGTAATACATCATCCTGTAACTAACTCATTAGTCACTTTGCTTGCAAGGCTTCTTATGATGTGCATTACCAAGAGGGCCCAGAGATACCTCTCTGATACTCGGAGTGACAAATCCTAATCTCGATCTATGCCAACCCAACAAACAACTTCGGATATACCTGTAGAGCATCTTTATAATCACCCAGTTACGTTGTGATGTTTGATAGCACACAAGGCATTCCTCCGGTATTCGGGAGTTGCATAATCTCATAGTCGAAGGAATATGTATTTGGCATGAAGAAAGCAATAGCAATAAAACTTAACAATCAATATGCTAAGCTAACGGATGGGTCTTGTCCATCACATCATTCTCCTACTGATGTGATCTCGTTAATCAAATGACAACACATGTCTATGGTTACGAAACTTAACCATCCTTGATTAACGAGCTAGTCTGGTAGAGGCTTACTAGGGACACGGTGTTTTGTCTATGTATCCACACATGTATCAAGTTTCTAGTTAATACAATTCTAGCATGAATAATAAACATTTATCATGATATAAGGAAATATAAAATAACAACTTTATTATTTCCTCTAGGGCATATTTCCTTCAGGAATGATATTTTATTTTGTTTTGCTTGTTGTTTTAATAAAATACTTAGATATAAGAGAGAGTCCTCAAAATAGCTACCCATTTACTTAACTACTCGCTTGATCTTCACTTATATATTTTTGGAGTAGTTTGTCATTTACTCTTGTGCTTTCACTTATATCCTATGATTAAATTGTTGAATGAATTGAATATCATGAAGTTGAAATTATATGTTCATCTCATGCCTAGTAGTAGCTGCACATTGGGTTTAGAAAGTGAAATCTTTTGAAGCTTGACAATCACAATATTGGTCATACAAGCAATTCATGAATGATTGGTATAAGGAAGAAAACTTTCACATACAAATATATTATCTTAGACATCTTCTATGATTTTGAATACCCATTAATTATTTTCAAACTTGAGCAAATTAGTTGAAGTTGGACAAGGAAGATAACATAATGAGTTATGATTGTGTATATTTGCATAGAAGTTATATTGTTGTGGATCCTCCAACATGTGGTCCTTGCTAAGGATCTTTTGCTAGCCAAAAATTCGTACTAAGTAGAGATACTACTTGTGCATCCAAAAACCCTTAACCTAGTTTCTTGCCATGAGTGTCCACCATACCTACCTATGTATTGAATAAGATCCTTCAAGTAAGTTGTCATCGGTGCATAAAGCAATAAAAATTACTCCTAAATATGTTTGATATTTTATTGTAAGGGAAAATAAGCGTTGTACAAACTTGTGAGAGCAAAGTAATAAAAGCGACAGACTGCATAATAAAGTTTTCTATCATAAGGGGCAATATAACGTGATGTTCCTTTGCATTAAGAGCTTGCGCATCCAAAAATAAAACGCGCATGACAACCTCTGCTTCCCTCTACGAAGGGCCTATCTTTTACTTTTCAGTATTTAATTTTATGCAAGAGTCAATAGTATGCATTCTCATTTCAACCTCAATTATTCTCTAGTTGGCAAGCATCATGTGGTGGGGGAAGATCTAGGCACATATGGCCAGTCAAATATATTTGATCATGAGTTATTATTGTTGACAATTATCTCTATGATAAATGAGTTGGGAGGCGAAACATTAAGCCCCTATCTTTCTCTGTGTTCGATGGATGCATTTTTTTCTAAAAATATGCTTTGAGTACTAGCAATCATAGAAGACTATATGATAATTGAGAATGTGGAGCTCTTACTTAGACTTTGTTGAATAAGTTGAATTGCAATTGCTTGGTGACTGAGAACATAGGTTGTTAAGTTTCAAGAGAAGGCATTGTTTGATCTGTAACATGTGAATTGATTGCTACTTTACCATGATAAGTTTTATGAGAAAGATTTGATGTTATGATGCTAGGAAAAGTGACTGAAATTATCATTGATCAAACTTATGCATTATGCTAGCATTCACACTTCATAAATTATTTCTTTTATCATTTACCTACTCGAGGACGAGTAGGAATTAAGCTTGGGGATGCCGATACATCTATAATGTATCTATAATTTATGAAGTACTCATGTCATGTTTACAACAATTCTATATGGTTTTGGTATGATTTGAATGGAACTAACCTCGACTGACGCTGTTTTCAGCAGAACTACTGTGGTGTTGTTTTTTGTGCAGAAATAAAAGTTCTCCAAATGCAACGAAACTTTTTGATGATTTTTTTTGGAACAAAACAGGCACTAGAAGCTTCATGGAAGGACCAAAAGGTGAATGAGGTAGCCACTACCCACCAGGGCGCACCAGAGGCCTTGGTCGTGTGTTGGTGGGTAGTGGGCCCCTCGAAGCCCATCTGGACGTGATGAAAAAATCCTTTAAATACAGAACCCACAGAAATAACCCTAGATCAGAAGTTCCGCCGCCGCAAGCCTCTGTAGCCATGAAAAACCAATCTAGACCCTGTTTCGGCACCCTGTCAGAGGGGCAAATCATCACCGGTGGCCATCTTCATCATCTCTGCGGCCAACATGATGAGGAGGGGTAGTCCATCCTCGGGGTTGAGGGTTTGTACCAGTAGCTATTGTTTAATCTCTCTCTCTCTCTCGTGTTCTTGATTTGGCACGATCTTGATGTATCACGAGCTTTGTTAATATAGTTGGATCATATGGTGTTTCTCCCTCTCTATCTTGTTGTGATGAATTGAGTTTTCCCTTTGAGATTTTGTTTTATTGGATTGAATACTTTTATGGATTTGAGAGCACTTGATGTGTGTCTTGCTATGAATACCCGTGGTAACAATGGGGTATCATATTGATTCACTTGATATATGTTTTGGCACTCAACTCGCGGATTCCGGAGGTGACATTAGGGTAATATATGCATAGGGGTTGATGCACGTTTTTGTCCTTGTTTCTCCGGTAGAAATCTTGGGGCACTCTTTGAGGTTCTTTGTGTTGGATTGAGTATTATGAATCTGAAATTATTTGATGCATATCGTATAATCAACTCACGGATACTCGTGGTGACATTGGAGTATCTAGGTGACATTAGAGTTGGTTGATATGTATCATATGGTGTTATTTTAGTACGAACTCTTAGATAGATCGATTAGAAAGGATAGCTTTGAGGTGGTTTCGTACCCTACAAACAATTTCTTCTTATGTTCTCCGCTAGATAAGAACTTTGGAGTAATTCTTCATCGCACGTTGAGGGATGGTTATATGATCCAATTATATTAGCATTGTTGAGAGATTGCACTAGCGAAATTACGGACCCTATGCCTCATTTTCAAGCATTGCAATACCGTTTGTGCTCACTTTTGTTACTTGCTACCTTGCTGTTTTCTATTGTTCCTGTTACAAAAATCAATATCTACTATCATTGCTACACTTGTATCACCATCTCTTCGCCGAATTAGTGCACCTATACAATTTACCATGGTATTTAGTGTGTTGGGGACACGAAAGACTCTTTGTTATTTGGTTGCAAGGTTGTTTGAGAGAGACCATCTTCATCCTACGCCTCCCACGGATTGATAAATCTTAGGTCATCCACTTGAGGGAAAATTGCTATTGTCCTACAAATCACTATGCTTGGAGACCCAACATGAGTCTACAAGAATAAGTTGTGTAGTGGGCATCAATAGTTCACTTGGGTGAAGCTTTACCGAATTCCACATATGAAAAGTTAGACAGGGTGCTCACCAGTGTTGATTGGGAACAAAAATTCCCCCTTGTAACGGTGCAGGCATTACAAAGAGCTATCTCTAATCACACCCCTTTACTGGTCTACTCAGGAGAAGTGACTCATAGGGGTAACAAGTACACCTCCTCTTTTGAACTAAGTTTGTTTGAGAAAGAGGGATTCCTAGATATTGTTGCTACGGAATGGGCTAAGGATTGCAGTGGGCGCTCGAGTATCGAAAGGTGGCAAAATAACTTTAGGCATTTGAGACAATTTCTGAGGGGTTGGACCACAAATGAAAGCGGAATATATAAACAAGAAAAAGAAAGACTTATTTGTATAATCGAAGCGTTAGATCTGAAAGCGGAATCTAATGTGTTATGCACGACTGAACAAGCCACTAAAACTGAGGCTGAGCAGAAACTTCTTAGAGAAGAAGAAATGAAATGGGCACTACGGGCTAAGGTTCTAAGAGTCGTCCAAGGGGATGACAATACTCAGTTCTTCCATACGATTGCGAATGGCAAACATAGAAAAAAGAAAATCATCCAACTCAAACAGGATGAAGGTATAGTGGTGGGACACAATAATCTCAAGATGTACATCTCAAATTACTACAACAACTTTTCGGGCCACTTGAGGACAGTTTCGTGTCCCTTGACGAGCTCACGGTCGGGGATATTCCCCAACTCAGGAAAGACGAAAATGAGATTTCGTTTGCGCCATTTATAGAAAAAGAGTGTTTGAAGCAGTATCACAGATGAAACATAATAAGGCACCTCGACCAGATGGATTCCCGACAGAATTCTACAAGAAATGCTGGCACATCATAAAGGGTGACGTCATTCTGATGTTCCATGAATTCTTTAATGGCCACCTACAGCTTTTCCACCTTAACTTTGGAACAATAAGGTTGTTACCAAAGAAGGTGGAGGCAGTGCGTATTGAGCAGTTTAGGCCTATATGTCTTGTAAATGTGAGTTTCAAAATCTTTACAAAATTAGGCACGAATAGATTAACACAAATTTCCCATTCGGTGGTACAACCGAGTCAGACATCATTCATGCCAGGCAGACATATCCTTGAAGAGGTTGTTGTCTTACACAAAACTCTACATGAAATCCATTCGAAGAAACTAGTTGGGTGATCTTCAAGGTGGATTTTGAGAAAGCGTACGATAAGGTCAAATGGCCCTTCCTCCAACAGGTAATGCGCATGAAGGGATTCAATGAAACCTGGAGGAAACAGGTGGATTCCTTTATTCAAAAGGGTAGCGTGGGGATTAAAGTGAATGGTGACACGGGTCATTATTTTCAGACTCATAAGGGCTTAAGACAAGGGGACACGATGTCCCTATACTGTTCAACATAGTGGCAGATATGTTAGCAGTACTTATTGATAGGGCCAAGGAGAATGGCCAAGTAGGAGGACTAGTCCCTCGTCTTGTTGATGGGGGGGGGGGGTCTCCATACTACAATGCGTAGATGACACTATAATATTCATGGAACATGATATCGCAAAGGCTAGAAATATGAAGTTAGTACTTTGTATTTTTGAACAATTGTCGGGGTTAAAAATAAATTTTAATAAGAGCGAATTGTTCTGTTTTAGAAGAGTCAAAGAGGAACAAGATGTGCATAGACAATTGTTCGGTTGTGAAGCTACCTTAGAATCTGACATATAAAGAATGAAAATGTATTAAGGATCGATTTGAAAAGAAGCTAAACTGCTGGAAGGGCAAGCTTATGACTTATGGAGGTCGGCTGGTGTTAATAAACTCAGTACTAACTAGTATGTGATGTTCCTATTATCTTTCTTTGAAGTACCTATAGAGGTGCGAAAAAGGTTAGATTTTTACACATCCCGTTTCTTCTGGAAAAGCGATGAAGTAAAGACGAAATACAAACTTACTAGATGGGATATTATCTACAGACCCAAAGACCAAGGGGGGCTTGGGATTGAGAACTCGGAGATCAAAAACAAGTGCTTATTAAGTAAATGGCTATTTAGGTTATCGGTTGAGACCGACGGTATGTGGGCACGAATCCTACGTAACAAATATCTACTATCAAAGTCTCTGGCCCAGGTTACCATGAGACCTAATGACTCGTCATTCTGGAAGGGGCTAATACGAACAAAGGATGCCTTTCTCACAGAACGGAATTTTTGGTTGGAAATGGTACTACAACCAGATTTTGGGAAGATACATGGTTAGGGGAGGCGCCTTTGGCCTTGCAATATACCACTCAGTATAATATTGTACAATGTAAGGAGGTTTACATTACTACAGTATTACAATCATCCCCCTTGAACATCCAGTTCAGAAGATCCCTAGTGGGGGGCGGTGGAACTCCTGGTTGCATCTTGTGCGAAGACTGATGGATGTTCATCTTTCTAATCATCCTCACTTGTTTCACCGGAAATTAACTAGGATCGGGGTTTTCACGGTAAAATCTATGTACTTGGATCTGATTGATTCTGGCCCAATCTCGAGATCAATTCATATTTGAAAAATTAAAGTTCTGTTGAGAATCAAGATATTCATGTGGTTCCTTCACAAGCAAGTGATACTTACCAAAGATAATCTGCTTAAGCACAGTTGGGTAGGCAGTTCATGTTGTTGTTTCTATGATAATGATGAAATGATACAACATCTTTTCATCGATTGCCCTCTCGCTGAGCTTCTTTGGCGTACGATTCATATAGCCTTTCAATATAAGCCTCCAGTTAGCATCGACATGTTATTTGGGACATGACTTACTGGAGTGAAACCAGCTACTGCGGGACATATTTGAATAGGAATATGTGCATTTCTTTGGGCTATATGGAATTGCATGAATGATATGGTCTTTCATAGACATAATCTTTTAAATTTCTTGTAGGTTATCTGCAGAGCATCCACTTGGATCAGTACATGGTCGTTACTCACTCATACAGACTCCAGTGAGCTTTTGGTTACTGGGTGCAACCGATGGAAGACGGTAGCACGGGCTATATACAACCGATTTGGACGACGGTCCACTAATAGGATATATGTTTTATCGTCTTATCCTGTTCATTGCCGATTGTGGCTTTTTGTGCTCTTTCTACAAGCTGTACTGCTATGGACCTTGGTTTGCTAGACTTTTAATAAAATGGCCACATGCATTGTTCTGATGCAGAGGTTAAGGTCTTTCCTCTTTTAAAAAAAATGTTCCCGTTGCAACACACATGCAGAGGCCACGGTCTTTCCTCTTTTTTAAAGAAATGTTCCCGTTGCAACACAGGCAAATTTCCTAGTATAATTTTTTTTAAATGCCGCCATGGGCTAGTCCTGGGTGGCCTCTTTTTTTATGATGATTTAATTTGCACAGCCAATTCAAACTACAACCTAGCGCGAAAGAAATTTTGTTAAACACCGAACATGCATAGCTGTTTGATTTTAGGGAGCAAGAGTTGACAACCCTCTGGTTCAAATCTTAAGGAAGCCGTGCATACACGAGCAGGATTCAAGTTGTAAAGTAAAATAATGCACGAGGACGGCGATGTATAACAATATAACGAAAGAAAGGGTAGATAAAAGACCCAGCAACAAAGGACACACGAAAATGGTCCTTGTACAAGCATCATAACTACCCGAAGGTTAAGAGAGAAAGAGGGCAGTAGCTAGGACCCTTCACTACTGCTCATCCTCAGGCTTGCTTGAATCCCTCATTTCATCGCCAGCGTCATCCTGCTGACATAAATTATTGAGCATTATTTAAAAAAATGTCTACTGCTATGTAAACATTTTTCCTTGTTACTGGTGAGTACACTACCTGCATATCAGAGGTCCACAAAGTGAGATTGTCACGGAGAAGTTGCATGATCAGGGTGCTGTCCTTGTAGGAATCTTCTCCGAGGGAATCCAGCTCAGCGATGGCTTCATCGAAGGCCTATAAATATTAGAGAGTGTGATCACATGCCAAAAAGAAAACATGTGTTAAAAATTTGCAGAAAAGCTTTTACAGGACTAAGCAAACCGAACCTGAAGGGTATCAATTTATGACATAACAGACTTGGAAGAAAAATACGTGCATCATTAGATTCATCACCTTAGTAAAATGTGCCTTGTGGAGTTGACTTGAGAGAATAAGATGCATGAAAAAAACTACAGATTTATTGTCTACAGGCTTAACAAGTGGCCAGTCCAGACAGATGAGCATTATGCTACTGCACTACTTATTTATCTGAATCAAGCAGTTCATGTCATGACAGCAATCAAGCATGTGGATATCGTTTTCCCCAAAATGGCACCTTTTGGAACAGTACTTTGGTGGTCCCTCGCCTTTTAAGAGGATGTGACGCCATCCGCATTTATGTTTTTAAAGCCACGCCCCGTCAACTCGCGCTTGCAGATGTCGTCAACTCGCTGGGGTGTGTGCAGAAGAATAGCACGGCGGTAACAAGAGCAGTTGGTACCTCAGTAGTGGGTTGGGTTAGTAACTTAATATATAGTGGCACGACAGGTTTGAATCCCCAACACTACCTTTTTCTGTTTCTCTCCTCTTACAGTTTTTCCTTTTCTCTTGTCTCCACGTTTTCGTTTTCTCTTCTCTTAAGAGTTTTTCTTTTTCCTCTTCTCCCCACTGCATTTTCTTTTCTCTCTTGCAGACTACGTATAGTATAAAATGTAAACTATATCTCATGCAATAAAAGTACTCTTCTCTTACAGTTTTCCTTTTCTCTTCTCTCCACTTCGTTTTCATTTTCTCTTCTCTTACATTGTACCCTATATTATAAAAAGTAAACAATATCTCATATGTCATGAAATAAAAGCACATCATTGTTTTGCTTTTTTACCTACGATCTTCTCCTTCAACCCCTTTACTAGTTTTTTTTTTGTGTGCACACATCAACTCTTTAAAGACAATCCAATATAAAATAAAGAAATATTAAAGAAAGGAAAGAAATTTTGGACTGCTTATAGTATAAAAAGTGAACTAGATTGCGTGGTAGTCACCTTTTTTGCATTTTTCCTTTAACTTTTGGATTTTCGTATATTTATTTTTAAGGACGTGAATAACACTGACATTCCCTCATGTAGGCCAACCGAGCGAACTATCCTTTCTCCAGCCAGGTAGGTAAGAACGAATTTTTGTTCGCTAAGAAAAACACTCCAAACGAATGCTACAGAATTCATGCGAAAGCACATAAATTTGTCATGTTGTTGTGTAAATATTTGCCATGTTCTAGAGTAAAAAATGTCGTGTTGTACAAAAAGATAGTCCAAAAAATGCCATGCCGCAGCAGAGTAGTTGCAGTGCGTTTTCAGGTATTTGCCATGATCGAAGCATGAAGAATTGTCAGTCTACAAAAAAGAAAATGGTGAAATTGCCATGCTGACGGAAGGGAATCGCAAATCAACAGATAAGGTGAAAATTGCCATCCCGGATGTGCTGGCTCAGATTGCCATCCTGAGTGAACCATTCAATACTACTTGACTCTGCCTTCGTGCATGCATAGGTTTGAGCCAAGCACCACACATGACGAAGAGTGCAAGCACAAGAGTACTCCTGCCCATGAGTGAAGCGTGGAAGCGGCGACGGAGCAACGGAAGAATGGGTGAAAATTTGCACTACCGGATAGTTGACATCACGACCGGACAGTTCAGCCGGCGTCTACGCGAAGACCGAAACCTTCTGTTGCCTGCGAGCAAAGTTTGGGCATGGCCCTTGTATCTTTTCCTTTTTGCCCAACTTACCTCTTCATGCCTTGGACCCATATATACCTCTTCCCCTCCTCCATTCTAGGGTTAGCTAAGATAGAATTCTAGGGTTAGCTAAGATAGAACTCGAATCATAGAGCTTAGCTCATGTATCTCCCCTTGTGGGATTCCTCTTGAGGGAGGAAGGGTCAAGACTCCAAGGAGTTCAAGGCCACCTAAGGGTGTAGGCTCTTTGAGCACAAAGCCTCTATCCGTGGAGAAGATTCCCCATGTGGAATTCAAGCCCTCCTTGTCTTAGGACATGGGGAAGAACTCTGTCTTGTTCCATCTCTCTTGTGGATGATTTGGATCAAGAATATAGTTGTGTGTATCTTTTATTGCATCTATGTGTTATGGCGCTGCTAGAAGGAGGGCGCGAGAGGGCCGGCCGGGGGCCTTTTTGCCCACGGTCGGGCAAGAGGGAAGGGATTTGAGTTTTTCCATTGTGTTTCCTCTTGATCCCCTCCGTGTTCTTCGTGTTTTTCCTCAAATCCACCTCCAATTCGTTAAGATTGGGCCACCATAGGGTTTGCCTCGTATCGTTTGGTATGAGCAATGTTGCTATGATTTGGAGCCCTCGCCCCTCTTATTTTGTTTTGTTCTTGTCCAATTTCGAAAATCCAAACAAAAGAGCCATACCCAAAAAATTTGTGATTTGTTGGATTTCTTGAGATTGCCATGGATCTCATGCAAAATTAGTTGATCTGCCTTCCTTTGCGTTCCCTGGCCTTTTTGTGTTCTTTCCCCCCTTCATTTTTTTACCATGAAATCACAATTTCCCACCTTCGAAAGTCAAAATTATGCCTTCTAAGGCACCACCAGATTGTCTGGTAGATTAGAACCACAGTCTGGTCAGACCACTTGTCCGGTCGCATAAAAAAATAGGTCAAGGACCGGACTGTTTTACCGTTGTTGCCATAACTTCCACACCGGAACTCCAATTTGACTTTTTTGGCTCATTTTGAAGTTATCAGTGTTTCCAAGGCCATCACCTAGGTTTCCACATCATTTGGCCAAGACAAATTTGGAGGAACTACATCAAAACCGGAACACCTCCACGAACCATCACACTCGAGTCTTTGCTTCATCACCCAAGTAACATTCGAGTGACCATTGGGTACCGTCTACATTGACAACCACCAAGATCGTCGCCAAGAACTTCATCATCGACGACAACAACTTCATCCTTCAAAACCACAACTGGAAGCAAAGTCGGTCCCATCAACTTCGACGAAGGTACAACTTCATCCTTTGAACCCACAACCAGAAGCAAGGCCGGTCCCCTTCGATTTCAATGAAGTTGTTGTGTTGACGAAGGTATCTCCATTCTATCAAACACTTTGCCTTCCCTTGACATTACCCGTGTGAGCCCTACCGTTCTTTGTGAATACCTTGTCCTATTGAGACTAGCTCTTTGAGTATTGTCGGGCATCATACACTTGATCACCATAGTGACATCAAGCATCGCTTAGTGAGATTTCATATCTACTTTGCACATCACTTTGGTATCTTGTGCACATGTTAGTTAAATCTCGTCACCGATAGTCTTGTATCTTTGATTTGGCACAAGCGGAAGGCAAAGGGAGAAAAAGGTCCAAAAAAGGGGAAAAGAAGAAAGATCAAAAGCTTATAAGCAAAAGAGAAAGAGCTAAGAGATACATGTGCAAGTATACATCATATAGTCGTCAAATATGTGAATCAATAAAATGGTGCCAAGTGACAAAACATTTGCCCTTTACGTGCAATCAAGCTAACGTCTCTCCTTGTGTTTGTGCAACACGAGATTAGTCTTCGTTAGGCAAAATCTTGTATTCTCATTCCTTTGGTTGCACAAGCCCCATTATCTTTGTGTGTGTGTGTTCTATTGTTTCCTTCCTCTACATTTGAGATCAACTTGCATACTCTGAGTTCGTTTGGATCTTGCCCAATCATTCATTTGGTCCGCTAACCTTATCGAGGCCTTGTTGGGAGCTGGTAGGTGTGCATTGGGAACACGTATCAACACAATTTTGTTCTATTGGTTCACATTGGACAATCTTTGATCCTTTTCATCCAAGGAGTAGAGAATGTAGAGTAGAGAAGGTAGCTTGATATTGTCCATTCCTTTAGCCACTTACTATTTGCCCTAGTGCCATGATGTATAGGGAGTGTGGAGCAAACATCGATGGACATGCGGCAAAGCCTCAAAAACTTCATCGCCACCACTCTAGCGGAGAGTGCCACACAAGCAATAAGGATGTTGGTGGCCATGGCGACTCAGCCAACAAGCACAATAAGTCAAGTACCTCTGCATCAAGAAGGTGCAAAGACAAGGGCCACCATCGAACTCATCGACAAGGGTAGCACCCTCCGACGATGTAGAGAGGGGGGGAGGTGGCTGGAGCTAGTGTTTCGCCCAGCCGCTGCCCACGGGAGTGACGAGCGGCGAGGGGAAAGGGGTCAGTATCCAGCGTTCTCACTTATGATTGTTGCCACTTGCTATGACCTATACCATGCGTACACCATTTATCGTTGTCCATATTTTGTGTTAACAGTGGTGTGCAAGAGAAGAGATGCATCACAATGGATGATGCATTTGTGTACCATGCACACAAATTCTTCGATTTTTTGGTGCATGTGTAGGTCTCAAGTACATGGTGAGCGTCCAATACCACATGACGATGCGATGTCTTTCCCATGGTGATGATGACCTTGATCCGATGGCGGATCTTCCAAGGGGGTGATGCAGAGATCCCATGGACATCACCATGTCAAGTGTCCCATCGTCAAGAGACACGCAACATCTAATTCATACATGTAAAGGTGAATCTTCACCTATATGCGTGTTTACTTGACAATCTCATGGATGGTACACTACTTGACCCTCCTCCCTTGTGCATGCATAGGTTTGAGCGGAGCATCACACGAGTCTCCTATATGTGTGTTTACTTGACAATCTCATGGATGGTACACTACTTGACCCTCCTCCCTCGTGCATGCATAGGTTTGAGCGGAGCATCACACGAGACGAGTGCAAGCACAAGAGTACCCCTACCCGTGAGGGAACCCTGGAAGCAGCAAGGGAAGATGGGGCAATGGAAGAAGGGGTGCAAGCCGAACAACCAGACAATCAGGTAACCGTCTGCGCGAAGGTTGAAACCTTTTGTTGCCACCGGACTGTCCGACCCCCTAACCAGACAGCCCGATAGTGCTGCATGCGAGCAGAGTTTGTGCATGGCCCTTGTATCTCCCCTTTTTGCCCCTCACTTACTCGTTCATGCCTTGGACCTATATATACCCCTCGCACTCCTCCATTTCAGGGTTAGCTAAGATAGAACTGAAATCATAGAGCTTAGCTCATGTATCTCACCTTACGGGATTCCTCTTGAGGGAGAAGACTCCATTAGAGTACAAGGCCACCTAAGGGTGAAGACTCCAAGGAGTTCAAGGCCACCTAAGGGTGTAGGCCCTTTGAGCATTAGACCTCCATCCATGGAGAAACTTTCCCATGTGGAATTCAAGCCCTCCTTGTCGTAGGACATGGGGAAGAACCCTATCTTGTTCCATCTCTCTCTTGTAGATGATTTGGGTCAAGGATCTATCTCTGTATATCTTTTATTGCATCTATGAGAGTTGATTTGTTTCCTCTTGATTCCCTCTGTGTTCTTTGTGTTCTTCCTTAAATCCACCTCCAATTTGTGAAGATTGGGCCACCATAGGGTTTGCCCGTATCAAACACCTTACAATCTAAGCTAATATATGGTTGCGAAATAAGTGGACAGGGTAGTTTATTATACCATATTGTAGTGCCAACTCTACTCCGACAAACAAAAAAGATGACAACATCCACCAGATGCGCCAACCACATATGACGTGACATCCTCTTAAAAACGCCAAAACGAATGGCCTGACTAAAGTGTTTTAAGTTTCAAAAGGGGCCACCGAGGTAAAATAATGCTAATAGTCACCTTTTGACACATGAGGCAATTTGAGCCGGCATGCCATGGGTCACAACTACAACTAGTAAACTATCACTGAAGAACGTGTCCCCTATTTGTTTCTCTTGATGGTCTTTCTTCTCTAGTTGAGGAAGGAATATCAAATGTAACCCCGGTGAAGGTGTGTCGATGAGCATCAGGCATATCGCACCTATTATTTGCAGACGACACCTTACTATTCTTTGAGGCTAAACATGAGCAAGCAGTCCCAGTTAAAAATATTTTGAACAAGTATGCTTTGGCCACAAGTAAGCTAATGAATAACATTAAGTGCTCAATTATGCTTATTGATATCCATGATACCCTAGGGACAGAGACAATTGATTTTGAAGAACGATACCTTGGCTTACCCACTACTAATGGACGTATGGTGAGAGGCAAGTTTCAAAACTTTAAAGAAAAGTTGACCAAGAGATACTATTATGGGGCTGCCTGTCACAAGGTGGTAAGGAGGTTTTTATAAAATCTATAGCGCAGCCCATATGCGCATTCATCATGAGTGTCTTTAAGCTCCCGCCAGGCCTATGTGATGATGCAAACCAGATGGTTAGGAACTATTGGTGGGGCTCTGAGAAGGGGAAAAGAAAGGCTATTTCTGAGACAACGACAACAACAAAGCCTTCAGTCCAAACAAGTTGGGGTAGGCTTGAGCTGAAACCCATAAGGTCTCGCAACCAACTCATGGTTCTGGCACATGGATAACAAGCTTCCACGCGGCCCTGTCCATGGATAGTTCTTTGGTGATATTTAGCTCAGTCCATATGCACATTCATCATGAGTGTCTTTAAGCTCCCGCTAGGCATATGTGATGATCTAAACCAGATGGCTAGGAACTATTGGTGGGGCTCTGAGAAGGGGAAAAGAAAGGCTCTTTCCGAGATTTCTATCTATTTAATCAAGCTCTTTCTCAAAAACTCGCTCCAACAACAACAAAGCCTTTAGTCCCAAACAAGTTGGGGTAGGCTAGAGCTGAAACCCATAAGATCTCGCAACCAACTCATGGTTCTGGCACATGGATAGCAAGCTTCCACACACCCCTATGCACGGCTAGTTCTTTGGTGATACTACAATCCTTCAGATCTCTCTTTACGGACTCCTCCCGTTAAGTAAAAAACTCACTCCAGCATCCGCAAAGTCCAACCGAACTATCCTCGCTACTTCGTTGCTAGACAGACATGGCGGCTACTTGCATTCCCGGACAGCCTATGTATGTTGAGAGTAAAATACTACCCCCATGGCAAACTAGAGGACACCGTACTCTCAGGGAACCATTCATCTTCATGGCAAGGCATAGCTCATGGGCTTCAATTATTGAATAAGGGCTTGGTTTCGGGCATTGGAAATGGCACACAAGTTAGAATTTGGTGGGACAGATGGATTCCATGAAAGTATTCATAAAGTGATTTCACCAAAAGGAAGATGCAGACTTCATTGGGTTTTCGAGCTAATGGACATCAATGGTGCTTGGGACACAAATATTGTTCGCCCGCTTGACACTGAGGAGATTTTGAAAATAAAAACTTGCTCCCGACACGCTAAAGATGTCATTGCTTGGGTAGGCGAAAAATCTGGCAACTTTATGGTCCAGAGTGCACACCGGATGGCATTGGAAGAGAAAAGTCACGCTGCTCAGAGTTCTTTGAGCTCCTCGCCCAACGGCGACAGGTCTATGTGGAAGCGGGTTTGGGCAAGATTAGCACCACCAAAGGTCAAAGTTTTTGCCAGGAAACTTGCTTCAAATTCGCTACCAACTTGGGACATTAAGCTCTCTAGGAACTTGGAAGTTAATGATGGTTGTCCGTTATGTTCAGCTGATCGCGAGGACTCCTTTCATGCCATGTGCCGCTGTACTTTGGCTAGAGCCCTGTGGAAGGACATGTCGACCTCCTGGTCTTTACCGGATGTATCACGCTAGTCGAATACAGGACCTGAATGGATTTTCCACCTGCTATGTAACTTGACAAAAACCATGAGACTCAAGGTTCTAATGTTGTTTTGGAGAATATGGGTATGTACAAAATGAGACGCATGGGAAGGTTGTACCACTTGTTGATGTATCCAGAAGGTTTCTTTGCAGCTTTGTTTCCTTGATCCTCAACATCTCTCAAAACCATGAATATGATCTAGTGAAAGGGAAGGGCGTTCTGGACGAATGCGAAGCACCTGGGCTCGCTGTGGCACATCCTGCTGCTTCGCTCATAGAACTCAAAATGGGAACCTCCGGATGTTGGTTGGATCAAGTTAAATACAAATGGACCGTATCTGCCCTCGGAGGGTTCAGCGGCAACCCATAGGGTGCTCAGAGACTCAAGTGGAGCGATCATATTTACAGCATACCGCAACCTAATCAAATGTGATAATGCCCTTGAGTTAGAACTGTCAGCAATCTCTCAAGGTGTATCTTTAGCTCTACAATGGAGTAATCTGCTTATCAATGTAGAATCGGGCTGACTTGACTCTTGAGACTGTCAACTTGTTGAGAAGCAATTAAATTGGTAGGTCAAAGAAACTGAAACTCAATCCCGAGATATGCCAGCCAGAATGCCGCAGGCTTGGGAGGTAACATGAGGCAGGGTTGACAGATTAACCCCGAGCAATCTAGTTTTTCTATTCCTCCTAGCTTCCGAAATTCCGATCTGCACCTCGGATTCGCAATAGCAGCAAAGAAAAAGGAAGGGGCGGGTTGGCCTTCACCTTTTGAGACTTCGGCCCCGTTTGATAACAAAGTATTTCCTAAGTATTCTCAAAATACTACAGTTTTTATTACTGTAGTTTTATTTACAAAGGGTTGTTTGGCTGCCTCTAAAAAACTGTGATTTTAATACTGCAGCTTTTGCCAAACCACAGTATTTTCTCTGTATATAAAAAAGAACCCCATACCTCTTTCTAAACAACTGAGCAGCCAAAAAGAAGGGTCGGATGGAGCTTAGGCAATAGGTAGGGTGCAAGTACAAATTGTCTCAGCTGAGGTCTGTTAGTTGTTCATTACCTGCGGCTGCAGTACTTGAACACTCTGCTTTCTTTCATCAGCACTGGCAAAAAACTGACATGGGAATTTTTCTCTCTTCCTTGATGTCTATATGATGATTCAAAGGATGTTTTCATCACATTTTACTAGGTGGTAAATGTTTTGTTTGATTTTCATAGACCAGCTGTGTGTGGTGCTTATGTTACACAGAAGAATGTTTGAGCCAAAATCTATACGTTCGATTCATGTGCCCTCTCCTTGCAAATGTCTGGTATGAAGGTTTTTAAGTACCTAAGATTGCTCAAAGGTCATCTGCTAATTACTCCGCCGCCGTCGCTGCTGCTAATCATCATTAGTCTAATCGATCCATATATTACAGCGTTTTGTGACGGCTAGCCAGGCGATCCACGATGGCTAGCTAGCTTCAAATGCATGCATAGCTAACGGCTAGCCAGGAAATTTTACAGCGTTTTGTGACGTAGCCAAACAAGTAGTCTGTATCGTGAATACTTCAAAAAATGTTGTTATATTAAAACCATGGTATTTTGTACCTACAGGCTAAATTATTGTAGTTTTTGATACTTTGGTTTTTATAGTACTTTGCTATCAAACAGGGCTTTCCTCTAACTTTCTTGATCCGGGAGATCCAAAGGAAACTACTTGAACAGATACTGGTATTACTCATATACGTCGCACTCAAAACAATGTAAGCCATTCTATGGCAAGTTATTGTAGAGTTTAGAGCCGCACGGTTGTTTGGTTAGGTTCAGGACCTGATGAGGTCAAAAAACTTTGTGAATCTGATTGTAACCCTACTGTTTGAGTAATACAAGTATCTCCACGCAAAAAAAAAACTGAGCATGTCTACAACTAATGACCAAATATGCAAAGCAGCTGAATATTGCCAAAAGTGATTGTAACTGAAGAACATTCTACTGCCTAAGCAGCGCAAAAATCTACAACTATTTCACATGAAACTTAATAATATATATGCGGATGCAAACAATTAGAATATGTCCACTCCCTAAGCTGCACAAGAATCTACTTCATATGAAAATGAAAAATATTGTATATGCGGATGCAAAGAACTACTCCCTCAGTCCCATAATGTAAGACGATTTTTGACTCAACAATGTCTTCCATTATGGGTCGGAGGGAATAGGAAAAAAGAGGCTGAGTGCATTGGAGAAGAGGAAAAACAAATCGTGTTCTAGCATCTTCTGCGACTCTCATCTGTGCCAAGTTATAGAACTGCCCAAAGTTCATGAATTAGCAAACTTGCTCAAAAGGTGAGAAAGTAACAGCAAAGTACCTGTTTGGCGAGCGAGCACGCACGATCAGGCGAGTTGAGGATCTCATAGTAGAACACGGAGAAGTTGAGCGCGAGGCCCAGCCTGATGGGGTGAGTCGGTGGCAGCTCCTTCATGGCTATGTCCTAGAGCAAGGAACCACCCAAGATCCAAAAAAAAAAAGTCAAACCGCTCATCAGAGGAAGGGAGAAAAGCTAGTTAAAGATAGGGGGATACCTGAGCGGCCTGGTAGGCACCGAGGGTGGAGTCAGCGGCATCCTTGCGCTCGGCGGCCGACTTGAACTCCGCGAGGTAGCGATGGTAGTCTCCCTTCATCTTCAGGTAGAATACCTTGGCGTCGACGGCGGCGGCGGCGGGGACTAGGCGTTCGTCGAGGAGACGGAGGATCCCCGCGCAGATGTTGGAGAGCTCGGCCTCGACAAGTGCGCGGTACCCGCGCGCCGCGGCGGCGTGCCCCGCCGCTCCACGCCCTTCCTCCTTCTGCTCGATGGAGGACACGATGCGCCAGGAAGCACGACGCGCCCCGATGACGTTCTTGTACGCGACTGAGAGCAGGTTCCTCTCCTCGATGGTGAGCTCGACGGTCCCCGCCGCCGCCACGACCTTCTCCATGAACTCGACCATCTCCTCGTACCGCTCGGCCTGCTCCGCCAGCTTCGCCAAGTAGACCATCTCCTCCCTCGTTGCCGCTGCCTTTGCCATCGCTGTCGACGATCTGGTGTGTGCGCGTGGGCGTGTGGCTGTGGCTGTTGCTGTTTCTCGGCGGAGTGGGTGGGTGCAGGAGGGGAAGTGGGGAGGAGGAGCGGCTGCGGTTTTAAAACGAGGGGAGGGGAGGGGAGAGCATCTACAACCGGACCCCACTTCCCCGAAAACGTTCGCGTGTGGCTGTTGCGGTTTCTCACCGGAGTGTGGGTCAGGGCAGTACCGGGGAAAATGGAGGCCCGGTGCAGAAAATGGGCCCTCGCCATCCCATCCCATTGTTATATTGTGAGCTAAAATGGAGCCTTGTCTAAAAAAAATGCTAAAATGGAGCCATCTCATGGCACAAACATTCTCAACCATCGGATTGAGTGTCCAAACTAATCCGGACCATCGGATCTTCAGATGGCTTGATCTGGGCCGTTGGATCGACTTTGATGTGACAATCAATGAATAGTGTTGTTTCGTTTTTACTTTTGATTTTTTTTCTTTGGCTCGCTGACTGGTGGGCCGAGAGGTGGGCGGTCCACTACTGTCAGTGACTCTGCACGATCGGTGCTGGTCCATATGAGTGCGAGGGTCATGCCACCACTAGTAAAATCTGGTGGCTACCGAGGGTAATTTTGACTTTTGTCGACCTAGGAGAGGGGTGTCGATAGGGCACTGACCGCATCACCCTCTCTCTTCGTCTCCTCACTTCCCCCATTCTCTCCTTGTTCCCCTAACCCTAGCTTTTCTCTATGCCGCCGCCACCACCCGTCCTCCCGCCCCTAGCGCCGCCACCATGCCTTCTCTCCTCCCGTTACTCACCACCACTGGCCCTCCTCGTCCTTGCCTTCGGTTGCGATGCTTCTGTCTCGTCGAGCTCACCGCCCCCGTCCTGGGCCTTGAAGCGTCGTCGGGAGGAGCAAGCGGACTGCCTCTCGCGCGCCGTCACCACCGCCTGGAGAAGGCTCGCGCGATGGTCGCCGGCATGCATCCTCTCCGTGTGGCACAGGTTGAACTCGCATCCCTCTTCCATCCCTCTCATCTCTCTCTGCCCCTTTCGTTGCTGCTCCCCTTTCTCCTGTACAAGTGCGGGCACTTTTTGGTCGGAGCCGAGCTCCCGGTCATGGCCGGCGTGGCCATGGGAGCTGCTCCCCTTGTTGTTGTACAGGTGCGGGCACCCACACACACACATGCTCCCCTCGCTCCTGGAAGCCAAGCGGGGCCTTAATCGCAAATTAATTTACATCAACAATTGTTCTGTGTGCATCTAGATCCACCTCGACATCATGTCTTCTCACAACAAGGTTCTTAGATCTGGTGGTGGCTTCGCAGGCTCCGGTGACCATCCAAATCACCTCTTCAGTCCATCTATCTTCTCAAGGGGGGCGCAGGTCACTTGTTTCAATGAGGACATGCACGACGTCACGCTCCATTTCCAGATCATAAGCTTCTCTAAATAGGTATATAACCACAAGGTTTCACTTGTTACTTATTGCCAAGATACTCACAACTCACAAGGTTTGATGGGGCTTCCAAGCAAACTTAAGTCGTCTAAGTTCGTTCTGAAATGTGAACAATGTTTGGTTGGTGACTCTTGTCTATAGTTTTGGAGTTCTTTGCGTTGTACTGACTGACTAAAAATTCAATTGTTTGTGTTGAGCTCTGTTGAAAACTATCTAATTGAGAGACATAACTTGGTTTGTGTTCCCTATTCCTCACTTCTGGATTTGGGCATTGGACCGAATTTTGCAGAAAAATGTTACTCAAACAAAGACACTGGAGTAGAAATCTTACCCACAAAACTGGGGGTGGGGGCTTCTTGCAAGGCTGTGTAGGAATCCGGAGGGCTGGTCTTCGGCAAGGTCACAACACGTGTGAGCTCCTCCTTTTGATATCTTGACCATGATGTAATTTGGATTTTATATGGCTGCTCCTTATCAATGTGGTTTCAAATTATTCTGCTACTCCAAAAGGTTCTATTTGCAGGTATTGTAATGTTTGCTTGCACCTAGCTCCTAAACACACATGGATCCCGCATTTTATTTCTTTTGTTGTCTCATGTATTTTCATATGATGGTATAGTTCATCATTGAGCTGAATGCTTAAATGAAACTCACTCCGGGTGAGAACAGGGTATACTTTTTGTGATGCATGGTGGATTGTCCTTTTAGCTTCTTAGTCATTGTGTATGGATGGTTTGGTTAATGCCAGTTTTAATCGCTGACATGATCTTGGAGGTTTGGTTCAATTAAAAATATCATGTCATGTTACTAACATAGATGCTATTTTATTATAACTACCCCTTTCTTCCTGTCACAGTAGTGCTACTTCTTAAGCTTGTGTTGGTTTTTCCCTTGAGGGTGATGCAGCATAGTAGAGATAAGTATTTTCCTCAGTTAAGAACCAAGGTATCAATCCAGTAGGAGAAACATGCAAGTCCCAAATAGATGCACCTACACAAACAATCAAACACTTGCACCCAACGTGATAAAGGGGTTGCCAATCCCTTCACGGTCACTTGCAAAGGTGAGATCTGATAGAGATAGATAAAACTATATAAAATATAAAATATTTTTGGGTTTTTGGTTTATAGATCTGAAAAAAAAAGATTGCAAAATAGTAGATCGGAAACAAATATGATGGAAAATAGACCCGGGTGTCGGTGTCAAAACTGGCCGATCTCGGGTAAGGGGTCCCGAACTATGCGTCTGAGGATCAAAGGTAACAAGGGACACAGGGAACACGATGTTTACCCAGGTTCGGGCCCTCTTAATGGAGGTAAAACCCTATGCCCTGCTTGATTGTATTTGATGAGTATAGGGGTTACAAGAGTCGATCTACCTTGAGATCGTAATGGCTAAACCCTAGATGTCTAGCATATATGAATTCTGATGATCCCTATGGACTAAACCCTCTAGTTTATATATACACCAGAGGGGTACAGAGGCGGTTTACAAGGGAAGGAACAATACATCCGGTCTCCAATCTTGCCTTCCACGCATCTAGGAGTCCTATCCGAACACGAGGAATAATCTTCTGTTCTATCTTCACGGTCTATAAGCCCAGCACATGCTTGAATAGGCCGGGCACCTAAGGACCCCCGAATCAAGGTCTCCCTCAGTAGCCCCCGAACTTGCCTTCAATGACGACGTAGTATCCGGCTTATGTCTTCGGCTTTGCAAGGCGGGTTCTTCATTATACTTCGAACCAACGACAACCTGGTTCTGACCTCTATGTGAAAGGATCGATATGGTTGACTAGAGGGGGGTGAATAGGCAACTAACAATTTTTAGCTTTTCTTTTACCAAATTAAACTTTGCATCAAAGTAGGTTGTCTAGATGTGCAACTAGGTGAGCAACCTATATGATGCAACAACAACGAGCACACAAGCAAGCAACAGAAGTGACACTAATAAGCTTGCACAAGTAAAGGTACGAGATAACCAAGAGTGGAGCCGGTGAAGACGAGGATGTGTTACCAAAGTTCCTTCCTTTTGAGGGGAAGTACGTCTCCGTTGGAGCGGTGTGGAGGCACAATGCTCCCCAAGAAGCCACTAGGGCCACCGCATTCTCCTCACGCCCTCACACAATGCGAGATGCCATGATTCCACTATTGGTGCCCTTGGAGGCGACGACCGGACCTTTACAAACAAGGTTGGGGCAATCTCCACAACTTAATCGGAGGCTCCCAACAACATCACGAAGCTTCACCACAATGGACTATGGCTCCGTGGTGACCTTAACCGTCTAGGGTGCTCAAACACCCAAGAGTAACAAGATCCGCTAGGGATTGGTGGGGGAATCAAATTTCTCTTGGTGGAAGTGTAGATCGGGGCCTTCTCAACCAATCCCGAGCAAACCAACAAGTTTGATTGGCTAGGGAGAGAGATCGGGCGAAAATGGAGCTTAGAGCATTAATGGAGCTTTGGGGGGAAGAGGTGAGTCAACGAAGAAGAAGAGGACCCCCTTTATAGAAGGGGATCCCATCCAACCATTACCCCCAAAACAGCCCCGCACAGGGCGGTACTATCGCAGGTGGCAGTGGTACTACCGCTGGACCCAGCGGTACTACTGCTCCCCCTTGCGGTACTACCGCCCAGCCTGGGAGGGCTCGAAGAGAGAGCAGGAAACGTGCCCAGCGTGGTACTGCCGCGGTGGTAGGGCGGTACTACCGCCCTCGAGCGGTACCGCCGCTTCTACAAGCGCTACAAAGTGCCGCTCAACCCGACACGAGAGGCGACCCCCTCGAGTCGACGCGGTAGTAGCCCGGTACCGCAGCGGTACTACGGCTGAGAACCTTAGCTATTAGGCATGTCGCGGTCTTAGTGGGTCGCTCCAAAAAGTTAATCACATAGAGACCGTTCTCGACATGCCCAACTGATGACCCACAAGTATATGGGATCTATCGTAGTCCTTTCGATAACTAAGAGTGTTGAACCCAACAAGGAGCAGAAGGAAATGATAAGCGGTTTTCAGCAAGGTATTCTCTGCAAGCACTGAAATAATAGGTAACAGATAGTTTTGTGATAGGATAATTTGTAACGAGTAACAAGTAACAAAAGTAAATAAAGTGCAGCAAGGTGGCCCAATCCTTTTTTTAGCAAAGGACAAGCCTGGGCAAACTCTTATATGATGTAAAGCGCTCCCGAGGACACATGGGAATATCATCAAGCTAGTTTTCATCACGTTCATATGATTCGTGTTCGGTACTTTGATAATTTGGTATGTGGGTGGACCGGTGCTTGGGTACTTCCCCTACTTGGACAAGCATCCCACTTATGATTAACCTCTATTGCAAGCATCCGCAACTACAACAAAAGTATTAAGGTAAACCTAACCATAGCATGAAACATATGGATCCAAATCAGCCCCTTACGAAGCAACAGATAAACTAGGGTTTAAGCTTCTGTCACTCTAGCAACCCATCATCTACTTATTACTTCCCAATGCCTTCCTATAGGTCCAAATAATGGTGAAGTGTCATGTAGTCGACGTTCACATAACACCACTAGAGGAGAGACAACATACATCTCATCAAAATATCGAACGAATACCAAATTCACATGACTACTAATAGCAAGACTTCTCCCATGTCCTCAGGAACAAACGTAACTCTCACAAAGCATATTCATGTTCATAATCAGAGGGCTATTAATATGCATATAGGATCTGAACATATGATCTTCTACCAAATAAACCAACTAGCATCAACTACAAGGAGTAATTAACACTACTAGCAACCCACATGTACCAATACCGGGCTTAGAGACAAGAATTGGATACAAGAGATGAACTAGGGTTTTGAGAGGAGATGGTGCTGGTGAAGATGTTGATGGATATTGCCCTCTCCCGATGAGAGGAGCATTGGTGATGACCATGGCGATGATTTCTGTAACACCCCGGATGTAATTTACCTTATCTGTACTCCAACTCTTGCCGTTTCGGGAACCCTAAGTTATTTTATTTCCTCGTTGTCGGGTTTTTATCTCCGTGTGTTTTGTCTTTGTCATGCATCTCATATCATGTCATCATGTGCATTGCATTTGCATACGTGTTCATCTCATGCATCCGAGCATTTTCCCCGTTGTCCATTTTGCATTCCGGCGCTCCTATGTCCTCCGGTGGTCCTTTCTACCTCTTTTTCGTGTGTGTGTGTTAAACATTTTCGGATTGGATCGAGACTTGTCATGCGGCCTTGGTTTACTACCGGTAGACCACCTGTCAAGTTTCGTGTCATTTGGACTTCGTTTGATACTCCAACGGTTAACCGAGGGACCGAAAAGGCCTCGTGTGTGTTGCAGCCCAACACCCTTCCAATCTGGCCCAAAATCCACCTAAACCTCTCCCATCGTCTAGAGCGTTCGATCACGATCGCGTGGCCGAAAACCGCACTCCATTTGGAGCTTCCTAGCGCCCGGCTCCCTCGTCCCCGCCGCCCAGTCCTTCGCCGCGCCGCCGCGGCTTGAGCTCGCCGGCGACCGCGCCAGGGAGCGCCGCCAAGCTCGGCGCCGGTCATCCTCCGCCGCCGCGCGCCCACCTCCGGCCGGATCCGGTGAGGTCCGGCCCGGGGGCATCTTCCCCGATCTTCCCCACGCTCTCCGGCGACTCTCCGGCCGTCTACAGTGCTCGCTGGCGACGAACCTCGATCTGCACGCAAACCCTAGATCCGGATCGGTTGACTTTTTGCCCCTCTCTCAGTATTTTTTTTGCATTTTTCCGCATGCCATAACTCTGTCATCGTAGCTCCGATTCGTGCGTGTAGCATATCAAAATGTTCGTCTCGACGAGTACATCATTTGATATCATTGCATCATTTTCATTTGAACTCATCTTGATGCCCGAGATGCTGTTGGAAGAGGGCTATGTGAGGAATATGTCAGATCTGTTTCAGCAAATGGCCTTTTGTCATTTTTGCCATGATTAATGTGTGCATGATATGATCCTGAGCTCTACATGTGTTTTGTAGAATGTCATGCCATCTTTACAGGGGTGTATGCCATGTATTTTTTTGATCTTCGTGGTGACTAGCACAAGCATGCAAAGTAGCTTACTCGATGATGCTGATTTCAGGGACTTAGAATTTCACTAAGTCCTTGTCTTGATATTGTTTTTATGCCATATGTTCATGTTGTTTCCTAGTGATCCGTGCCTCTTTTGAGAATGATCAGTAAGGATGTTTTGTTAAATTGTGGTGCTCTATCCATCCATGTCTTTGTTTGCATTTATGGAGCACCCTAGCTTGAGTCAATCGATCTCTACTTTTGCTATAAATTGTTCCCGGCAGATTGTTAACATGTTTAGCGATTTTGCCGAGCTTGTTGCTATTGATCCGTGCATGCTATGTTGTTGTTCTTGCCATGTCTAGCTTCTATGCCATGTCTTCTTGATGGGTGTATGCTTATTTTGTCATGCCATGCTCTGTAGTGAGTGCATCGAGCTCGTAAACATGCCTACTCGTTAACTGTTTTGCATGCTCCAGTTTTTCACTAAGTCTGAATCTGTTTGTGTTTTTGCTATGTTCACATGCTTGCAATTGTATTTTCTGATCCCTTTTGGCTCAAGGTCACTAAGGGACTTTTGTTATGTGCTTAGAGTAGCTTCATGCCATGCCTTGTTTTGCCATGATATGTTTTTGTATCATGTAGTTTTCATGCTCTAAAGATTGCTTCCTGCTGATAAATTCCAGACTTGTGTTAATTTCACTAAGTCTGAAACATGTTATCATTTGCACTTTTGCCATGCTTGTTTGAACCTGTTAATGGATGAATTAGCCGTAGCTCAGTGTTCATCTTTTGTCAAGCATCATGAGTGGATCCCTTCCATGTATTTTGTTGTCATGTTTGAGTGCTGTAGCATATTTATCTTGATGCATTTAGATGGCTACTTGCTGATTATCGCAGACCAGTGCCATATTTGTTTTGCTTGCCATTTCCAAACCGTGCATCCGATTCCGGTGATCTTTATATCGATTTCGACCGAAATCACCTCACCTTTCTAGTGGCACTCTTGGATTTCCAATTTGAGGCCAGGTTCAATCATTCCTTTCCAAATCTTGCATATGCATCACATATCGTATCCCGCATATCATACCATGTTTGCATCATGTTGCTTGAGCATTGCACGTGGTTGATTGTGCTCCTTTTGCTTGTTGTTATTGTTTGGGTAGAGCTGGGAGACAAGTTCGTGAACGAGGAGCCCGTTGAGTTTGCTTACGAGGATCAAGACAACTCTGAGTACTTTGCAGGCAAGATGACCATACCCTCGAAATCACTTCTATCTTTGCTTGCTAGATGCTCGCTCTTTTGCTATGCCTATGCTACGATACCTACCACTTGCTTATCACGCCTCCCATATTGCCATGTCAAACCTCTAACTCACCATGTCCTAGCAAACTGTTGTTTGGCTACGTTACCGCTTTGCTCAGCCCCTCTTACAGCGTTGCTAGTTGCAGGTGAAGATTGGAGATAGTTCCTTGTTGGAACTTGCTTATTGTTGGGATATCACAATATTATCTTTTTTATCTTAATGCCCCTATATACTTGGTAAAGGGTGGAAGGCTCGGCCTTATGCCTGGTGTTTTGTTCCACTCTTGCTGCCCTAGTTTCCGTCATATCGGTGTTATGTTCCCGGATTTTGCGTTCCTTACACGGTTGGGTTATAATGGGAACCCCTTGACAGTTCGCCTTGAATAAAACTCCTCCAGCAATGCCCAACCTTGGTTTTACCATTTGCCACCTAGCCTATTTTTCCCTTGGGTTTCCGGAGCCCAAGAGTCATCTTTATTTAAACCCCCGGGCCAGTGCTCCTCTGAGTGTTGGTCCAAACAGAGCCACTTGCAGCGCCACCTCGGGGAAACTTGAGGGTTGGTTTTAGTTGTACGTAGTGTTCATCTGAGTGTGCCCTGAGAACGAGATATGTGCAGCTCCTATCGGGATTTGTTGGCACATTCGGGCAGTGTTGCTGGACTTGTTTTACCATTGTCGAGGATGTCTTGTAACCGGGATGCCGAGTCTGATCGGATTGTCTTGGGAGAAGGAATATCCTTCATTGACCGTGAGAGCTTGTGATGGGCTAAGTTGGGACTCCCCTGCAAGGATTTGAACTTTTGAAAGCCCTGCCCGCGGTTATGGGCAGATGGGAATTTGTTAATGTCCGGTTGTAGATAACATGAAACTTAACTTAATTAAAATACACCAACCGCGTGTGTAACCGTGATGGTCTCTTCTCGGCGGAGTCCGGGAAGTGAACATGGTGTTGGAGTAATGCTTGACGTAGGTTGTTCTAGGATCACTTCTTGATCATAGTTGTTCGACTGTGCTTTTGCCTTCTCTTCTCGCTCTCTTTTGCGAATAGGTTAGCCACCATATATGCTAGTCGCTTGCTGCAGCTCCACATCATACCTTTACCTTACCTATAAGCTTAAATAGTCTTGATCACGAGGGTGTGAGATTGCTGAGTCCCCGTGACTCACAGATTCCTTCCTAAACCAGATGCAGGGACCGATGATACCGCTCCAGATGATATGACCAAGCTCAAGTGGGAGTTCGATGAAGACTCTCGCCGTTACTATGTGTCTTTCCCAGATGTTCAGTAGTGGTGCCCAGTTGGGGCGATCGGGGACTTTGTCGCATTTGGGGGTTGATCTTTATTTTGGTACCGTAGTTGGACCCTGAGTGTATTGGATGATTGTAATGACTTATTTATGTATTTGTTTGACGTGGCGAGTGTAAGCCAACTATGTACCTTTCCCCTTTATTTATTTACATGGGTTGTTGTGAAGATTACCTCACTTGCAACATTGCTTTCAATGCGGTTATGCCTCTAAGTCGTGCTTCGACACGTAGGAGATATAGCCGCATCGAGGGCGTTACAATTTCCCCCTCCCGGAGGGAAGTTTCCCCAGCAGAACAGCTCCGCCAGAGCCCTAGATTGGTTCCGCCAAGGTTCCGCCTCGTGGCGGCGGAGTCTCGTCCGGAAAGATGGCTTATGATTTTTTCCTCATCGAAAGACTCCATATAGAAGAAGATGGCCATCGGAGGGCCACCAGGGGGCCCACGAGGTAGGGGGCGCTCCCAGGGGGGTAGGGCGCGCCCCCCCACCCTCGTGGGCAGGGTGTGGCCCCCCTGGTGAACTTCTTGCGTTCAGTATTTTTTATATATTCTGAAAACGTCTTCCGTGAAGTTTCAGGACTTTTGGAGCTGTGTAGAATAGGTCTCTAATATTTGCTCCTTTTCCAGCCCAGAATCCCAGCTGTCGGCACTCTCCCTCTTTATGTAAACCTTGTAAAATAAGAGAGAATAGGCATAAGTATTGTGACATAATGTGTAATAGCAGCCCATAATGCAATAAATATCGATATAAAAGCATGATGCAAAATGGACGTATGAACTCCCGCAAGCTTAGACCTTGCTTGTCCTCAAGCGAGAGCCGAAATCGAAAAATATGTCCACATGTTTAGAGATAGAGGTGTTGATAAAAATAAAATATGAACATGAGGGCATTATGATCATTCTTAGAACAACAACTTATATAATTCTTGTCATATGATCTCTTATGCTAGAATAACAATTCAATCACAATTTCAAGTATGAATCATAAACTTCATTGAAAACCAACAAACTATAATCTCAGTCATTGGAGCAATTGCAATTTATCATAACATAGTAAAGAGTCAATACAAGAGCTTTTCAGCAAGTCCACATACTCAACTATCATATAGTCTTTCACAATTGCTAACACACATGCAATACTTATGGGTATGGAGTTTTAATCGGACACAGAGAAAGATAGGGGCTCATAATTTTGCCTCCCAACGTTTTACCTCAAGGGTAATGTCAACAATAATAGTTCATGAAAACTCACATCCAATTAGCCATATATACCAGGATCTTTCCAACATGTTGTGCTTGCCAAAAGATAAAATGTAAAAAGGAAAGGTGAAGATCACCATGACTCTTATGTAAGGTAGAAGATGAAAGTAACAGATAGTCCCTTCGCAGAGGGAAGCAGAGGTTGTCATGCGCTTTTATGGTTGGATGCAAAAAATCTTAATGCGAAAGAACGTCACTTTATATTGCCACTTGTGATATGGACCTTTATTATGCAGTCTGTCGCTTTTATTTCTTCCATATCACACGATCGTATAAAGCTTATTTCCTCCACACCAATCAATCATACATATTTAGAGAGCAATTTTTATTGATTGCACCGATGACAACTTACTTGAAGGATCTTACTCAATCCATAGGTAGATATGGTGGACTCTCATGGCAAAACTGGTTTAAGGGTGTTTGGAAGCACAAGTAGTATCTCTACTTGGTGCACAGAATTTGGCTAGCATGAGGGGGAAAGGCAAGCTCAATCATGTTGGATGATCCATGACAATATAATTTATCTCAGATGTAAGAAAACATAACCCATTACGTTGTCTTCCTTGTCCGATGTTAACTCTTTAGCATGTCATATTTTAATGAGTGCTCGCAATCATAAAAGATGTCCAAGATAGTATATTTATATGTGAAGACCTCTCTTTCTTTATTACTTCCTATTAATTGCAACGATGACCAAAACTATGTTTGTCAACTCTCAACAACTTTTATTCATCATGCGTTTTCTATGTGAGCTCATTACTCTCCATAATATCCATATGATCTCTTTTTTTCTTTTTATTCTTTCTCTTTTCTTTTATTCACTCAAGATCATGGCAAAATAATCAAGCCCTTGACTCAACACTAATCTTTATTATATATAGCTCACGGACTCGATTACGTAGAAGGATCATAAAGCAAAACTCACAACTAGATCATACTAAAACTTTATTCTACTAGATCAAGATATTATCAAAAGAATCGAACTAAGAAAACGGTAAAGATAAAAGTGATGGTGATACGATACCGGGGCACTCCTCCAAGCTTGACAGATGCCAAGGGGAGTGCCCATACCCATGTGATTATGTCTCCTTTGTTGGTGAAGAAGATGGTGGTGATGATGGGTAGTCGCACATTGAGCGTAGGAGGTCTTCCAACTTGCGGATAATGCCCTTGAGTGCTATGATATGCTCCTTCAACAAAATATTTTCATGTGTGAGATACTTGCTTTGTATACGAGCTAGCTCAATCATCTTGAAAGCTTCGATCTCAGTTGGGGTAAGAAGATTGTGATCAAGTTGAAGGATGTCTTCTGTTGCCAGAACTTGGTCCTCCGTGGCCTTCTTGATCCCTTCATCCTTGTTGATATCCATGGGTTCTTCTCTCTTCAGCTCTATCTTCATTAGCCAAGCGTCGTTGCCCTCATTGTTGGAGGAGGAGGGAGATGACATGATGCTTAGCTTTGAAAACCCTGGCAGAAAACAGCTCGAAACAAGAACAAGAGATTTTTGCATGATACGGTGGTCAAAACCTTCGGGAGATTATATAATGAATTCTTACCGACCAAAATACGTAATGTGTAAGAAAACGGAGTCCGGAGAGCACACGAGGTGCCCACGAGGTAGGGGGCGCGCCCAGGGGGTAGGGCGCACCCTCCACCCTCGTGGAGGCCTCGTGTCCTTTCCCGACTGCTTCTTATTTTTCTATTTTTCTAAATATTCCAAAACGGAAGAAAATTGCCATTAGAACTGTTTTGGAGTCGGTTTACTTACCGTACCACATACCTATTCCTTTTCGGAGTCTGAAACATTCCGGAAAGTGTCCCTTATGTATTCCTCCGGGGTTACGGTTTCAATAACATTGGTTTCAACATTTATAGGATTACCTGAGATATAATGTTTAATTCTTTGACCGTTCACCACCTTCGGATTTGTGCCTTCAAAGTCGTTGATTTTTATGGCACTGGAACGATAGACCTCCTCGATAACGTAAGGACCTTCCCATTTAGATAGAAGTTTTCCTGCAAAAAATCTTAAACGAGAGTTGTATAGCAATACATGGTCACCTACATTAAACTCACGCTTTTGTATCCTTTTGTCATGCCATCTTTTAACTTTTTCTTTAAATAATTTGGCATTCTCATAGGCTTGGGTTCTCCATTCATTAAGTGAGCTAATATCAAATAACCTCTTCTCACCGGCAAGTTTGAAATCATAATTTGAGCTCTTTAATAGCCCAATATGCCTTATGTTCTACTTCTAGAGGTAAGTGACATGCTTTTCCATAAACCATTTTATACGGAGACATACCCATAGGATTTTTATATGCAGTTCTATAGGCCCATAATGCATCATCAAGTTTCTTGGACCAATTCTTTCTAGATCTATTAACAGTCTTTTGCAAAATTAATTTGAGTTCTCTATTACTCAATTCTACTTGACCACTAGACTGTGGGTGATAAGGAGATGCAATTCTATTATTAACATCATATTTAGCAAGCATTTTACGGAAAGCACCATGAATAAAATGTGAACCACCATCAGTCATTAAATATCTAGGGACTCTAAACCTCGGAAAAATAACTTCTTTAAGCATTTTAATAGAAGTGTTATGATCAACACTACTAGTTGGAATAGCTTCTACCCACTTAGTAACGTAATCAACAGCAACTAAAATATGTGTATAACCATTAGAGGCAGGAAAAGGTCCCATATAATCAAAGCCCCAAACATCAAAGGGTTCAATAACAAGTGAATAATTCATAGGCATTTCTTGACGTCTACTAATATTACCAATTCTTTGGCATTCATCACAAGATAAGACAAACTTATGGGCATCCTTGAAGAGAGTAGGCCAATAAAAACCGGATTGCAATACCTTATGTGCAGTTCTATCTACAGCGTGGTGTCCTCCATAAGCTTCGGAGTGACACTTGCGTAGGATCTATTCCTGTTCATGCTCAGGTACACAACGTCTAATAACACCATCTACTCCTTCTTTATAAAGATGTGGGTCATCCCAAAAGTAATGTCTCAAATCATAGAAGAACTTTTTCTTTTGCTGGTATGTGAAACTAGGTGGTATAAATTTAGCAACAATGTAATTAGCATAATCAGCACCATGGAGCTGTATGAGAAGCATTTATGACATTTAATTGTTCATCGGGAAAGCTATCATCAATAGGTAGTGGGTCATCAAGAACATTTTCTAACCTAGACAAGTTGTCTGCAACGGGGTTCTCAGCTCCCTTTCTATCAATGTAATGCAAATCAAATTCTTGTGGCAAGAGAACCCATCTAATAAGTCTAGGTTTAGCATCTTTCTTTTCCATAAGATATTTAATAGTAGCATGATCAGTGTGAATAGTTACTTTAGAATCAACAATATAAGGTCTAAACTTATCACAAGAAAATACAATTGCTAGGAATTCCTTTTCAGTAGCAGCATAATTTCTCTGAGCATTGTCTAGAGTTTTACTAGCATATTGAATAACATTTAATTTCTTATCAACTCTTTGCCCTAGAACAGCACCTACAGCATAATCACTAGCATCACACATAATTTCAAAAGGTAAATTCCAATCAGGTGGCTGAACAATAGGTGCAGAGATTAATGCTTTCTTAAGTATTTCAAATGCTTCTACGCAATCATCATAAAAAACAAATGGTATATCTTTTTGTAATAAATTCGTCAGAGGCCGAGAAATTTTCGAGAAGTCCTTAATGAACCTCCTATAAAAACCGGCGTGACCGAGGAAACTTCTTATACCTTTGATGTCCTTGGGACATGGCATCTTTTCAATAGCATCAACTTTAGCTTTATCAACTTCAATACCTATTTCAGAAACTTTATGCCCCAAGACAATACCTTCATTAACCATGAAGTGGCACTTCTCCCAATTCAAGACAAGGTTAGTTTCTTCACATCTCTGCAAAACTCGATCAAGGTTGCTTAAGCAATCATCAAAAGAGGATCCATGGACAGAGAAATCGTCCATGAAAACCTCACAAATCTTTTCACAAAAGTCAGAGAATATAGCCATCATGCATCTTTGAAAGGCAGGTGCATTACATAAACCAAAAGGCATACGTCTATAAGCAAAAGTACCAAAAGGGCAATTAAAAGTAGTCTTTGATTGATCATTGGCTGACACAGGTATTTGAGAGAAACCAGAATAACCATCTAGAAAGCAAAAATGTGTATGTTTGGATAATCTTTCTAGCATTTGATTGATAAAAGGTAAGCGGTAATGATATTTTTAGTAGCTTTATTTAATTTGCAGAAATCAATTACCATCCTATAACCTGTAATAATTCTTTGCGGAATCAACTCATATTAATCATTAGGAACGACAGTAATACCTCCCTTCTTAGGGACACAATGGACATGACTTACCGACTGACTATCAACAACGGGATAAATTATACCTGCCTCAAGAAACTTTAGTATTTCCTTTCTTACCACTTCCTTCATCTTAGGATTCAGTTGTCGTTGATGATCACGAACTGGTTTGGCATCTTCCTCCAAATTTATTTTGTGTTGACATAGAGTGGGACTAATGCCCTTAAGATCATCAAGAGTATATCCAATAGCAGCACGGTGCTTCTTTAGAGTTTTCAATAATCTCTCTTCTTCATGCTCTGAAAGGTTAGCACTAATAATAACATGATATATCTTTTTCTCATCAAGATAAGCATATTTAAGAGTATGAGGTAACAGTTTAAGCTCAAACACGGGATCACCCTAGGGTGGAGGAGGATCCCCTAGGATTTCAACAGGAAAATTGTGTTTCAGGATGGGTTCCTGTTAAAAGAACACTTCATCTATTTCCCTTCTTTCATTCATAAACATATCATTTTCATGGTCTAGAAAATATTGTTCTAAAGGATCACTAGGAGGTACGGCGATAGAAGCAAGACCAATAATTTCATCTTTACTAGGCAATTCCTCTTCACGGTGTTGTCTACGAAATTTAGAGAAATTAAATTCATGAGACATATCACCTGTAAGTGCATCTAGTGCCCCTTAGTGATTTTGGTGTATTGAAGACTTATAGGTTAAGGGATTAATGCATTTGTGAGTGTACACAGGTCTATAAGTCTATGAGGAGTTTGATATTTACAGAGAAAGTCGACCCCTAAAAATGAAGTTCTTCGACTAAAGACTTTGGATTCCTGAAGACTTTCTGAAGACTTTGAAAGTGAAGAAATTGGTGTGACCTTGAAGACTTGGTATTCATTCGAGGAACATGAAGCGTGAAGACTTTTGTTTTCGTAGTTTCATTTCTCTTTCTTGAGTCATAGGAAACACCGTACTGTTAAAGGGGGTCGAGGAAATACTAAGGAAAAATTTCCATGTGATGCTCAACTCAAAATCCTACACCTACCAATACCTTCGAGTGAAGCCATTGGGATTCTCATACAGTCCAGTCATATTCTTTAGTGACAGAGACGAAGTTCTTCTGGTCTCTGAGGAATTTGTTCTGACTGAGGAGTTAGGAATTCGCCAGTGCGGATTACCTACATAGTGAGGAACATGATAGCCCTGAGGATTTTGCTACTCAAAATTCTGACCGTTGCTATGCTATGAGCCAGCTGTCATAAAATATCTATCCACCTAACGGTCATATCATTGAAGGGCATTTATGTCTTATCATGTCGGGCTGCTCCCTAGGCTATAAATAGCCGCCCCTACAACCACTAGCTAGTTGGCTGCTCCGAGAGAAACTGACACTTGTCATTTGAGAGCAACCCATCCTCCGAGGACTTTGAGCGAAAATCATCAAGTGAGGAAAAACCCAAACCCAAACACCTACAAACCCCAAGTGATTGAGCATCACTGAAGAGATTGATCCTGCGTGGATCTGACGCTTGTTACCTTTGAAGACTGTGCTTCTTCCAGACGGTTAGGCGTCATGGTCTAGAGCATCCAAGAGGAATTGTGGATCGCCGAGTGACCAAGTTTGTGAAGGTTCGGAAGTCACCCGAAGACTTACCACGAGTGATTGGACGAGGTCTGTGTGACCTTAGTTCAAGGATAATACAGTGAGGACTTGGTGTCATGAGCTGTGTGTTCAGGACTGGGTGTCCGGGACTGTGTGTCCTCGAGTTTAAATACTCAGCCACTCCAACCAGATGTACAACTGAGCCAGCAGTTGGAACTGGTCTACCAAATCATTGTCTTCACCAAGCTTACTGGTTCTATTTCCTCAACTCATTCATTTCCTCATAACTGTGTTGTGTGATTGTTCATATCTGTTCTTGAAGACTTTGACTGAAGATTTTCTCAATTTCCTCAGTTCAATTTCCTCAGTATGTTTGTCTTCATCTTGTGCTATCCTATGCTTACGCTTCCTGTACTATGTGCCTGTCTTCATTTCATCATGATGACTATGCTTGTGTTCTGTTATGTTTACTTTTGAGTACTTATTCCGCTGCTAGTAGTTCTTCTCTAAGGAATTTCCTCATCTGCAAATTCCTCAGTGAAGAATTCATAAAAATCGCCTATTCACCCCCCTCTAGTAGATATAACGCACTTTCATCACCTAAACCAATAGTAACAACATCCTTTTTGCAATCTATCTTAGCATTAATAGTGTTCAAGAAGGGTCTACCAAATATAATGGGACAAAAGCTATCTTGTGGGGAACCAAGAACAAGAAAATCAGCAGGATATTTAGTTTTCCCACACAAGACTTCAACATCTCTAACAATTACAATTGGTGAAATAGTATCTCTATTGGCAAGTTTAATTGTGACATCAATATCTTCTATCTCAGCAGGTGCAATATCATGCATAATTTCTTTGTATAAGTCATGAGGTATAGCACTAGCACTGGCACCCATATCACATAAGCCATGATAATAATGATCTCCTATTTTAACAGAAATAACAGGCATGCCTACCAAAGATCTAGGTTTATCTTTAGCACAAGGTTTAGCAATTCTAGCGGTCTCATCACGGAAATGAATAACATGCCCATCAATATTATCAGACAAGAGATCTTTAACAATAGCAATATTAGGTTCAACTTTAATTTGCTCAGCAGGTGTATAAGTTCTAATATTGCTTTTACGAACCACAGTTGAAGCTTTAGCATGATCTTTTATCCTAACAGGAAAAGGTGGTTTCTCAACATAAGTAGTAGGAACAATAGGATCATTATAAGTGATAGTATTTTCTTCAACTTTAATAGGTGTAGCTACTTTTACTTCTATGGGAGGATGATATTTAAACCACTTCTCCCTAGGGAGATCAACATGAGTAGCAAAAGATTCACAGAAAGAAGCTACTATCTCAGAGTCAAGTCCATATTTACTGCTAATTTTACGGAAAACATCGGTATCCATAAAAGATTTAACACAATCAAACTTAGGTGTCATACCTGACTCCTTACCTTCGTCGAGGTCCCAATCTTCAGAGTTGCGTTTAATTCTTTCCAATAAATCCCATTTGAATTCAATAGTCTTCGTCATAAAAGATCCAGCACAAGAAGTATCGAGCATGGTGCGATTGTTATCAGAAAGCCGAGCATACAAATTTTGAATAATCATTTCTCTTGAGAGCTCATGATTGGGGCATGAATATAACATTGATTTAAGCCTCCCCCAAGCTTGAGCGATGCTTTCTCCTTCGCGAGGCCAAAAATTATATATATATATAATTGCGATCACGATGAACAAGATGCATAGGATAAAACTTCTAATGAAATTCCAATTTCAATCGTTTGTAGTTCCATGACCCTGTATCATCACATAGCCTATACCATGTCAATGCATCTTCCTTCAAAGATAAAGGGAAGACCTTCTTCTTAATAACATCTCCGGGTACACCGACAAGCTTAAATAATCCACAAACTTCATCCACATATATTAAGTGCTCATCAGGATGCGTTGTTCCGTCTCCTGCAAAAGGATTAGCTAGCAGTTACCCAAAGGAATTTCAAAGCAGACATTTTCATTTTCAGTAGGTTCAGTAGGTTGAGGAGCAACTCTTTGCTCTACTGCTCGGGGTGAAGATACCCCGAACAAGCCCCTTAGAGGATTACTTTCCATAGTAACAAGTGACAGTAAATTTCAGCACACTATATAAAATTTTCCTTACCGAATTCCACCTACCAAAGGCGCTTCACTCACCGACAATGGTGCCATAAAAGAGTCTTGATGACCCACAAGTATAGGGGATCTATCGTAGTCCTTTCAATAAGTAAGAGTGTCGAACCCAACGAGGAGCAGAAGGAAATGATAAGCGGTTTTCAGCAAGGTATTCTCTGCAAGCACTGAAATAATAGGTAACAGATAGTTTTGTGATAGGATAATTTGTAACGAGTAACAAGTAACAAAAGTAAATAAAGGGAAGCAAGGTGGCCCAATCCTTTTTGTAGCAAAGGACAAGCCTGGACAAACTCTTATATGATGTAAAGCGATCCCTAGGACACATGGGAATATCATCAAGCTAGTTTTCATCACGTTCATATGATTCGCGTTCGGTACTTTGATAATTTGGTATGTGGGTGGACCAGTGCTTGGGTACTGCCCTTACTTAGACAAGCATCCCACTTATGATTAACCTCTATTGCAAGCATCCGCAACTACAACAAAAGTATTAAGGTAAACCTAACCATAGCATGAAACATATGGATCCAAATCAGCCCCTTACGAAGCAACGCATAAACTAGGGTTTAAGCTTCTGTCACTCTAGCAACCCATCATCTACTTATTACTTCCCAATGCCTTCCTATAGGACCAAATAATGGTGAAGTGTCATGTAGACGACGTTCACATAACACCACTAGAGGAGAGACAACATACATCTCATCAAAATATTGAATGAATACCAAATTCACATGACTACTAATAGCAAGACTTCTCCCATGTCCTCAGGAACAAATGTAACTACTCACAAAGAATATTCATGTTCATAATCAGAGGGCTATTAATATGCATATAGGATCTGAACATATGATCTTCCACCAAATAAACCAACTAGCATCAACTACAAGGAGTAATTAACACTACTAGCAACCCACAGGTACCAATCCCGGGATTAGAGACAAGAATTGGATACAAGAGATGAACTAGGGTTTTGAGAGGAGATGGTGCTGGTGAATATGTTGATGGAGATTTCCCTCTCCCAATGGGAGGAGCGTTGGTGATGACGATGGCGATGATTTCCCCCTCCCGAAGGGAAGTTTCCCCGGCAGAACAGCTCCGCCAGAGCCCTAGATTGGTTCCGCCAAGGTTCCGCCTCGTGGCGGCGGAGTCTCGTCCAGAAAGATGGTTTATGATTTTTCCTCATCGAAAGATTCCATATAGTAGAAGATGGCCATCGGAGGGCCACCAAGGGGCCCACGAGGTAGGGGGGCATGCCCCCACCCTTGTGGGCAGGATATGCCCCCCTAGTGAACTTCTTGCGCTCAGTATTTTTTATATATTCTGAAAACGTCTTCCATGAAGTTTCAGGACTTTTGGAGCTGTGCAGAATAGGTCTCTAATATTTGCTCCTTTTCCAGCCTAGAATCCTAGCTGCCGACGCTCTCCCTCTTTATGTAAACCTTGTAAAATAAGAGAGAATAGGCATAAGTATTGTGACACAATGTGTAATAGTAGCCCATAATGCAATAAATATCGATATAAAAGCATGATGCAAAATAGATGTATCACCAAAAAAGGCTACATTAAGAGTCTTGCTCCACAAGAGGGCCACGGTACCAATATCAAAGAAAGTGGCAAAGCCCATAAGTGCTAGTTGACGAACGGTAAGTAAATTGTATGCAAGGGACTCAACAAGCATGACCTTCTCGATAGTAAGATCATGAGAAATGACAACTTTTCCGAGTCCCAATATCTTAGAGGATGAGGCGTCACCCCACTCGATGTTGGTGGGCATGGATGGAATCTTTTGCACGTCCACCACCAAGTCCTTGCTTCCGGTCATATGATTAGTAGCTCCACTATCGAGCAACCATGATCCCCACCGGAAGCAAACACCTACAAGAGATCAATGCTTGGTTTTAGGTACCCATTTTTAATGGGTCCTTTGATGTTAGTAACAAGGGTCTTAGGAACCCAAATAGACCATTCAATGTACTCATAAGGAGAACCAACAAATTTGGCATAAACATGCCCATCTTTAGCACGGCACAACACATAAGAAGGGTTAAAGTTGTCGGCTTTGTTGGGAATGGAAGTGTTGCCCTTCTTGGCATCACTACCCCTCACGGAGTTCTTCTCCTTCTCCTTAGTAGCACCCTCTCCCTCCTTCACAAAAGTTTGCTTGAGAGGAGGAGGTCGTTTGACCTTGTCATTCTTCTTCTTGTTCTTGGACTTGGGCACATACCCAATCCCTTCCTTGGCCATAACTCCCTTTTGGTTGGTCAAAAGGTCGTTGAGATTCTTCTCTACTTGTATGCAAGACACAAGACCTTTCTCAAGTTGCACCTTTAGCTTAGCGTTCTCCTCAACAAGATGCACATGCTCACAACATGGGTTAGTAGCATTTTCATTATCAATTAACATCATACGAGGAAAAGTGGCTTTCTCCTTGGTTAGCTTTACTTGAAGTTGATCATGAGACTCTTTGAGGATAGCATGAGCACCCTTCAAGACCTTGTGAGCCTTGTCAAGTAGATCAAACTCCTCTTTGAGTCTAGAAAGATCAACCCCAAGCTTGGCCTTCTCGGAGTTTAGCACACGAGAGACAACAAGAGCATGATCAAAATCTTTCTTTATCTTAGCGTGATCAACGCTGTGTGACTCCTCAAGAGCCAAACGAAGACCACGCTCTTCCTCAAGAGCATTGGAAATATCCTAAATCTCATCGGCATAGTCACGACCATGCCCCTCCATCTTGGAGATAGTATCTTCGTGAGCCTCGATCATGTCATTGGCTTCACCAAGTTGTTCCAGGAGAGCAACAAAATGCTTCTTGGATTTACCCTTGAGTTTACTCATAAAGGACTCAAACTCATTTTCCTCCACATTGGATCCCTCATATTCATCAATGCAATCCGTCAAGGAAGGATTATTAATGATGGTAGTTTTGATGTTGGGGCTTACCTTGTTGGTGGCTTTAGCCATGAGGCACTTGGCGGTGATGTTCTCATTGGGTGAGTCGAAGAGAGACACTCGTGGAGTTTTTGCAATGGCAATGGAGGCCATGGCAACCGACTCACCATCTCCATCTTCATCATCATCCTCGTGGTACTCTTCTTGAACCACCAACGCCTTGTGAGGGGTCTTCTTGGTGAAGTTGCTCTTGTTGGGGAAAGACTTGGCTTTGTTCTTTCGGATGAGCTTGCCACCATTGTCTTCCCTCTTCTCATACGCACACTCCGCAACAAAATGGCTCACATTGCCACAATTGTAGCAAGTCCTCACATGTTGCTTGCTCTTCGTGCCACCTGAGTTGTTCTTGTTGAAGTTTGGCCTTGAGTTCTTCTTGCTCCAAAATTGCCTTGAAGCAAGTGCCATGTGTTCATGATAGGCATACTTTGTATCTTCGGGGTTGCTTTCCTCTTCTTCCTCTTCTTCTTCTTCAACACAAACCTTCACCTTCAATGCAAGGTTGGGCTTCTTTGCCCTTTGAGAGCGAAGCACCGCATTATCGGCGGTCTTGTCCAAGATGTTCGTAGCCACAAACTCATCCAACACTTCACTTGAGGTTAAGGTGTAGAAGTCCGGCCTTTGACGAATGACGGAGGACATGGCCTTGTGGTAAGGCATCATTGCCTTGAGGAATTTGCGCTTGATCCAATTGTCATCCGTGTCCTTGCTCCCATGATCTCAGAGTGAGACCGTGAGTTTGGTTACTCTCCGATAAAGCTCACGAGGTTCTTCATCTTCTTTCATAGCAAACTCATCGGCTTCATCTTGCACTACTTCATAGTTGGAGCATTGAATTCTTGCGCTTCCCCGGTAGAGAGAGACAACACAAAGCCATGCATCTTTGGCCAAGGCAAAGGGCCGAAGATGAGGTGGATCTTCGGGTGGAATTGCATCTTGGATGATGAAGAGAGCATTCTCATTGAATTGATTATCCGCGGCTTCTCGAGGAGTGAAGTTGCTTAGGTCATGCGGATAGAAACCTTCTTCAATGATTCTCCAAAGATTAGTATTCACATGATTTAAATGACGCTTAAAGCGATAAACCCAAGAATCAAAGTCCTCATTTTTCACAATCTTAGGGGGAGGACCGACATGATTCAAATGAGTGGAAGGAATTGGTCCACCATAAACAAGTGGTGGTTCCACATGGGCAAAGATGGCGGTGTCATTTTTACCACTAGAAGAAGGAGCCTTTTCACTACTAGCTTCCCCCTTGTCGGAGTTAGTATTCATCACCTTGTCAGTGGGATCACCCACTTTCAATGATGCAGTGGATAGTTTAAGCCCTTCAATGACTTTAGTAAACATGCTTTCAACCTCGGTCGTCATTGAGGTTTTCAATGTCTCCAAGGCTACATTGAGTTCCTCATGGGAGACCGAGGTTCCCCCATCACCCATAGACGAGATCGGATTCACACCGGAGTGCTCCTCCACACCGTCTACGGTGTCAACCATACTCTTCGGACGGCAAAGTCCTTAGTAAAGAGACGAGGCTCTGATACCAATTGAAAGGATCGATATGGTTGACTAGAGGGGGGGGTGAATAGGCAACTAACAATTTTTAGCTTTTCTTTACCAAATTAAACTTTGCATCAAAGTAGGTTGTCTAGATGTGCAACTAGGTGAGCAAGCTATATGATGCAACAACAACGAGCACACAAGCAAGCAAGAGAAGTAACACTAATAAGCTTGCACAAGTAAAGGTACGAGATAACCAAGAGTGGAGCCGGTGAAGATGAGGATGTGTTACCGAAGTTCCTTCCTTTTGAGGGGAAGTACATCTCCGTTGGAGCGGTGTGGAGGCACAATGCTCCCCAAGAAGCCACTAGGGCCACCGTATTCTCCTCACACCCTCACACAATGCGAGATGCCGTGATTCCACTATTGGTGCCCTTGGAGGCGGCGACCGGACCTTTACAAACAAGGTTGGGGCAATCTCCACAACTTAATCAGAGGCTCCCAACAACACCACGAAGCTTCACCACAATGGACTATGGCTCCATGGTGACCTCAACCGTCCAGGGTGCTCAAACACCCAAGAGTAACAAGATCTGCTAGGGATTGGTGGGGGAATCAAATTTCTCTTGGTGGAAGTGTAGATCGGGGCCTTCTCAACCAATCCCGAGCAAACCAACAAGTTTGATTGGCTAGGGAGAGAGATCGGGCGAAAATGGAGCTTAGAGCATTAATGGAGCTTTTGGGGGAAGAGGTGAGTCAACGAAGAAGAAGAGGACCCCCTTTTATAGAAGGGGATCCCATCCAACTGTTACCCCCCAAAACAGCCCCGCACAGGCGGTACTACCGCAGGTGGTAGCGGTATTACCGCTGGACCCAGCGGTACTACCGCTCCCCCTTGCGATACTACCGCCCAGCCTGGGAGGGCTAGAAGAGAGAGCAGGAAACGTGCCCAGCGCGGTACTACCGTGGTGGTAGGGTGGTACTACCACCCTCGAGCGGTACTGTCGCTTCTACAACTGCTGCAAAGTGCCGCTCAACCCGACACGAGAGGCAACCCCCTCGAGTCAACGCGGTAGTAGCCCGGTACCGCAGCGGTACTGCGGCTGAGAACCACAAGCGGTACTACCACTGGGTACCACGGTACTACCGCTCGGACACAAATCAGCACAACTGCAAGGGGAACGAGCTCTATAGTTGAAGCCGAAAAGCTCAGAGGGTGAGTGAAGGATGTGTACGTGTTGATTCCACCTAAGCCTTACCAAAGTGGACCCCCTCTTGATAGAACGATGACTCCTACGAAACTAGTCCACCAAACAAGAAACGAAGGAGCTACACCGTCTTGAAAAACACTCCGAGGGGAAAGAAATCATCTCATGCCAAAGGATGAATCTCTGAAAGGCTCAAATCACACGGTTAGTCCGCAAACATGTTGTCGTCAATCACCAAAACTACATCGAGAGAGATATGCCTTAACACTATGTTCTGTCTTTATGACTCATTCCTGTTGTCGCTTCGATTTCCATGCGCCGGGTGAATATGAACGTCCTATGACTTTTTTGCAAATAAGCCCCTTATCATGCTCAGATGGCATCTATATAAGGAGATTTAGATCCCCAAATGCCATCTCACATCGCGCAAAAGAAAAACCGTCAAGACTAGCTACGAGAAAAGCCTTCCAACATGGCCAGTGCCCCAGGCTCCTCTTCGCGCCCCCATGGCCCTCAAGAGGGTGATTGGTAGAGTTGCCCAATGCCTCATCTTCAGCTGAGTCGACTCCAGACGCAGGGCTATCTTCCCCTTGCAGATCTAGTTCCCGTTCGAGCAGGATTGGCCTCAATCGGCAACGATGTGATGGCTGAGAACTTCCCCACCCCCAATAAGGAGGAGAGGGTGTGCTTTGTCCCATTATTGTTGTGGGGCCTAGGATTCCCAATACATCCCTTTCTCAAGGGCCTATTGGAATTTTATGGCATCCTACTGCACAACCTCACCCCAGGTTCGATTCTGCACATCTCAGGTTTCGTTGCCCTCTGCGAACTATTCTTAGGCATTGAGGCCCATTTTGAAATATGGAGGAAGTTCTTTTGCCTCGTTCCCCGCCATCGAGGAGGCTCCATATTTGAAGTGGGTGGTGCCGAAGTATGGCGTATAGTCGGATCCGGATACCTCATAGGAACTCCCAAAGAGGTATACCCACCGTGGTCTTCAGAATGGTTCTATATAGATGACGTCCCACTGCTGGACCCAGTTCAGCGCGACCTTCCTGAATTTTCCAGCGCTCCTTTAAAGAAGCATTTCAACTGGCGTCCCTGAAGTCCCAAGGAGGAAAACAATGCAGAAATAAAAAGGTTGGTTAGCAAGGTCAGGTTACTAGCCCATACTGAGTTCTCGATAGTCGAGGTCATGGCTATTGCAATAAAGAGGTGCGTCCAGCCTCTCCAATCCAGAGTAACTCCCTTATGGTGTTACAATGGAGAAGATGATGTGTCCCGTTACAGATGGAAGGGTCCGGATACCCCTACCGAACTAGCCACGATCTTGGCTGGTCTGTATAAGGGTGAAAAAGAAGATTTCCTCCGTTTAAGCTGCTAGGAAGGCTATTCCATGTACAACCCCATATATATATATATATATATATATATATATATATATAGAGAGAGAGAGAGAGAGAGAGAGAGAGAGAGAGAGCTTGATGACGGGGTATTTTATCAACCGAGCCTTGATGGCTCGGAAGTGGCTATCACTGCCGATTACACCCGCCCCTATCCTTTCTCCATCGCAAGTATTCGGAGGGCTCTTAAAAGGAAGTCTCTACTTGCACCTTTATCCTATTATAGTAATCCGGACTTTAATAGGATCAGCGCTCGGCGGACCGTACCTCCTCAAGGGGGGCCCCTATGCAAGGTCATCGTTTAAAACGGAAGGGGACCAGGAGCACTGAAGAAACCTCAGAGTCTTCCAAAAGGTATGTCTGCTTAATGCATCCCTGGGCATGAGTCCAGATAGTTTAAAGTCTCCTTTTATCCTTGATGTCAGGAGAAACATGTGGCAGACGGTGGGAAAACACCCTGTTAGCCAAATGTCCGCCAATCCGGTGCCGGACTCGCCAACTAGGACGAGAGCTGATGCAATGCCAGCGCCGCCGCCTCACGAGGATTCGGACGACGTATCTATCATGAATTCTGAAGTGGAGAGTGTGATGAATCACCGCCGATTGAAAGAGGCCATGCGCGCTCCAGCCTTTTCCGAGCAAGAGTTTACCGCACTCTGCTCGGTGGATATACTGCTCGAGACGGGCTTGCCGGAGTCACTTAGTTGTTCTCAAAGGATATGCAGGTAAAAGTTTATGCAATTTTTATAGTCATATACCAGTAGCCCCCGAGACTTGAAGCGGTGAGGCTAACCGATTTAAGGATCAATGTGACCTGCAGGTTCTCAGAGAGAAGAATACTGCGCTATCCCAGGAGCTAAATGTAAGTCAGACACGGCTAAATGTCGTCACCGCCGAACTAGCGGAGATGAAAAAGGCCGCAATGAGTGCGTCCAGGAAGAAAAAACATGAGGAGGAAAAAGACAAACAATCCGAAGAGATAAAGACCTTAAAGGCTTAGTTATCGGCCGCGCACAAAGAAAATGATAAGTTGAAGGGAGGCATGTTCGACATATCTTCCTTTCTTATTTAAAACCACCCTAGGGGCTCATGTTTAGTCCATAATGCGGAACGTCATGACTCTGTTGCTGCAGGCCTATTAACCGGTGATCGGAAGAAGAGGTATCAAGATTTCAAGGCGACGTGCTGAAGGAACTATTCGTGGTGTATGCTCGGGCCCGAAAAGCCACGAGGAGTATGGTGAAGGCGTTATGGCCATCTGATACCCCTCCAGAAAGTATGGAGGGCTTGGCGAACCTATTCAAAGGTGCCCGGCACCGGTTTGAGCTATGGAAGACATCCGCCTGCCGTGAAGGAGCACGAGAAGCCTGGGCCATGGTGAAAACATGCTTCACCAAGCTCGATCCAAATCATATGGAACGAGTAGGACCACAGGGACCAGACGGGAAAGAAATTCCAGTGAATTTGGTGTATGACCAAGTAATGATACCTGCGAAGTATTCGCAGGAAGACTGTAAGTTAGACAGTCTTATAGATGGAATAGATAAGGAATAGTTATTTGATTTAATGTGTTTAATGTACGTTATAATCGACCTGTACCTTTATCCGAACATGTGAGAAGCTTGTCATCGTAGGCTTTCGGCTTTAACCTCCGAACCAAAATGGTGGAGTGTTTCTGAACCAAAATGGCTTTAACCTCCGAACCAAAATGGCATTCGCTATGTTCGGAAACCAGGCAACCCAGTCATTGTGCTCAAACAGACAAAAAATTTAGTTCGGGATGTATGTTATATTACATATGTAAGAAACATCTTCCAAAGAGAATAGTTCCGTCAAGGGTTCCTTTCCTTGGGTTGGCATGCTGAAATTATGCGCGCCGTGGCTTTGGTCTGCAATACGGAAAAAACTATCCTATATGTTTGAAGAAATACCAGAATGTAACAATTTGTCGTTTGATTGCCGACCAATTATTCTCTTAAGAACGCTAGCTTTCGGCTTCACCCGTCTGAGGTACATGTCCGGATGACCCGGTTGTAACAATTGCAGAGGTGCTCCCTTTACGCCATAGCCAAACAATCGGGAACGTAGGGCATAAACATAGGAGCAAGGCAACCCAGCTTGGCAAAAACTTAAGTCATAGAGGTGCATATAATGGTAAAAAGGGTGTATAAGAGCAAACGACACATATATTGTGAGATCCAGGCTCAGAATAATAGTAATCTATGGTTAAAGAAGCCCCCAGTCATGGTGGTGTGTATACATTTTAGGATGTGTACCCCTCAAGTGTTTGGCTTATCCGAACATATTCTGGAAATTGTATAAAAGCAAGAAAACAAAAAAAAATGAAGAGGATAAAAAAAGAATGGAAAGAAGTATGGCCGAACTTATGCGTAGAATCTTCGGAGCCGAGCAGCGTTCCATGGATTCGGCTCTAGGCGATTATCCGATGCATTACGAAGGCGATAGGCTCCTCCTGTGAGAACTTCATCTATAATGAAGGGACCCTCCCATTTTGGTTTGAGCTTGTCCTTCTTCTTCTCTGGGAGGCGTAAAACGAGTTCACCGACATTATAAGTCTTGGCCCGCACTTCCCTGCTTTGGTATCTACGAGCTTGTTGTTGATAGAATGCGGAACGGGCTTTTGCGATATCGCGCTCCTCCTCCAGGTCGTCTAGGTCGTCCTACCGATCGAGCTCGGCTTCTCTCTCTTCATACATGTGCACTCAAGGTGAGTCATGAATAATGTCGCAGGGGCAAGACAACCTATGCGCCGTACATCATGAAAAAGGGTGTGTATCCGGTCGTGCGATTGGGCGTGGACCGCAGTCCCCGGGGCACGGAATCGAGTTCCTCGACCCAGTATTTATCTGACTCCCGTAGGGATCGCACTGGTTTGGGTTTGATGCCGCTCATTATCAGGCCATTAGCCCATTCGACTTGACCGTTTGTTAGAGGGTGATATACGGAGGCGTAATCGAGCCTGATGCCCAGGTTAGGAAACCAATTTTTCACCTCATCAGCTGTGAAGTTAGAGCCATTGTCAGTAATGATGTTGTGTGGGACACCATAATGGTGTACAGTGCCAGATATAAAGTCGATCACCGGCCCAGCTTCAGCCGTTTTTACTGGTTTGGCCTCTATCCACTTAGTGAATTTATCCACCATAACCAGCAAATATTTCTTCTTGTGGTTGCCCCCTTTAAGAGGTCCGACCATATCTAGCCCCCAGACCGAAAAAAGCCAAGTAATGGGGATTGTTCCTAGGGTGGTAGGCGACATATGACTTTGATTGGTGAAAAGCTGACATCCTACACAACGCTACACAAGGGACTGTGCATCTGCTCGGGTTGTTGGCCAGAACAAACCTGTACGGAAGGCCTTGCTTACGAGGGCTTGAGGTGTGGCGTGATGGCCACTGAGACCAGCATGTATTTCGGCCAAGAGATGTCGTCCCTCCTCTTTGGAGATACATCTTTGAAGAACTCCAATAGTCCTTTTCTTGTAGAGCTCGCCTTCATGAACTTTGTAGGCTTTAGAGCGTCGAACTATGCGACATGCCTCATTCTGGTCATCGGGGAGCTCCTGTTTGTTGAGGTAAGCCAGGAAGGGTTCGGTCCATGGAGCAATGACAACCATGATTACATGGGCGGAAGGTGTCATTTTGGTGACCGAGCCCTCGATGATATCAGAATTGTGTTCGGCATCTGGGGTTATGATCAGCGCCGGACTAGTATTTCCGCTCTCGTCCTGGCATACCACGGATGGCTTGAAGAGCCTTTACACAAAGGTGTTAGGCGGGATGGGGTCGCGTTTAGCGCCCATTCGAGCAAGGATGCCTGCTGCCTGATTAATGTCTCGAGCAAGGTGATGGAACTCGAGCCCCTCAAACAAAGCTGATATTTTGAGTACGGCGTTTCAGTATGCTGCCATCTTTGGATCTTTTGCATCGAATTCTCCATTTATTTGGGATATTGTGAGGTTCGAATCCCCACGCACCTCTAGGCATTGTATGCCCATAGAAACAGCCATTCGGAGACCATGCAGTAGTGCCTCGTATTCGGCCGCGTTGTTGGAGTCCGTATACATGATTTGTAATACATAGCAGGCTGTGTCCCTGTAGGGGATGTTAAGATGACGCTAGCCCCCAATCCGGCTAACATTTTAGAGTCGTCGAAGTACATTACCCAGTTGGAGTATGTCCTGTACTCTTTAGGGAGTTCGGCTTCCGTCAATTCGGCGACAAAGTCGGCCAACACCTGAGATTTAATAGCTCGGCATGGCTTGTATGTTATTCCAAATGGTAAGAGCTCGATGGCCCATTTGGCTATGCGGCCGGTGGCATCCCGATTATTTATGATGTCATTGAGTGGTACTTTGGACGCCACCGTGATCGAACACTCTTGAAAGTAGTGCCACAGCTTCCGGGATTCCATGAAGACCGCACACGCTATCTTTTGATAGTGTGGGTATCGAGATTTGCATGGTGTAAGGACTGCCGATACATAGTACACTAGTTTCTGGAGTGGGAATTTATGTCTCTCTTCCTCTCGTTCGACGACGAGTACCGCGCTCACCACCTGGTGAGTCGCAGATATGTAGAGCAACATAGGTTCGCCAACACTTGGTGCGGCAAGGATTGGGTTGCTTGCTAACAAGGTTTTTATTTCTTCCAATCTAGTTGAAGACGCATCCGTCCATTCAAAGTGGTCGGTGCATCGGAGCAGTCGATAAAGTGGCAACGCTTTTTCTCCCAATCTAGAGATAAAGCGGCTCAAGGCTGCCACACACCCAACTAGTTTTTGGACCTGCTTTAGGTCTTTTGGCGTTGCCAACTGTGATAGGGCTTGGATTTTGGCTGGGTTCGCTTCGATTCCTCTATTGGAAACAATGAACCCAAGTAGTTTTCCGGCTGGAACGCCGAAGACACATTTTTCCGGATTGAGCCGTATGTCATATGTTCAGAGGTTGTCAAATGTGAGGTGTAGATCGTCCACCAATGATTCGACGTGTTTGGTCTTGATGACTACATCATCTACGTATGCCTCCACTGTCTTGCCAATTTGCTTTTCTAGACATGTTTGAATCATGCATTGGTAAGTGGCGCCAGTGTTTTTGAGTCCGAAAGGAATAGTGTTGAAGCAGAAAGGCCCATATGGGGTAATGAATGCCGTTGCGGCCTGGTCGGACTCCTTCATCTTAATTTGATGGTATCCGGAGTATGCGTCGAGGAAACACAGTGAGTCGTGTCCTGCGGTCGCATAAATGATTTGGTCAATGCGGGGCAGCGGGAAGGGGTCCTTAGGGCAAGCCTTATTGAGGTCCTTGAAATCGACACACATGCGCCATGATCTATCCTTCTTCGGCACTATGACCAAGTTCGCTAGCCAGTCCGGGTGTTTGATTTCTCTGATAAACCCGGCTTCAAGTAGTTTGGCTAGCTCCTCCCATAGCTTCTCGTTTGGGTTCGAAAAATTGCTGCAGTATTTGCTTGACTGGTTTGAACCCCTTTACTATGCTGAGGCTATGCTCGACCAGTCTGCGTTGGATTCCTGGCATATCTGAAGGATGCCAGGCAAAGATGTCCCAATTTTCACGCAGGAACGCTTGTAAGGCGACGTCAATCGACGGATCCAGCTGTGCTCCAATGGAGGATGTCTTGTTAGGATCCGTCGGGTGCACTTGAAATTTGACTGTTTCGTCTGCTGGCTTGAATGAAGTGGACTTGGGCCTCTTGTCGAGGATTACATCATCTTTGTCCACTGTGGAGCGCAGAGTGGTTAGCTCCTCGGCCGCAAGGGCCTTGGATAGTGCCTCAAGGGTCAAGGATGCAATTTTGTTTTCGGCGCAGAGTGTTGTATCCGGATCACTGTTGATAGTGATAACTCCACTGGGCCCTGACATTTTGAGCTGCATGTACCCGTATGGGGTATGGCTTGAAAGCGTGTGAAGGCGTCTCGCCCCAACAGGGCGTGATATCAGCTATTGAAAGGTGCCACGTGGAAGAGCAAATCTTCGGACCTGTAGTTCTCCGGCGTGCCGAATACTACATCAAGTTTAATTTCCCCCGAACATCGTGCTTCTCGACTAGGAATAATGCATCGAAAGGTGATACTGCTTTGCTTGATGCAACTCTTGTCCATTTGCATTTTATTTAGCATGTCTTCATAGATGAGGTTCAGTCTGCTGCCACCGTCCATGAGCACTTTGGTGAGTCGAAATCCATCCACAATTGGGTTTAAGACCAAGGCAGCTGGTGCTTGGACTGGTCGGGCCCTTGGTTCATCGTCGACGGTAAAAGTTATTGCCGTATCGTTCCAAGGATTTATTATGGCTACTTGGTTAACTTCGGCGAGGTCGCAAAGCGTCCTTTTGCATCGATTATTTGAAGGAAAGGTCTCAAAGACCATAAACACATTGTAATCGTCATCCTCCGAAGAGTGCTTCTCTGGGGTAGTGTTGGTAAGGATGGCCTCGCCGCTCTTAGCCACCTGCCGGAGTACCCAACATGCCCGAAGGCTATGTGTTGGTTCGATATTTGGCGTCGTTGTATCTGACATGGCTTGTCGAGCAATTCGTTGAGGACAATTATATGTCCCATGAAGGGCTTGATTTTCTTGTCAATAGGCTGATGATCGGGTGCCCCGTAAGGGTGCATCCTTTTTGTCCGTCCAGTGGGCTGCTTAAAGGCAGGAGGTTCCCACTGGGCTGTTTGGGCTTTCTAGGCGCTTTCCATTGCGCAATACTTCTATACTATGTGTGCCAAATCTGCAAGGTGCAGTATGCGGTGGCGGTTGAGGCCATTGAGGAGTCCCTTGTCCATGCAGTTGCGGCAAAAAACTAAAACTGTGTCGTCGTCGCAACAATCTTTAATCTTGTTTTCAGTCAAAAAAAATCTTTAATCTTGTTTTTAACAAGGAGGAACCTGGCCCAGAAGTGGTGGACCGTTTCCAGAGGTTTCTATCGTACATACATGAGGTCACATATGTCTGGAGGACCTGAATTGCTTGGGGAATATTGCTTGTGGTGGGCGGGCGGGCTGAAATCCGAACCCTGACCCACTATTGGATCCGGAGTTTGAAGAATCTCCGAGGTCACCAGTTCAGGATTAGTAAGGTCCTGAAGACTTCCCGACTTAATGCCCGATTCTGTGTTCAAAGGACATGAGGTCTCTTCTCGAAGATGGGTATCCGCCCGTAGGGCTCGGAAATCCGAACATAGCTGGTGATTAATTTACGGGGAGAGGCGTTCTCATCTCATTGCTTAATGACTGCTACCAGGTGGGTGACCGGTGGGGACTTGATTTCCCTCTGATCGGGTTTAAGCCCAATCCGATCATAGTCTATTGAGACCCCCAGGGAGGCGATGCGATCTAGGAGTTCGTTCAAGGACGAGACATTTGCTGGTTCCATCTTTTCGGAGTGTTCGAGGCTGACATGGGGATGATGTTTGGCGATTGTGAGGGCGCCCGTTGGCTTGATGACCGAGCAAGTGCCCACGGTAAAACCGCCGAGCTGGACGACCCATCCTGGAGCTAAGGCCCTTCCAGAAGTAATATCATCGTTAATGACAAGGCGAGCCATCGATTCTTTTGTCGACAACACAGAGGAACTCTCAATGAAATCACAAATATCGGTGTCAAAACCGGCCGATCTCGGGTAGGGGGTCCCGAACTGTGCGTCTGAGGATCGAAGGTAACAAGGGACACAGGGAACACGACGTTTACCCAGGTTCGGGTCCTCTTAATGGAGGTAAAACCCTATGTCCTGCTTGATTGTATTTGATGAGTATAGGGGTTACAAGAGTCTATCTACCTCGAGACCGTAATGGCTAAACTCTAGATGTCTAGCCTATATGAATTCTGATGATCCCTATGGACTAAACCCTCTAGTTTATATGTACACCAGAGGGGTACAGAGGCGGTTTACAAGGGAAGGAAACAATACATCCGGTCTCCAATCTTGCCATCCACGCATCCAGGAGTCCTATCCGAACACGGGGAATAATCTTTCGTTCTATCTTCATGGCCCATCAGCCCGGCCCATGCTTGAATAGGCCGGACACCTAAGGACCCCCGAATCCAGGTCTCCATCACCGGGGTCCATAGCTTTCACTAGAGTCTTCTCTCATGAAGGCAAATGGTACGGTGGTTGAACAAATTACTGTTGAGCAATTGATAGAAAAGCGCAAAGTTATGATGATATCCAAGGCAATGATTATGCATATATGCATCACGTCCGTGTCAAGTAGACCGACTCCTGCCTGCATCTACTACTATTACTCCACACATCGACCGCTATCCAGCATGCATCTAGAGTATTAAGTTCATAAAGAACGGAGTAACGCCTTAAGGAAGATGACATGATGGAGAGGAATATACTCAAGCAATATGATGAAAACCCCATCTTTTTATCCTCGATGGCAACAATTCAATACTTGTCTCACTACCCCTACTTTTTCACTAGGTGAAATCACGCAAGATTGAACCCAAAGCTAAGCACCTCTCCCATTGCAAGAAAAACCAATCTAGTTGGCTAAACTAAACCGATAGTTCGAAGAGAAATACAAAGATATCAAATCATGCATATAAGAATTCAGAGAAGATTCAAATAATATTCATAGATAAGCTGATCATAAATCCACAATTCATCGGATCTTGACAAACACACCGCAAAAGAAGATTACATCGGATAGATCTCCAAGAACATCGAGGAGAACATGGTATTGAGAATCAAAGAGAGAGAGAGAGAGAGAGAGAGAGAGAGAGAGAAGAAGCCATCTAGCTACTAGCTATGGACCTGTAGGTCTATGGTAAACTACTCACACTTCATCGGAAGGGCAATAGGGTTGATTTAGATGCCCTCTGTGACCGAATCCCCCTCCGACAGGATGCCGGAAAAGGCCCCAAGATGGGATCTCACGGGAATAGAAGGTTGCGGCAGTGGAAAAGTATTTTCGTGGACTCCTCTAAGGGTTTTGGAATATATGTGAATATATAGGACGAAGAGCTAGGTTAGGAAGGTCACGAGGGGCCCACAAGGTAGGGGGGCGTGTCCCCCTTAGGGCGCACCCTCTACCCTTGCCGCCGCCTCGTGACTCTTATGGCTTGGACTCCAAGTTCTCTGGGTGTCTTCTGGTCCAGGAAAAATCATCGTGAAGTTTCATTCCATTTGGACCCCATTTGGTATTCCTTTTCTACGAAACTCAAAAACAAGGAAAAAAACAGAAACTGGCACTGGGCTCTAGGTTAAAAAGTTAGTCCCAAAATTGCATACTAATGCATATAAAACATCCAAAATAGATAATATAATAGCATGGAACAATCAAAAATTATAGATACATTGGGGACGTATCAAGTAGCACCATTCCAGATTGTGCATTAGTAATGGAAACCTATCTGATCTGTTGGTCTGATCCATTTATTCTTTTTCTATTTATGTGATGAATTTTCTGATTATAGGAAGCTGAAGGTGTTACCGTTCATTGACATGGAACAAAAGCTGGCCAGATATTGTGACAACAGTAGGAGCTTAAATTGGGAAGCCAAAGCCAGGTGATACCTTGATCACTATCTTTACTACCATGCATATGCTACTGTTGAATTCTAGATGCAGTATTTCCATATTGGAAACCTTTGTATGGTCCATGGACTGAGAGTTTATTTGTTATGGGGAACTCTCATTGGTAGGATTTTGCACTAGGACACTTTTTATGGGTATATACAACATTATTTTTTTACTGATGTCTGATTATTGTAGCTTCAAACTATTCCCTATGGTGTTTTTTGAACTGTATTCACTATGATGTTTGTACTACTACATTTATTCCTCAGAACATTTGATGGCACAGTAATAATAGTGCTAATACTAATTGTTTTTTATAAGGTCTCATACATGGTAGAACCTTCTGTTGCGACTGCTTTGTTTCGTGTAGTATGTCAAGTGTAGTATATAGTTTGTTTGTTCTGAGGAATTCTATATGCCAACAAACTTTTCTTCTGTTCCCATGCTAGGGATAGTCAAATGGTCTTGGCTATATGGTTCACTTGAATTCTTGCATGATGTGATTAAGGTTCTTTGCTGACAATATATATATATATATATAATGTTGTGTTGGTCAATATGTATATATATAATGTTTGGCTGGTCTATTTATAGTTTTCCTTTCTTTGTAGTTTTAGAATATACAGTAAGGTCAACGGTGTTGGAAATAGCCGTACGATGGCAATTCAGGATTCTTGGATGTCCAATTACCCAAACACTTTGAGGCGGGCTTTCTATTAAGGGCGACGCTAGGCGTCATCTGACAGATTTCTCTTGGACCGAGCGCAATCAAGTGTCTAGCGACGGCTTCACCTCACGACCTAGTGTCCCTTTCGACTGAACATGCAGGCCACCAACCCCAGCACTGTCATAACTCACATTCAACATCCTAGCCAGGCCCCAACGCTGTTACAACCAAGCATCCTGCAACGGACGCATCAACGAGCATGTTGCGGAAGCACAGGCCAAGTTGCCACAGCACCAGCCATGTTGTCGAAGCAACAGCCGTAGCAACGAGCATGCTGTGGAAGCACCGATTATGTTGCCGCAGCACCGACGAAGCACGAGCCATGTTCTCAAAGCAGTGACCGCAGCAACGAGCATGCTGCGGAAGCACCAGCCATGTTGTCAAAGCAGCGGCAACATCAATGAGCATGCTGCAGAAGCATTGGCAATGTTGTCAAAGTAGCGGCCAAAGCAACAATCTTTTTAGGAGTCTTGATGTGTTATTTCCTTTGAAATGTATGATTTGTCTGTACGTGTTTGATAATTTTCTTTGAACTGTACGACTGACTGCTTATTAGATTGGATTATACATGTTTGATTCTCTGCTTTGAACTGTATGAGTGCCTACATATTAGCCCTGGAAAATGAATGGCTTCAGTGGGTGCATGTGTGGTCAGGGAATGGTTTTGTTCATGCATGGAAGATGGATGTAGAGACTCTTCGATCCGAATAATAGCACTTACACTATTATTTGTTGTTAATTTGTAGCACAAGCTGACATTGCTTAACATCTTAGTTGGACGTGCTTGGCCAGAAGAAGGCATGGATGCCATCAGCCTCGCCCACCTCTACACATTGCAGGTATAACAGATCGTTCTCCCTTCTAATTTGTTTCCATAGTATTGGATGAACACCCATAGTTCAGTTTGGGCTCATGCAGTGTGTGTTTTCTCGAATGCTTACTCTTGATGCTTCATGTGATTCAACATTGACAATTTCTTTTGCTTAGGTTTGATGCATTGTATGTATTGTTTGTTGTCGAATAGATTCTGAACCAATGTACATGCATAAAAATAGACGACGATGTATTGATACATTCCAATTTTATAATTACTATATATATGCAAAACAAAGATTGCTCTAGGTAGAAAGATATTGTTACATGTGTACCGCAGTTGTAATTAGAGATCGAGGACAGATCAGTTTTTTGGTTTCTGTATTGGCAGTTTCTTTTCATTATTAGGAAGTAGTGCCTTATTTAGTACGTGTACAGTTCTCATCATAGGTGTTCACTTTGGTGCCTGCTATTTTCTATAGTCATAGGGATGATATTTACCTTACTAAAATCTTGTTGTGTGTCTCAGGTTTCCTTTTTTTGGGTTTGTACACGAACCCCAAATCTTGCAGTTTCTTTCGGATTCCCATGTTTGTGTATGTCTAATTTATAGGAGGGGTCTGCCCGTTACATTGTGTAATACTATCTTTTATGTAGATCTTTCCAAATTACTCCCTCTGTCCCAAAATATAAGAACGTTTTTGACACTAGTATAGTGTAAAAAACGTTCTTATATTACTAGTGTAAAAAACGTTCTTATATTTTGGGACGGAGGGAGTATTATACTCTGTTTTGATAAGCCAGACTGGGTGCTATAGAATAAGTATGGTCCCATGAAATTGGTGAAGATGTTATAAAAGCTACTCCCTCCGTTCCATATTAAGTGTTGCTGATTTAGTGCTAAATCAACGACAATTAATATGGAATGGTGGGAGTAAATATTTAGAAAATCAGTCTGTACTACTGCATCTAATCAATGGCTGAAAGATTTGGAAAATCAGCCTACACTATTTCTTTATCGGAAACAATACGGTGAACACCTAATTTATTATATAGTTTATGTTTTGTGCTTTATCCTGATTCTAGTTTCAGTCATAGGTCACCCAGGGCATTATTTCTAACAAAGGTCATGTTTCTATATGGTTTTAACTGTTTGGTGGTACATTTAGATTGTTAGCATTGTCTGTTGACTATGTTTGTTTTGTACCCTGTTCTTCCAGGGCCAGATTTGCTATGATTTTGCGGAAGTAGATGATTGATAGAGACTCAAGAGGAGGTAATTGATAGATATAGACGTCGTGGTTCCTATTTCTTAAGGTACTAATTTTCTTGCAATTTTCTTTTAATTACAAGCTACCTCCGCCATTGTAGTCATTTCTTTATTTCATTACCATTCTCTGTTGACTACTATGTAACCATGCATGGGCAGCTTAAATGGCATAAGTTCTTAATCAGTTAGAAAAAGGCAACAAAAACAACAAGAGAAATTTTTCTCTGGAAATTGCATGGTAGGTGTTTATTTTCATTTGTACATATGTGCGAGTTGAGTTCAAGAAATTATTGCAAATGCATTTTTTTGGATAACAGTCGTCGACACATAACCATTTACTGATTTATATTAAACCCATGGAAGCCAAGATGTATTGGTCCAGGTTTAGGTTCATGTCCAATATATCTCAGTTCATAGAATATAAATTTACCTAGAAGCTATATCCTCCCATGGTCCATTGTTTTTATGCACTGTTCATGCTAACTTGACTAAAACAAGTTCAGGGAAGCTTTGAGTTTTGGTTGTTTCAAAATTAACACATCAAAGAAGATGTTATATACCTATTGCCATTTAGGGGTGCTTAGGGAGTGAACAAGATCCTCTCTAAAAAGCCAAATAATGATTATGTGGTTTGGTTTCAGTCCAGCATCCGCCGGTTTAATGAACCCTGAACCGCGTTAAAATTTGAAGCCGACAACAAACCTTTGTAGGGTTTCTTTGGTTTGTTTTTTCGATGGTTCAAGTTTTTCTTGTCCCGGGTGTTTAAAACCCTGAACTGCATGCAGTTGCCTGTAATGTATTCATTTGTTACATTGTACCTGTTATAAGTTATGCTTTTATGGTAGACATGAGCTGCTGACTGAAAATGTTTCTCTTTGATACATATGTAGATGTTGCAACATCACTATTATGCTTGGTTGTGGAAGAGTGTATCTAGCAAGGCTATATTTGTTCATTGACTTGCTCACTGGTATCCTACTTTTTCTCATATGTAAGTTCATGTTGCAGGGCTATTTTTTATGATATCATGCTTAAATTTTATCTTGGGTTTGAAGAGAAAATATAAAGAAGGGTTGAAAGTAAATAGAATACTGCCATATGTTTAACTTCATATCAAGCATTCATTTTTGCACTTTTCATCTAAAATAACTATATTATTTCTATTAGCCTTTACCTCACCAGTGCATTGTGCCAGTCAGTGGTCCTCCTAGCATTCTTGCATGACTTCCGATAGTTCTTAGGGCTTCGTGTTTCTTTGGTCTCTGGTTTCCTTCCTATTTTATTTTTAGTTCCGCCAGCTTCTTAGTGTACCATGGCCACATGGTTTGGATCTGCTATCATTAAACTAAGCCCGGACATTTCCTTTTAGTTTCTTCTGATCTATTTGTCAATTCTTAAGAGGCAGCGTGTTGTGGGAGCAAGTCTGATAGTAAGAATAGGGGGTACGTAGGAGGAGGCAACGTCCTAGCTACGACGAGGTTGTGCACTGCTATGTCCATTTTGCATCATGTTTTCTTACTGTTATTTACAATGTTTTTATCCATAATAATGCTTTTTGGAGTAACTCAAATGCCTTTTATCTCATAATATGCAAGGTATACACAAAGAGGGAGAATTTCGGCAGCTGGAAATCTGGACCTGAAAAAGCTACCTCAGGCCACCTATTCTACACAACTCCAAACAACTGAAACTTCATGGAGATTTTTTATGGATTATTGGAGCAAATAACTACCAGAGGGGGCCCACCAGGTGGGCACAACCCACCTGGGCGCGCCAGGGAGCCCAGGCGCGCCCTGGTGGGTTGTGCCCTCCTCGGCCCACCTCCGGTGCCCATCTTTTGGTATATAAGTCATTTTGACCTAGGAAAAGGAAGGAGAGGACTTTCAGGACAAAGCGCCGCCGCCTCGAGGTGGAACTTGGGCAGGAGCACTTTTGCCCTCTGGTGGAGCGATACCACCAGGGGAATTTCCCTCCCAGAGGGGGAAATCATCGTCATCATCATCACCAACAACTCTCCCATCTTGGGGAGGGCAATCTCCATCAACATCTTCAACAGCACCATCTCCTCTCAAACCTAGTTCATCTCTTGTGTTCAATCTTGTTACCGGAACTATAGATTGGTACTTGTGGGTGACTAGTACTGTTGATTACATCTTGTAGTTGATTACTATATGGTTTATTTGGTGGAAGATTATATGTTCAGATCCAATATGCTATTTAATACCCCTCTGATCAAGAGCATGTTTATGATTTGTGAGTAGTTACCTGTGTTCTTGAGGTCACGAGAGAAAACATGTTGCAAGTAATCATGTGAATTTGATATGTGTTCGATATTTTGAAAGTATGTATGTTGTGATTCCCTTAGTGGTGTCATGTTAATGTCGACTACATGACACTTCACCATATTTGGACCTAAGGGAATGCATTGTGGAGTAGCAATTAGATGATGGGTTGCGAGAGTGACAGAAACTTAAACCCCAGTTTATGCGCTATTCCGTAAGGGACTAATTGGATCAAAAGTTCAATGCTATGGTTAGAACTTATTCCTAAGGACTGTGCTAACGACCAGTCGACTGGTCACTTAGCGACAGATCCGGATGATTCCACCCACATACGATCCGCTTCTCTCGATGTGGGAATCGATCCACCGCATCTTTTTTTTCTTCGATGTGGGAATCGATCCACCGCATCTTTTTTTTCTTCGATGTGGGAATCGATCCACCACATCTTTTTTTTCTTCTAGCGCAATAAAAAGAATCGACAATGCTATTTTCCTGCCAACTGGTGGTTTGCAACAGGCACGCATGATCTGGCGACCGCTCGATCCGCTCCAATTTTTTTTCCAGTCTCCCGCGCAACAAATGCTCGATCTGGTTCTTTTTCAGTCTCGCGCGTGGAAAAGAAAAAAAGGGCACTAGCAAGAATCAAACCTAGAACCTGTTGGTTGAGGCCATAGCACGCTACCAACAACTGAACTAACTCTCTCTTCTGGTTTTACACGCAGATTACTTCTTTTTTATACCTTATTAAATGAGTGGAAAGGGAAAACAACTCGACCCGTTTCTCTCAGGCGACAAAACCGGGAACTTGTCTGTAAATAGCATGGTATTTGACGCATGCGGACCTAGTAAATTATGATGCAAAGACTGTGATAACTTATGGGTAAATAGCACGATTATGCATCGTAGATCTGATAATTTACATACAAATACCATCGGTAATTTTGACCCGGAAAAAATATTGAAACATATCCCGATAACTTCTGTCTAAACAACAGGATAATATACAGACCAATTTTGTGTAAAAAACACAATAATTTATGCACGAATGACAATATAACAAACAACCGTGGTCACACAATAGAGCCGGTAACTTTTGACTGGGGAAAATTTTAGTGGAAAAACAAACCCCGGTAACTTTTATGTAAATATGATAGTAATATACGCACAGTAGAGCCGATAAATCACATACAAACACTACGGTAATTCTTTTAACCCCAGAATGAAAGTTGTTGAAAACAATACCCCCAGTAACTTTTGTGCAAATATCATGGTAATATAAGAAAAACAAAGATGATAACTCGCGTACAAGCACCATGGTAAACTTTCTACCCAAAAAATGTTAAATAATCTAGTCCGGTAACTTCTATGTAAATAACATGATAATATATACACAGCAAAGTTGATAACTCACATACAAACACTTTGGTAACCATTTGACCCGAGGAAAAATATTGAAAAACAACCCCTGATAAATTCTGTGTAAATAGGATGGTAGTATACACACAACAAAGCTGATAGCCCACGTACGAACACCGTGGTAACTCCTTTGACCCTAGGATAAAAGTTGTTGGAAATCATACCCCGGTAATTTCTGTGCAAATAACATGATAATATACACACAACATAGCTGATAACTTTGACTTTGAAAATTTTATCTTTGGAAAACATTACTCTGATAACTGTTGTGTAAATGACATGATAATTTATGCACTGCAGCCCTGATAATTTAGATACAAACACGACAGTAATATTTCAACGCGAGGGGTGCTTGAAACGTACCCTGATAATTACTATGTAAATAGTATGATAATTTATGTATCGCTATCATGATAACTTATGTACAAACACCACGATAACGTTGACCTAGAAAAAAGTTTTTAAAAACATCTCTTGATAAGTTTTGTGTAAATATCATGATTTTTATAGACTGCAAAGTATAATAATTTTGTACAACACCCAGCCGTATCTCTGACCCAAGAAAAAATATTTAAAATATTCCCCAATAACTTATGTATAAAAGCATGATAAGTTATGTACCAAATGGTTGATAACTTTTGTACCCTCGCAAAAAAAACTTGTGTACCCTGGCATGCTTTTTACAACGAAGTAACCATGATATGTCAACAATTTTTACTACGTTAAAATTACCATGATGTTGTAAATATTAACAGAGCAGCCGGGCCATCTATATAGGATAAAAAATAAAGAAGGAAAGAAAGAAAAAATATTCATTTCCAGGTCACGCTAAGTAGCAGTATAAATACTATCTAACCTTAATGTAATCACTGGCTCAATCTAGACTGGGTGGTTGCGAACTACTGTGGTCTGCCAAGAGGTGGTGGGTTCGATTCCCACTTCTACCAATTCTTTTTGGACTGTGCTAATGACCAGTCGACTGGTCGTTAGCGACAGATCCGGACGATTCCACCCACGTACGATCCGCTTCTCTCGATGTGGGAATCGATCCACCGCATCTTTTTTTCTTTGATGTGGGAATTGATCCACCGCATCTTTTTTTTCTAGCGCAATAAAAAGAATTGGTAGAAGTGGGAATCGAACCCACCACCTCTTGGTAGACCATAGTAGTTCGCAACCACCCGGTCTAGATTGAGCCAGTGATTACATTAAGGTTAGATAGTATTTATACTGCTACTTAGCGTGACCTGGAAATGAATATTTTTTCTTTCTTTCCTTCTTTATTTTTTATCCTATATAGATGGCCCGGCTGCTCTGTTAATATTTACAACATCATGGTAATTTTAACGTAGTAAAAATTGTTGACATATCATGGTTACTTCGTTGTAAAAAGCATGCCAGGGTACACAAGTTTTTTTTGTGAGGGTACAAAAGTTATCAACCATTTGGTACATAACTTATCATGATTTTATACATAAGTTATCGGGGAATATTTTAAATATTTTTTCTTGGGTCAGAGATACGGCTGGGTGTTGTACAAAATTATTATACTTTGCAGTCTATAAAAATCATGATATTTACACAAAACTTATCAAGAGATGTTTTTAAAAACTTTTTTCTAGGTCAACGTTATCGTGGTGTTTGTACATAAGTTATCATGATAGCGATACATAAATTATCATACTATTTACATAGTAATTATCAGGGTACGTTTCAAGCACCCCTCGCGTTGAAATATTACTGTCGTGTTTGTATCTAAATTATCAGGGCTGCAGTGCATAAATTATCATGTCATTTACACAACAGTTATCAGAGTAATGTTTTCCAAAGATAAAATTTTCAAAGTCAAAGTTATCAGCTATGTTGTGTGTATATTATCATGTTATTTGCACAGAAATTACCGGGGTATGATTTCCAACAACTTTTATCCTAGGGTCAAAGGAGTTACCACGGTGTTCGTACGTGGGGCTATCAGCTTTGTTGTGTGTATACTACCATCCTATTTACACAGAATTTATCAGGGGTTGTTTTTCAATATTTTTCCTCGGGTCAAATGGTTACCAAAGTGTTTGTATGTGAGTTATCAACTTTGCTGTGTATATATTATCATGTTATTTACATAGAAGTTACCGGACTAGATTATTTAACATTTTTTGGGTAGAAAGTTTACCATGGTGCTTGTACGCGAGTTATCATCTTTGTTTTTCTTATATTACCATGATATTTGCACAAAAGTTACTGGGGGTATTGTTTTCAACAACTTTCATTCTGGGGTTAAAAGAATTACCATAGTGTTTGTATGTGATTTATCGGCTCTATTATGCGTATATTACTATCATATTTACATAAAAGTTACCGGGGTTTGTTTTTCCACTAAATTGTTCCCCAGCCAAAAGTTACCGGCTCTATTGTGTGACCACGGTTGTTTGTTATATTGTCATTCGTGCGTAAATTACTGTGTTTTTTACACAAAATTGGTCTGTATATTATCCTGTTGTTTAGACAGAAGTTATCGGGATATGTTTCAATATTTTTTCCGGGTCAAAATTACCGATGGTATTTGTATGTAAATTATCAGATCTACGATGCATAATCGTGCTATTTACCCATAAGTTATCACGGTCTTTGCATCATAATTTACTAGGTCCGCATGCGTCAAATACCATGCTATTTACACACAAGTTCCCGTTTTTGTCGCCTGAGAGAAACAGATTGAGTTGTTTTTCCTTTCTACTCATTTAATAAGGTATAAAAAAGAAGTAATCTGCGTGTAAAACCAGAAGAGAGAGTTAGTTCAGTTGGTAGCGTGCTATGGCCTCAACCAACAGGTTCTAGGTTCGATTCTTTCTAGTGCCCTTTTTTTCTTTTCCACGCGCGAGACTGAAAAAGAACCAGATCGAGCGATTGTTGCGCGGGAGACTGGAAAAAAATTGGAGCGGATCGAGCGGTCGCCAGATTGTATGTGCCTGTTGCAAACCACCAGTCGGCAGGAAAATAGCACTGTCGTATTCTTAATACTTTTCTTGTAGTTGCGGATGCTTGCGGGAGGGTTAATCATAAGTAGGAGGTTTGTTGAAGTAAGAACAACACCTAAGCACCGGTCCACCCACATATCCAATTATCAAAGTAGCGAACATGAATTAAACCAACATGATGAAAGTGACTAGATGAAATTCCCGTGTACCCTCAAGAACGCTTTGCTTATTATAAGAGACCGTTTTGGCCTGTCCTTTGCCTCAAAAGGATTGGGCTACCTTGCTGCGCTTTTGCTACTACTATCGTTACTTGCCCCTTACAAATTATCTTGCTATCAAACTACTCTACTACTTACAATTTCAGCACTTGCAGACATTACCTTACTAAAAACTACTTGTCATTTCCTTCTGCTCCTCGTTGGTTTTGACACTCTTACTTATCGAAAAGAGCTACAATTGATCCCCTGTACGTGTGGGTCATCAAGGCTATTTTCTGGTGCCATTGCTGGGGAGTGAAGCACCTTTGGTAAGAAAACATTTATATAGCATGCTGAAATTTATTGTCACTTGTTACTATGGAAAACAATCCTTTGAGGGTTTTTTTCGGGGTATGTTCACCTCGTCCGGAACCACAATTAGCTACCCCTCAACCTACTGCACCTACTGAAAATATTGAATATGAAATTCCTTCGGGTATGATAGAACAACTACTAGCTAATCCTTATGCAGGAGATGGAACCGAACATCCTGGTATGCACTTGATATATGTAGAAAAAATTTATGGATTGTTTAAGCTTGCAGGTTTACCCGAAGATAAAGTTATGAAGAAGGTTTTCCCTTTATCTTTGAAGGGAAAAGCATTGGCATTGTATAGGCTATGCGATGATACTGGATCATGGAATTGGAAACGTTTGAAATTGGAGTTCCACCAAAAAAATTATCCTATGCATCTAATTCATCATGATCGGAATTATATATAATTTTTGGCCTCGTGAAGGAGAAAGTATCGCTCTCGCTTGGGGGAGGCTTAAGTCAATGTTATATTCATGCCCCAATCATGAGCTCTCAAGAGAAATTATTATTCAGAACTTTTATGCTCGGCTTTGTCGTAATGATCAAACCATGCTTGATACTTCTTATGCTAGTTCTTTTATGAAGAAGACTATTGAATTCCGGTGGGATCTTTGGGAAAGAATTAAATGCAACTCTGAAGATTGGGAACTCGACAAAGGTAAAGAGTCAGGTATTAAACTTGAGTATGATTGTGTTAAATATTTTATGGATACCGATGCTTTTCAAAAGTTTAGCACTAAATATGGACTTGACTCTGAGATAGTAGCCTCCTTTGTGAATTATTTGCTACTCATGTTGAACTCCCTAAGGAGAAGTGGTTTAAATATCACCCACCTATTAAAGAAGAAATTAAAGAACCGGTACCAATTAAAGAAGAAACTATACTTTATAATGCTGATCCAGTTGTTCCTTCTGCTTATATTGAGAAACCACCTTTCCCTAGGATAAGGAAACATGCTAAAGTTTCATCTATGGTTAACAAAAGCTACATTAGAACACCTAAAACTGATGAACGAATTAAAGTAGAACCTAGTATTTTTATGGTTAAAGATCTCTTGGAAGAAGATGTGGATGGGCATGTTATTTACTTCTATGAAGAAGCTGCTGGAATTGCCAAACCTGATAAGAAAGATAAACACAGATCTGTTGTTGGCATGCCTGTCATCTCAGTTAAAATAGGAGATGACTGTTATCATGGTTTATGTGACATAGGTTCTAGTGTGAGTGCTATTCCTTACACCTTATATCAATAAATTATAAATGACATAGCACCCGCAGAGATAGAAGACATAGATGTTACTATTAAACTTGCTAATAGAGACACTATATCACCAATTGGGATTGTTAGAGATGTTGAAGTCTTGTGTGGGAAAATAAAATACCCCACTGATTTTCTTGTTCTTGGTTCCCAACAAGATGACTTTTGTCCCATTATATTTGGTAGACCTTTCTTGAGCATTGTTAATGCTAAGATAGATTGTGAGAAACAAACTGTCGGTGTTAGTTTTGGTAATGAGTCTTATGAGTTTAATTTTTCCAAGTTTAGTAGAAATCTTCATGAAAAAGAATTGCCTAGTAAAGATGAATTAATTGGTATTGCTTCTATTGTTGTACCACCTACTGATCCCTTAGAACAATATTTGCTAGACCATGGGAATGACTTTCATATGCATGAAAGAAATGAAATAGATAAAATTTTCTTTGAACAACGTCCTCTGCTTAAACACAATTTGCCTATTGAAACTCTAGGAGGTCCTCCTCCACCTAAAGGTGATCCTGTGTTTGAATTAAAACAATTGCCAGACACCATGAAATATGCTTATCTTGATGAAAAGAAGATATATCTTGTTATTGTTAGTGCTAACCTTTCAAAACATGAAGAAGAAAGATTATTGAAAGTTCTAAGGAAGCACCAATCTGCTATTGGATATACTCTTCATGATTTAAAGGGCATTAGTCCCACTCTATGTCAGCACAAAATTAATATGGAACCTGATGCTAAACCCGTTGTTGATCACCAACGTCGGTTAAATCCGAAGATGAAAGAAGTGGTAAGAACGAAAATATTAAAACTTCTGGAAGCAGGTATAATCTATCCCATAGCTGATAGTAGATGGGTAAGTCCTGTTCATTGTGTTCCTGAGAAAGGAGGTATAATTGTTGTTCCTAATGACAAGAATAAACTTATTCCACAAAGAATTGTTACAAGCTATAGAATGGTAATTGATTTTAGAAAATTATACAAAGCAACTAGAAATATCATTACCCTTTGCCTCTTATTGATCAAATGCTTGAAAGATTATCTAAGCACACACACTTTTGCTTCCTTGATGGATATTCTGGGTTTTCACAAATACCTGTTTCTCAACCTGATCAAGAAAAGACCACTTTTACTTGTCCCTTTGGAACCTATGCTTATAGACGTATGCCTTTTGGTTTATGTAATGCACCTGCTACCTTTCAAAGATGTATGACTGCTATATTCTCTGACTTTTGTGAAAAGATTGTTGAGGTTTTCATGGCAGAGTTTTCTGTTTATGGGAAGTCTTTTGATGATTGTTTAAGCACTCTTGATCGAGTTTCGCAGAGATGTGAACAAACAAATCTTGTCTTGAATTGGGAGAAGTGCCACTTTATGGTTAATAAAGGCATTGTCTTGGGTCATAAAATTTCTAAAAGAGGTATTGAAGTGCACAAAGCTAAGGTTGATGCAATTGAGAAAATGCCATGTCCTAAAGATATAAAAGGTATTCGTAGCTTCTTAGGCCATGCTGATTTCTATAGGAGATTTATCAAACACTGTTCAAAAATTTCTAGGCCTCTTACCAGTCTCTTGCAGAAGGATATTCCTTTTGTTTTTGATGGTGATTGTCTAGAAGCCTTTGAAACACTTAAGAAAGCTTTAATTTCTGCACCTATCATTCAACCACCTGATTGGAACTTGCCTTTTGAAATTATGTGCGATGCTAGTGATTATGCTATTGGTGCTGTTCTAGGACAAAGAGTTGATAAGAAACTTAATGTTATTCATTATGCTAGTAAAACTCTAGACAATGCTCAAAGAAATTATGCTACTACTGAAAAAGAATTCTTAGAAGTGGTGTTTGCTTGTGATAAATTTAGACCTTATATTGTTGATTCCAAAGTAACTGTTCACACAGACCATGCTGCTATTAAATATCTTATGGAAAAGAAATATGCTAAACCTAGGCTTATTCGATGGGTTCTCTTGTTACAAGAATTTGATTTACATATCGTTGATAGAAAAGGAGCTGAGAACCTAGTAGCTGATAATTTATCTAGGCTTGAAAATGTGCTTGATGACCCACTACCTATTGACGATTGTTTTCCCGATGAGCAGTTAGATGCAATAAATGTTTCTCACAGTACTCCTTGGTATGCTAATTATGCTAATTACATTGTTGCTAAATATTTACCACCTATCTTTACATACCAACAAAAGAAAAAAATTCTTCTATGATTTAAGACATTACTTTTGGGATGAGCCACATCTTTATAAAGAAGGAGTAGATGGTATTATTAGACGTTGTGTACCTGAGCAGGAACAGGGACAAATCCTACGGAAATGTCACTTCGAAGCTTATGGAGGGCATCATGCTAGAGATACAACTACTCATAAGGTATTACAATCTGGATTTTATTGGCCTACTCTCTTCAAGGATACCCGTAAGTTCGTCTTATCTTATGATGAATGTCAAAGAATAGGCGATAAGCGTCAAGAAATGCCTATGAATTATTCAATTGCTGTTGAACCATTTGATGTTTGGGGATTTGATTACATGGGACCTTTTCCTTCCTCTAATGGGTATACACATATTTTGGTTGTTGTTGATTATGTTACTAAATGGGTAGAAGCTATTCCCAGTAGTAGGTGCTGATCACAACACCTCTATTAAAATGCTTAAGGAAGTTATTTTCCCAAGGTTTGGAGTCCCGAGATATTGAGTGACTAATGGTGGTTCACACTTTATCCATGGTGCTTTCTGTAAAATGCTTGCTGTAAGTGCATCTAGTGCCACCCCTAGTTGGTTTTGGAGTATTGACGACAAACCTAGTTGAGGGACTAACGTGTTTGTGAGAATTGCAGGAAAACACAGGTAGAAGTCCCTCATTGATTCGGTTTTATTACCAGAGATGACCCCTAAAAATATATGAAGACATTGAAGACAATGGTGGTTTATGAAGATATTCATATTGAAGACAATGACATGAGAAGACTCCCTATGAAGCTTATGGAACTCGAAGACTTAGATCCTTTGTAGTTTTATTTCATTTATGTTGTGTCATAGGAATCACCGTACTGTTAAGTGGGGTCCAAGAGAACCAGTCAGAATGACTAAAGTGATGCCTAATTCAAATCCTATGTCTTCAAGCGAAGACTTTGAGAGAAAATCTTGTCCAGAGTCCAGACAAGTCAGCTTTACTTGTAGCCCAAGTAAAGTTGCCGTGTGAGTTCAAAATTCGACCGTTGGTACACGTGTCAGTTCCTTAGTGACCCAGGGTCATTTCGGACAGATCAGGTCGGGTTGCCAAGTGGCTATAAATAGTCCACCCCCCACAACCATAAACTATGGGCTGCTCAGATTTCAGCGCACGGCTTTTGTCGTTTGAGAGCAAACCCACCTCGAAGCCTTTGAAAGAAAAATTCCCAGTGAGGAGAAAAGCCCTAACCACCCAGAGCCAGAGTAAATTGGGCATCACTTAAGTCTTCGTGTCTGTGTGATTTGAAGACTTATTACACTTGAGGACTGTGCATCCTCCAGACGGTTAGGCATCGCGTTCTGTGCATCCAAGAGAAATTGTGGATTGCTAGTGAACGAAGTCTGTGAAGGTTTGGGAGTCTACCTTGAAGACTTACCTGAGTGATTGCGCGAGGTCTGTGTGACCTTAGCTCAAGGACAAAACGGTGAGGATTGGGTGTCTTGGACTAAGTGTCCTTGACTGGGTGTCTCGGGACTGTGTGTCCTTTGGTTTAAATACCTAGCCGCTCCAACCAGACGTACAGTTGTCACAGCAACTGGAACTGGTCCAACAAATCATTGTCTTCAACGTGTCACTGGTTTCATCTTCACTTCCTTTTACTTACAGTTATTCATTGTGAAGCCATTGCATGCTTGCTTTATCTTTTGTCTTCACAACATGAATGTATGATCTGTTTGGCTTCATAACTTCTTCCTACCTGATCCTTATTACACTGAAGCTGTTTGTCATTGCGCTTTCACTCTATTGAATACATGACCATGGCTGGCCTAGTGTAATCTAACTTCCGCTGCACAGTAATAGGCATAATCTTCACTGTTTGTCTTCATAACTCTCACGTTTTGAAGATTTTCATAAAAATCGCCTATTCACCCCCCCTCTAGTCGATATAACGCACTTTCAATTGGTATCAGAGCGAGGTGCTCCCTTGTTCTGTGTGATTCGGTTTAACCACCTGGAGTTTTAGCGATGTCGACTGCAGGGATAATCAAAGTCTCCGCTGCTTGCCCCGTCTTCGATGGAACTGAATATCCCTACTGGAAGAATAAGATGCGCATGCATCTTGAAGCCATTGACGTCGACCTATGGTATGTCGTCGAAAACGGCATTCCCAAGGCTGGAGAAGGTGTCACTGCTGCTGATGTCAAGAAGTTCATTCAACTGGATTCTACTGCCAAGAATATCATCTGTGGTCATCTGACCAAAGGACAGTATGGCCGTGTGAGTGCCTTGAAGACATCAAAGCTAGTCTGGGACTGGCTCTCCAAGGTCAATGAAGGCATCTCAACCCAAAGAGATCAAAGAATCAGTGTTCTTCGCAACCTCTTCAACCGCTTCAAGCGAAATGACAATGAGAATGTCCAGCACACATTTGACCGGCTCACTAACATCACAAATGAGCTTCAAGCCCTCGGCGCCACTGAGATCACCAAACATGAAATCGTCAAGACGCTGCTGAGATCACTTGATAGTTCGTTTGACATCCTGGCCCTGATGATTCGAGAACGTCCTGATTTCAAGACACTCGATCCGTCTGACATACTTGAGAGGCTCAACACACATGAGTTTCAGCTTTCTGAGAAAAGAGATATCTACGGTCCAAACTATGGGCGAACTCGTGCTTTGAAGGCAAAAGCTGTCTCCTCATCTGAAGAAGAATCTGACTGCAGTTCTGATGATCCTGAAGACATTGGAAGAGAACTTGCAATGCTAGTGAAGAAGTTCCAAAAATTCACCAAGAAGAAAGGCTTCAGAAAATCTTCACGATCAAGCTCAAGGAATGATGAAGTTTCTGCTCATGACTACAAGAAGAAAACATGTCACAAGTGCAAGAAAACTGGACACTTCATTTCTGAGTGTCTACAGTGGGACAATGAGAACAGAAGGAAGAAGAAGAGCAAAGAATATGATTCTGACGACAAGAAAAAGAAGAAATACTCAAAGTCTTCTTCCAAGTCTTCATCAAAGTCTTCATCACACAAGAAGAGCTCATCTGGCAAGGCACGTGCGTTTGTTGGCAAGGAGATGGATTCAGAGGAGGAGTCCGCATCTGAGGAGGCAGAGGTGGAGTCTGAGGAGGAGTCTGATTCTGGCATTGCGAGTCTGGCTAAAGCATACGTCGCCAAGTCCATCTTCAACACTGAAGACAATGACTGCAACACCGACACCGACGCAAATGACAAGAACGACTCCACTCCTACCTACTGCTTCATGGCACGCGGTGCCAAGGTAAACACACGTACTACTCACTATGAAACATCTAGTGACGATGACTCTGAATGTGATTCAAAACCTAGCTACAGAACACTTGCTAAAATTGCAACTGAACAACAGAAAGCCATGGAACATATTCAAAAACTGTTAGACAGAAGCGATGATCTGTTGGGTGCCGAAATGACTCGTTCTGAATCCTTAATTGAAGACATAAAAAATCTTCACGTTAAGTATCAGGAACTTGAAGATCGTCTTGAGACTCTCTCAACTACTCATGAAAAGCTCTCCTATGATTATCTTCAAAAGAAGCAAGATCTTGAGAAGTTGAGAGCGGATCATGAAGATCTTCAAAAGGAAAATGAGTCACTTCGCTCCGAACAGATCAGTCCCGCTCAGGAAGGATTTGAACCACCATGTCTTAAATGCATTGAGCGTGATAATGCTAATTCTGTTGCTGAATGTTCCACTGCTACTACTGTTGCAATATCTTCAACTGTTAACGTGGTAACTAACCCCTCTTCTGAGGATACCACTGCTATTGCTGATGAGAATGCTAGGTTGAAGACATTGCTTGAAACAGGAATGTACAAAAGTCTGAAAGGGCATCAGACACTATGTGATGTCCTTAAGAAGCAGATTCTGAACCGAAACCCTAGGAAAGAGGGTGTTGGGTTCGTGAGGAAAATTAATGCAGATGGCTCTTACTGGAAACCTGAGCAGTACCCCAAAACCACATGGGTTGCTGCAAAGGAACTTTCAGCAGATCCATCCAATTTATCTGGCTTCACTTGTGCTAACCCTATTATCATTGATGAATCCTTTGATGCAAACTATAAACTGTTTAAGAATCAGAATGGTGAAGTGTTTGCCAGGTACATTGGTACTAACTGCAGGAATGGACCGCCTATGAAGAAGATCTGGGTTCCGAAAACATGTCTGGAAAATCTTCCTGTGAATGTCTTCATGACACCTCACTTGAAGAAGACAAACCTCGGTCCAAAGGCTTCATACAGACAGAGGACTCACCTGAGTCACACTAACGCAAATGTTTTGCAGGGAAACCATACTCAGGCATGTGAATATGAGAGCGGTTCATCGAACCGTCATGTTCATATGACCAAAAATTATTCTGCCTATGCCTATGAGTATTATTGTCCCCCTGCTAGACTGTTTGCTAAGGCTTCAAAGCCAAAATTCTCAAATGCTGCACTTAGACTTATAGCTTCTAAGCCACCCTTGAAGATGTGGGTGGTTAAGAAAGCTTAACTCTCTTTTGCAGGGAAAGGTCTCCAGCACAAAAACAAAATCTTCTGATGATATTGCTGGGGACCATAAAAATCTTGTGGGGCGCAAGATAAACTGCCCAAATGGCATCATTATGTACTTCGTTCCTGAATCGCATTCTACTCTCCCTATTAGTCCTAATCTGGATCTAAGTTTTCATAATCCACTGGTTCGTCAAATGTTTATGCTTCACAATACCCTTCGTGAAGCCTATCCCCCTAACTGCACTGTAGGGTACGACACCAGTGACTTCAAAGTCTTCAGAATGGATTATTGACAGTGGGTGTACAAATCACATGACTGGCAAAAGAAGCCTTCTCATGGACTCAACTTTACGTCCATCCGACAAGAGCCACATTACATTTGCTGACACTGGTAAAAGTAAGGTATTGGGTCTAGGTAGAGTTGCAATCTCAAGGGATCAACACATGGATAAAGTCATGCTTGTTGAATCCCTTGGCTTCAACTTAATGTCTGTCTCAATGCTTTGCGATTTGAATATGATTGTAATGTTTGGCAAATATCGCTGCCTGGTGCTAATGGAATCTGACAAATCTCTAGTGTTTGAAGGGTATAGGAAAGGTGATTTGTATGTGGTAGATTTCTCAGCAGGACCACAACTTGCAGTATGTCTTCTTGCAAAAGCTTCAGAATGCTGGCTTTGGCATCGAAGGCTTGGGCATGCTGGCATGAGGAACCTCCACACCCTTGCGAAGAAAAAGCACGTCATAGGCATCGAGGGCGTCAAGTTCAAGAAAGATCACTTATGTGGTGCCTGTGAAGCAGGAAAGATGACAAGGGCAAAACATCCTTCGAAGACAATCATGACCACTACTCAACCTTTCGAACTGCTTCACATGGATCTTTTCGGTCCCACTCACTACTCAACTTTTACTACTTCTTCTTGCCTCTATGGCTTCGTAATTGTTGATGATTATTCTAGATATACTTGGGTGCACATAATCCTTTACAAGACTGAAGTGCAAGATGTCTTCAGACACTTCGCAAATCGAGCTATGAACAATTTTGGCGCCAAGATAAAGCACATCAGAAGTGACAATGGCACTGAATTCAAGAACACTGGCCTTGATACATATCTGGACACCTTGGGGATCACACATGAATTCTCAGCTCCATACACGCCACAGCAGAATGGCGTCGTCGAACGCAAGAACAGAACACTCATTGAGATGGCCAGAACAATGCTAGATGAATACAAGACTCCAAGAAAATTCTGGACTGAAGCCATTGATACTGCATGCCATACAATCAATCGTGTTTATCTTCACAAGCTTCTGAACAAGACATCTTATGAGCTCCTAACTGGCAAGAAGCCAAATGTCAGTTACTTCAGAGTATTTGGCGCAAAATGCTGGATCAAGGACCCACACCACACCTCAAAGTTTGCGCCAAAAGCACATGAAGGCTTCATGCTTGGATATGGAAAGGATTCGCACTCCTACAGAGTCTTCAATCTCTTCCACTACAAAGTGGTTGAAACAGTGGATGTGCGATTTGATGAAACCAATGGATCACAAAGAGAGCAATTGCCAAATGTGCTAGATGAAGTTCCAGCAAATGAATCAATCAAGCTTATGGGAACTGGAGAAATTGTATCTTCTGAAGCTCATCCTGAAGAAGAACTTATCATCTCAGCACCTGATCCACATGAAGACAATGCTCAGCCTGAAGATATACCTCCAAATGACAACACAGATCAACAAGAGCAAAGTCTTCGCCCTATACATCCTCGTGTTGCAAATGAAGTACAAACTGACAAAATACTTGACAGCATCAATGCACCTGGTCCACTCACTCGTGCAAGGGCAACTCAGCTAACAAACTTCTGTGGGCATTTCGCATTCGTCTCAATATCAGAACCCAAGAAAGTTGAAGAAGCCTTCATGAAACCTGAATGGATTCAAGCTATGCAAGAAGAGCTTCAACAGTTTGAGCTGAATAATGTATGGGAACTGGTTAAGCGTCCTGATCCACGGAAGCACAACATAATAGGCACCAAATGGATATACCGCAACAAGCAAGATGAGCATGGTCAAGTTGTCAGAAACAAAGCTCGTCTCGTTGCTCAAGGATATACTCAAGTGGAGGGCATTGACTTCGATGAAACATTTGCTCCTGTGGCTAGGCTTGAAGCCATACGCATACTGCTGGCCTATGCAAATCATCATAACATACTTCTCTATCAGATGGATGTGAAAAGTGCCTTTCTCAATGGCAAGATTGAAGAATAAGTGTGTGTTGCACAACCACCTGGCTTTGAAAATCCAAAACATCCTGATATGGTATATAAGCTCAACAAGGCACTGTATGGCCTCAAACAAGCCCCTAGGGCCTGGTATGATACACTCAAGTACTTTCTGAAAAGCAAAGGCTTCATACCTGGTTCCCTGGATCCCACTCTTTTCACGAAGACATATGATGGTGAACTGTTTGTGTGCCAAATATATGTGGATGACATTATCTTCGGCTGCACCGATCAGAAGTATAGTGAAGAGTTTGGATACATGATGCAAGAGCAATATCAGATGTCCATGATGGGGGAGCTGAAGTTCTTCCTCGGTCTTCAAATACGGCAACAACGCAACGGCATCTTCATATCTCAAGAGAAATATCTTAAAGAGTGCCTGAAGAAGTTCGTTATGCAAGACTGCAAAGGCTTCACAACACCAATGCCAGCCAAGCATCATCTGGGTCCCGACGACAATGGTAAAGAGTTCGATCAAAAGGTATACCGCTCCATGATTGGGTCTTTGCTTTATTTATGTGCATCTAGGCCAGATATCATGCTTAGTGTTTGCATGTGTGCTCGATTTCAAGCGACACCAAAGGAGTCGCATCACTTAGCTGTGAAGCGAATTCTTCGATATTTGGCTCACACCCCAACTCTAGGATTATGGTATCCAAAGGGCTCAGAGTTTGATTTGGTTGGATTTTCGGATGCTGATTATGCTGGTGACAAGGTTGATCGCAAGTCTACATTAGGCACATGTCACTTTCTGGGACGATCACTTGTATGTTGGTCTTCAAAGAAGCAGAACTGTGTATCACTCTCCACTGCTGAATCTGAATACATTGCTGCTGGATCTTGCTACGCTCAGCTTCTGTGGATGAAGCAAACACTCAAGGATTATGGCATTCATCTGAAGCAAGTGCCACTTTACTGCGACAACGAAAGCGCCATCAAGATTGCCAACAACCCAGTTCAGCACTCGAAGACAAAGCACATTGAAATTCGTCATCACTTTCTCAGAGATCATGTTGTGAAGGAAGACATTGATATCATACACGTCAACACTGAAGAGCAATTGGCAGATATCTTCACCAAGCCCTTGGATGAGAAGAGATTTTGCAAGTTACGGTGTGAGCTAAATATCTTGGAATCCTCAAATGTCCTGTGATCAGGCACACATCCTAACACTTAAGCATATTGATGACTTAGATGTGCAACACACGAAGTAGCGTATATCTTCAAACAATGAAGACATACATTCTAAGTGTGAATACATTAATGTGGAATTTGACTTCGGAGCGCCACGATAATTGTGCGCCATGTCTGGGTCTAATACTTCCTATACGGTGGGTAATGCCACCACCAAACGTTCCATTTTGAAGTGTTTCTCTCATGGCGTTACCTCTCAATGTCTTCACATTTGGTTTGGCTTCATTCTCAATATGTCTTCATAATTATCTTCACTGTGTTGATTAAATGGATATATATGTACTGATGTTCTGTCCTCTACAGCATTCACTTATAGCTATGTCTTCTGGGTTGAATCTTTTGAACTAAGTGAATGTGATCGGACCCTAACCTCTCTATGCTTTCTATCTCAAACTCTATCTCTCCAAGTCATATGCATTCTGTTGAAACTGTCAAATGTCTTCACTGTGTCCTTGTCAGCTGAAGACATAGTGACAACCATAAAAGTCTGTTTTTAATGCTCAGTCCTACACATAATATCCGGAGAAGCAGGAACGACCGCCCGACAATTTAGGCGTGCGTGGGACGTGGAACAAATCCCAATCTTCCTCTAACTGGCCACGCGTGCCTCAAATGCGAACCGCCAGGGGTACCTACATAATAGCGCAGTGCCGCCTCTATCCCTATAAATACACGATTCACTGCGGTCATTATCTCCTTCTTCCACCCTCGCACGAACCCTAGCGCCACCGCTAGCACTCGACGACGCCGGCGACGAAGCGCTTCACTGCCGCAACCTCTCTGACGCCGTTTTCACGCCGACAGCGGACATCGCTCTCTCCGCCGTCGCCGTAGGTGTCTTCCGTCGCCAAGTTAGGGCACGGAGGATCGAACTGCTCGACCTCAACTCTCACTTCGTCTAGCAGTTCCAAGTGTGGTAAATAAAACCTCTTTTTACAGCCTCTTTTGATCCCATAGTTCAGTCACTTTCTGCCATAAGGAGTTTCTCTTCACATCAGTTAGTTATCTCGCTACATCTCATGACATGCCTAGTATATTCACTTGTGCTTCATAAGGTAGTTAGATTCCTCACTTGTACTGATTTGTGGGTTCGTACAAATCTGGAACCAACTTCTTATCTGTGAGTGAATGTCTTCGCACAATGAGGTCTATGTCTTCTAAACCAATTTATCTTCAAAATCTTCTGAGAATGCATATGACCTCTTCCCCTTCCCTCGCACCTTAATGCTGTCACAGGTACATGTCCGTGGGAGAATCCTTTGGTTCTCATAGTCTGCATTCATTTGCAGAGTACTTGCAGCATCACATCAACTCTCCTGAAGCCAGTTCTTGCAAAAGGAAGCCTTTGAAGCCTTTGAACATCTTGAAGCCTTCCAAGTTATTCATGGCTTCAGAAACAGCAGCAAGGAAGGGAGGCAGACAACAACGTGGTGAAACGTCCAAAGATCTGCCTGATGAATTGGCAGAGATGTACAAAACTGATCCTGAAGAAAGCTATGGTCAGCGCAAGACACGAATCCAATGGATTTGAAGATATTGGGCAGAGCAATGGTTCCACTACCGCTTCGTCACTCAGGAATATGCGGAGAAGTGTGCCATCAAGAGACCGTGGGGAGACGTACTATACAAAAATCTCGTACCCAGGTCCAGAGTCGAAGCTATTGCTCAAGGCTTCTATCCATGCATGGTGAGAGGACCAAAGCCAGCTGAAGCACATCCGTCATCACTTCTCTGGTGCCGCGATGATAATCTCTTCAAGCGCAACTTTCAGTTTGCACAACAATCAGCAAAGATAAATAAGAAGAAATTCGGGCTTGACTTCAACCCTGGTCCCTCCTCACCAAGGGCAGATGGCACACGCGACGCCGATCCCAATACCATCGGGCCGTATGCCAATCTTGCAGGCCTCATCACTCGAATCCTAGTCCAAGGGACTGCTGTGAATGACCCTCCAGCAGATACTGAGTCAGATGACGCCCCTGCTGTGCCAAAGCCGAAGCAGAAGAAGCCAAAAGCTTCAAAGCCAGCCGCTTCTCCCAAGATCGTAAGAGTGAAGCCTTTAGCAACTGCACCTCCTGAAGCCAGTATGCAGTCAGAAGGATTATCATGAGTGTCCAAGCCCCAAGAAGCCAAGAAGCCTCAGCCACACACAGGCAAAGAGCTCACAGCTGCCGCCGTTCTGCGCTGTGAAAACATTGATCTATCAAGCGATGAGGATCTTGGAGATGACGCACTTGAGCAGCTCATCAAGAGCAAGGAGGAGGCTGAAATCTTCAACAATCTGCCTCTGTTTGATGTCGCCGTCATCCACAGCTTCATTGATGAATGGTTTGACACACCAGACATAAGCTTCGATGATCTGCAGCTACCAATAGGCCTCAGCGTTGCCTTTCAAGGTGCAATTGCTTCAGAACTTGCAATAGCCCAGGGAATTGTAGAACTGAAGCAGAAAATTGATTATGAAAAGGCTCAGTTCAAGAAGCACGTGGCCAAGCTCAGCGTGCAAGAAGTGAAAAACTTCAAGATCATGTTGCACGAGCTGAAAGAGAACTTTCTGAAGACGCGTGCTGAAGCTCAAGGCTCGCGAGAGCGCATGAAGACTTTGGCTGATCACTGCGTGCAGGCCTACAATGAGGCAGAGAAGTGCAAGGCACTTGGGCATCCCGGCATTGACCCCAGGATGGCCGCGAAGAAGAAAAAGAAGGATGCTGTGCCTGAACCTGAAGCGCCAAGGTCAGAAACTGCTCCGATTGTCTTCCCCGCTGCAACGACTGGCTTGAAGCCAAAGAGTCGATCAACCGCCTCACAGCACAAGAAGACACGGACTGTAGAGGCTGAAGCTAAGAAGAGAAAACATTCTGAAGCCTCTCCTTCTGAACCCATCATCAAGAAGCGCAAGACCAAGAAATCTCGGGCTGCTCCCACAGAGCCCTTGACAGTTGAACCCCTCTCCGTCCGCTATCCTGATGCAGATCGTCAGTTGACTGTGCATGAACCCAACGCTGAAGACATTCCAGCAGACGAACCCAACGCTGCTGAAGACATTGGTCTCCAAGACAATGTGCAAGGTGATGCAACCCTTCCTCAGCTTGAGACAAGCGAACTGATCAGTATTGGTCGTCCATTAACGCCAATCACACAAGATGCATCGTGGGCAGATCGCCCACAGGAGGAAGATGAGCCCCAACCCACTACAACTCCACCGGTGCCTACATTCCGTAGGCTTCGCAAAGGGCCAAGGGCTCAGGCTGCTGACGACATTCCAGCTGCATCAGCCGAAGAGCATGCAGAGATACCACAAGCTCCAACTCCCCCACACCAACAAGAAGCAGTTCTCCATGAGAACGTGCCTGAGTCTGCAAATGTTGAGGCTGCCACAAACAACGCCGAAGCAAATGTGGAGCCCAACCCAACAATAGCTTCAGAAGACAATGAAGCTACTGCTCCTGAACATTCTGTGCCTGAGTCTGCTGCCGGACCACAATTCAACTATCATATTGTGTACAGACCCCAGGTCCAGAAGCCGATCCCACGACTGCCAAGGTTCCCAGGTCCTGCATCAGCTCCTGGTTCCTTCAACATCAACGGCTTCAGGGCAGATAACACGTTTTTCGACCGCTCCAAGAACCCTTATTCAAGGGAACGGATTGTATCAGATAGGTTCTGGAGCCATCAACAGCGCAGCTATTATTCATGCATCCTATACAACCAAGGCCGCATCTTTCCTCACAAGCGCCTTGAGGTTGAAGCTGTTGCTGGTCTGCCTGGTCTGGAAGAAGCACTGGATTGCTTCAAGCAAGTGGGTTTGCTGCCATTTATCACTGATGAAGAGCACTGGAACGAAGAGCTTCTGCTCTAGTTCTATGCCACTTTGCATATCAAAGGCTATAACAGAGATCCGAAGACATGGATTCTGGAGTGGATGACAGGCAATATCCATCATGAAGCCAATGCTTTCGACCAAATTGAGCTTACCGGCCTTCCCACTCCTGGCGAATTCTTTGAAGAAGGGTGCCAACTCCATGCTGAAGCAATTGAGAGCATATTTCAGCGTCCTGAGCCAGATATGAGTCAGATGCTCTCAATAATGAAGCCACTGCCTCCTAATGCACCCTATCCAACTAGGTTCTTCATTGAAGACTTAGAGTACCTGCCCAGAACAATATATCACATCATAAGGCGGACTCTATGGCCTGTAAAGGGACACTCTCGATATGCAACAATTGATGGTGCAATGAAGACTCTCATTTTCTGCATTCTTCATGGAAAATGCTTCAATGCACAGGATCTCTTCATCCGTCACTTTGCAGCATCTGCCTCAGAACTGTTTGGATTAAAGTTCTATGCTCCTTTGGTTATGAGGCTGATCAAGCTTCACTCTGCAATCTCCTATCAACCCTCAGCCCGCAACCATAGGATATTTTTGCCAGATGTGGACACATCTGCTGAAGCAATATATCCAGAGCCTGGCAAGCAACCATTAAGTCTTCAAAATGCAGAACACCAGAGCTTCACTCAAAATATTGAAGGTGTTGAAGCTCTCTCCCGAGTGTATCCAATGGCTGGCACCACACGTGCCCCTGCATCAACTGAAGCCACTGACAGCACAGCTGCCAAGAGACCCAAGAAGCGCGCTCGAGCCCTCAATGACCGAGAGCTTCTTATGGCTCTTCACCAAAAGCAAGATAGGCATCACGACTAGCTCAAACGGCAGATGAGAAGCATCATGCAAGACGTCAATCGCATCAGAAATCTGGCAACCAAGAATGCGTTTGTCGCACACGAGACCTGTCGCCGCACTTGGAAAGGCCTCACCATGATGAGCAATGAAGCTGAACTGCAAGCGGATGGCTTCAGAGAGAGATTCCAATTTGACTCCACGCCTCCAAGAAGAGCTGTGATGCGAAGCACACCATCCCTTGAAGAGTCAGAATTCTCTTCTTCTGCTGCCACCGTGTCTGCCCGGATTATTGAAGAAGACGACGACGCGACATCATCTCCACCTGCTTCAACACACGTCGAATCTGCACCAAGCTCATCTGCACCGCCACCAAACAACTCCACCGATCCTGCTGCGCCTGGGAACGCGTAGAGAACTCTATGTGTTCAAACCTTTTTGGTCATCACTGACAAAAGGGGGAGAAGCATGATGTTTATAGTCTTCAAGCGGGTCACTTGGGCGGGTGCCTTTATATTTTGCTACATTTTGCTTCGTGCTTACAACTCCCGTTTTTGCTACATTTGCTTCTTTGAGTTGTAACACTTAGCCTTGATGGCCGTCTGCTACCTGTTTGTCACTCCGTTATGCGAAGATAAATTCCGCATGTGCGACGATAAATTCCGCACTCATCTCTTACTGCAGACGTCCATTTTCCATTATGCATGTCATTATCTTCATATACTTTCACATGCATAGTGGATTGTCATCATAAATTGAAGTGGATCTCCACAAGTACAACCTGCCATGTGCATTTGCATTCAAAAGGCAAATTACTTATATGCACATCTTCAGGGGGAGCCCTTGCAACTTATGAAGACAAATTCCTTTACTATCTCACAAATTATGTTCCCCGTTGAAAACTTCAACTAGTTTGTCATCAATCACCAAAAAAGGGGGAGATTTTAAGTGCATCTAGTGCCACCCCTAGTTGGTTTTGGAGTATTGACGACAAACCTAGTTGAGGGACTAACGTGTTTGTGAGAATTGCAGGAAAACACAGGTAGAAGTCCCTCATTGATTCGGTTTTATTACCAGAGATGACCCCTAAAAATATACGAAGACATTGAAGACAATGGTGGTTTATGAAGATATTCATATTGAAGACAATGACATGAGAAGACTCCCTATGAAGCTTATGGAACTCGAAGACTTAGATCCTTCGTAGTTTTATTTCATTTATGTTGTGTCATAGGAATCACTGTACTGTTAAGTGGGGTCCAAGAGAACCAGTCAGAATGACTAAAGTGATGCCTAATTCAAATCCTATGTCTTCAAGCGAAGACTTTGAGAGAAAATCTTGTCCAGAGTCAGACAAGTCAGCTTTACTTGTAGCCCAAGTAAAGTTGCCGTGTGAGTTCAAAATTCGACCGTTGGTACACGTGTCAGTTCCTTAGTGACCCAAGGTCATTTCGGACAGATCAGGTCGGGTTGCCAAGTGGCTATAAATAGTCCACCCCCCACAACCATAAACTATGGGCTGCTCAGATTTCAGCGCACGGCTTTTGTCGTTTGAGAGCAACCCACCTCGAAGCCTTTGAAAGAAAAATTCCTAGTGAGGAGAAAAGCCCTAACCACCCAGAGCCAAAGTAAATTGGGCATCACTTAAGTCTTCTTGTCTGTGTGATCTGAAGACTTATTACACTTGAGGACTGTGCATCCTCCAGACGGTTAGGCGTCGCGTTCTGAGCATCCAAGAGAAATTGTGGATTGCCAGTGAACGAAGTCTGTGAAGGTTTGGGAGTCTACCTTGAAGACTTACCTGAGTGATTGCGCGAGGTCTGTGTGACCTTAGCTCAAGGAGAAAACGGTGAGGACTGGGTGTCTTGGACTAAGTGTCCTTGACTGGGTGTCCGGGACTGTGTGTCCTTTGGTTTAAATACCTAGCCGCTCCAACCAGACGTACAGTTGTCACAGCAACTGGAACTGGTCCAACAAATCATTGTCTTCAATGTGTCACTGGTTTCATCTTCACTTCCTTTTACTTACAGTTATTCATTGTGAAGCCATTGCATGCTTGCTTTATCTTTTGTCTTCACAACATGAATGGACTAAGTGTCCTTGACTGGGTGTCCGGGACTGTGTGTCCTTTGGTTTAAATACCTAGCCGCTCCAACCAGACGTACAGTTGTCACAGCAACTGGAACTGGTCCAACAAATCATTGTCTTCAACGTGTCACTGGTTTCATCTTCACTTCCTTTCACTTACAGTTATTCATTGTGAAGCCATTGCATGCTTGCTTTATCTTTTGTCTTCACAACATGAATGTATGATCTGTTCGGCTTCATAACTTCTTCCTACCTGATCCTTATTACACTGAAGCTGTTTGTCATTGCGCTTTCACTCTATTGAATACATGACCATGGCTGCCCTAGTGTAATCTAACTTCCGCTGCATAGTAATAGGCATAATCTTCACTGTTTGTCTTCATAACTCTCACGTTTTGAAGACTTTCATAAAAATCGCCTATTCACCCCCCCTCTAGTCGATATAACGCACTTTCACTTGCAAGTATGATGTTAACCATAGAATTGCATCACCTTATCATCCTCAGTCTAGTGGTCAAGTTGAACTTAGCAATAGATAAATAAAATTAATTTTGCAAAAGAATGTCAATAGGTCTAGGAAAAATTGGTCTAAAAAATTAGATGATGCACTTTGGGCTTATAGAACAACATATAAAAATCCTATGGGTATGTCTCCTTATAAAATGGTTTATGGAAAAGCTTGTCATTTGCCTCTTGAGTTAGAACATAAAGCATATTGGGCAATCAAAGAACTCAATTATGACTTCAAACTTGCTGGTGAAAAGAGGTTATTTAATATTAGCTCATTAGATGAATGGAGAACCCAAGCTTATGAAAATGCAAAATTATTTAAAGAAAAAGTTAAAAGATGTCATGACAAAAGAATTCAAAAGCGCGAGTTTAAGGTCGGAGAGTATGTTCTTTTGTACAACTCTCATTTCATATTCTTTGCAAGAAAACTTGTCTCAAAATGGGAAGGCCCATATGTCATTGAGGAGGTTTACCGGTCTGGAGCCATCAAAATAAATAATTCCGAAGGTACTAACCCGAAGGTTTTCAATGGGCATCGAATAAAGCATTATATCTTAGGTACTCCCATTAATGTTGAAATTAATATTATCCAAACTATGATACCAGAAGAACACATAAAAGAGTCCTTCTGGAACACTCTAGTATCGTGAAAATAAGGAGGTACGTGATACGGTAAGTAAACGAACTCCGAAAAATCCGCAAAAATATTTTTTATCAGTTTTGGAATATTTAAGAATTTTGGGAATAAAGAAACTTCCAGGAAGCATCCCTTGGTGGGCACAAGACACCAGGGTGCGCCAGGCTTGCTTGGCGTGCCCAGGTGGGTTGTGCCCACCTGGGACACCTTTCATACTCCGTTTTTCTACCATATGCTTGTCCTCCAAGATAAAAAATCTATATATACTTCCCGAACCTGTTGACCACCGTATCACGGAGAAATCCTTTGTTCTCTTTTCTTGCTGTTTTCTGACAGATTCAACTAGACCAACGTCATGTCTTCCTCACCCTTCAATAATGGAGAAGGAGACATAGGGTCGGTTCAGGAGGATCTAAGGAGGGATGAAGCAGAAGAGGTTACTATGGAGGAAGAAGAGGAAAGTCCCTTTGGGATTCACCCTCCGGCCTCCAAGAGGGGTACACTAGCTGTCATCTCTGCTCACCCTGATCCTCATCAAGCCATGGGATCATCGAACAATCAAGCGAGCTTGGAAGTGTAAGAAGAGATCCCACCAAGGAGGCCATTACATAGGTTACATCATAATAATTTTCATAATTTGATTCACAATTATGGGTTCGAGAACACTCCTCATAGGCACATGCCGTCCAACTGGGACATATCCCGGCCAAGAGAAAATAGTGCAGGAACAAAACCATGGGGCCCTGAGAATAAACACATAATGGTCAAGGAGAAGAAAAATAGTGAATTAATTCATCAAGCCCTTCGAGAGATTCAAGGTTTGAGGCATCTACTCATGGTTATATTGGAGAATACTACTTCATCACCACCATCATCATCTTCACCACCAAAAGAAAATTGAGTATCGGGTATGGGCACTCGGTTTCCGCCAAGCTTGTGGGAGGTGCCCCGGTATCGTATCATCCCACTATCTTTTTTGCTTTTATCTATTTTAGTTCGATCCTTTTGCTTTAGATGAATAAAATTTTAGTTCGATCATTTCTTCTTTGAGAGTTTGCTTAGTGATCTATCCCTGTAATCGTGTGCAAGTTATATAATAAAGTTTAGTATGAGTTTTTGCTTTCTTTACTTTCATGTTGCAAATAAAAGAAAATAAATAAGAAGGGAAACAAATAAAAGAAAGGAAATAAATAAAGAAAAGATTATATACTAATCCTATGGTAGGTGATGGCACCACGTAAGGAAAATTATAAGTAGAAAATTCTATTAGAGATTGACAAACATAGCATTAGTCAATGATGCAACTCATGAAAGAGTTAATAAGGGAAGAGAAGATTCACATATAAATATACTATCCTAGAAATCTTTTGTGATTGTGAGCCCTCATCAAAATATTATATGCCAAAATTGTTGACGTTGGACAAGGAAGACAACTTAATCATTTATGTTTGTTCATATTCACATAGAAGTTATATTGTCATAAATCCTTTAACATGTGGTGCTTGCCCCCTACCTTTGCTAGCCAAAAATTCCGCACTAAGTAGAGATACTACTTGTGCATCCAAAAACCCATAAACCCAAATCTTATTTTCAAGTGTCCACCATACCTACCTAGGGATTGAGCAAGATCCCTCAAGTAAGTTGTCATCGGTGCAAAAAGGCAATACAAATTGCTTCTAAATGTGTGAGATCATTTAGTATAAGAGAAAATTGAGCGTTGCACGAACTTGTGATGGTGAAGAATAAAAGCGACAGACTACATAATAAAGGTCACTATCACAAGGGGCAATGTAACGTGACGTTCTTTTGCACTAAGGGGTTGAGCATACAAACAAATAAGCGCATGGCAACCTCTGCTTCCCTCTGCGAAGGGCCTATCTTTTACTTTTTTGTATTTACTTTTATGCAAAGAGTCAAAGTTTTCCTTCTATTCCTTTTTATTTTTCTCCTTTGGCAAGCATCATGTGGTGAGGAAAGATCTAGGCACATATGTCCAGTTGAATATGGGTGGCATGAGTTATTATTGTTGACATCACCCTTGAGGTGAGTATGTTGGGAGGCGAAACCATAAGCCCCCTATCTTTCTATGTGTCCGGTTGAAATGTTTTTCTCATGGGTACGTGGTGAGTGTTAGCAATCATAGAAGACTATATGATGGTTGAGTATGTGGACTTGCCTAAAGGATCCGACACATGACCCTTCCTGAAAAGATGATGAATTGTAGTTGCAAATTTGACTAAGAACATAGTTTGTTGGTTTCTAATAGAGTTTTTGCTTTATACTTTGATTGTGTGATGAACTATTACTCATTCATGAGAAGTATATGATAAAAGTTCTATGATAAAAGTCCAATGTTTAATTTTGTTTCTGTTATAATAATCAACATGATGCTTCTATGTCCGTATTTTGTTTTTATCGACACCTTTCTGTCAAAGCATGTGGACATGTTTTTCAATTTCGTTTTTCGCCTGAGGACAAGCGAGGTCTAAGCTTGGGGGAGTTGATACGTCCATTTTGCATCATGTTTTCTTACTGTTATTTACAATATTTTTATCCATAATAATGCTTTTTGGAGTAATTCTAATGCCTTTTCTCTCATAATATGCAAGGTATACACAAAGATGGAGAATTCTGGTAGTTGGAAATCTGGACCTGGAAAAGCTACACCAGGCCACCTATTCTGCACAACTCCAAACAAGCTGAAACTTCACTGAGATTTTTTATGGATTATTTAAGAATTATTGGAGCAAATAACTACCAGAGGGGGCCCACCAGGTGGGCACAACCCACCTGGGTGCGCCAGGGAGCCCAGGCATGCCCTGGTGGGTTGTGCCCTCCTCGGCCCACCTCCGGTGCCCATCTTTTGGTATATAAGTAATTTTGAGCTAGAAAAAATAATGAGAAGACTTTTGGGACGAATTGCCGCCGCCTCGAGGCGGAACTTGGGCAGGAGCACTTTTGCCCTTCAGCGGAGCGATTCTATCGGGGGAACTTCCCTCCTGGAGGGGGAAATCATCGTCATCATCATCACCAACAACTCTCCCATCTTGGGGAGGGCAATCTCCATCAACATCTTCAACAACGCCATCTCCTCTCAAACCCTAGTTCATCTCTTGTGTTCAATCTTGTTAACGAAACTATAGATTGGTACTTGTGGGTGACTAGTACTGTTGATTACATCTTGTAGTTGATAACTATATGGTTTATTTGGTGGAAGATTATATGTTCAGATCCAATATGTTATTTAATACCCCTCTAATCATGAGCATGTTTATCATTTGTGAGTAGTTACCTTTGTTCTTGAGGTCACGGGAGAAATCATGTTGCAAGTAATCATGTGAATTTGATATGTGTTTGATATTTTGATAGTATGTATGTTGTGATTCCCTTAGTGGTGTCATGTGAATGCCGACTACATGAAACTTCACCATATTTGGGCCTAAGGGAATGCATTGTGGAGTAGCAATTAGATGATTGGTTGCAAGAGCGACAGAAACTTAAACCCCAGTTTATGCGCTATTCCGTAAGGGACTGATTGGATCCAAAAGTTTAATACTATGGTTAGAATTTATTCTTAATACTTTCCCATAGTTGCGGATGCTTGCGGGAAGGTTAATCATAAGTAGGAGGTTTCTTCAAGTAAGAACAACACCTAAGCACCAGTCCACCCATATATCAAATTATCAAGGTAGCGAACATGAATTAAACCAACATGATGAAAGTGACTAGATGAAATTCCCGTGTACCCTCAAGAACGCTTTGCTTATTATAAGAGACTGTTTTGGCCTGTCCTTTGCCTCAAAAGGATTGGGCTACCTTGCTGCACTTTTGCTACTACTATCGTTACTTGCCCATTACAAATTATCTTGCTATCAAACTACTCTACTAGTTACGATTTCAGCACTTGCAGACATTACCTTACAGAAAACTACTTGTCATTTCCTTCTGCTCCTCATTGGGTTCGACACTTTTACTTATCGAAAAGAGCTACAATTGATCCCCTATACTTGTGGGTCATCATGCAGCAAGATTTACGAGTTCAGGCCCTTCTCAGAGGAAGTAATAGCCCTACGTCTCGGTGCCCGGGGGCTTGGTCGACTGGATTATGCGTGAAAGTTACAAGGGGTGTGAACCCTTGTGCCAGAGGGGAGGGGTGGTGTAACACCTACAATGCGGCTATATCTGCCACGTGTCGGGGCATGACTTAGAGGCATAGCCACATGGTAGGTTTGTCGCAAGAGGGGTAATCTTCACACAATCCCATGTACTGAATAAGAAAGGGATAAAGAGATGGCTTACAATTGCCACTTCACACAAATACAAGTTAAACATACATCATCCAGAGTGCAATCAAGGTCCGACTACGGAACCCAAAATAAAAGAAGACAAACTAAAATGCTAGATCCCCGATCGTCCCAACTGGGCTCCACTACTGATCAACAGGAAACAAAACAAAAAAAAGATCAAGATCTTCATCGAGCCACCCACTTGAGCTCGGTTGCGTTGCCTGCACTGGCATCATCGGCACCTGCAACCATTTGGAAGTATCTATGAGTTACGAGGACTCAACAATCTCACACCCGCGAGATCAAGACTATTTAAGCTTATGGGTAGGAAAGGGTAGAGAGGTTTAGTTGCAGCAAGCACTAAGCATATATGGTGGCTAACTTACGCAAATAAGAGCGAGAAGAGAAGCAACGCAACGGTCGAGAAGATAGAAGTGATCAAGAAGTGATCCTGAAACTACTTATGTTCAAACATAACACAAGAACCGTGTTCACTTCCCGGACTCCGCCGGAAAGAGACCATCACGGCTACACATGCGGTTGATGCATTTTAATTAAGTTAAGTGTCAAGTTCTCTACAACCGGATATTAACAAATTCCCATCTGCCTCATAACCGCGGGCACGGCTTTCAAAAGCTCAAACCCTACAGGGGTGTCCCAACTTAGCCCATCACAAGCTCTCACGGTTAATGAAGGATATTCCTTCTCCCGGGAAGACCCGATCAGTCTCGGAATCCTGGTTACAAGACATTTCGACAATGGCCCGGGGGGAGTCACCCGATGTGCCGACAATCCCGATAGGAGTCGCACGTATCTCGTTCTCAGGGCAACACCGGATGAGACAAACTATGAGTAAAACCAGCCCTTGAGTTTCCCCGAGGTGGCCCCGCAGGCGGCTCGGTTCGGACCAACACTTAGAGAAGCACTGGCCCGGGGGGTTTAAATAAAGATGACCCTCGGGTTGGCCGACCCAAGGGAAGGGTAATAGGTTGTTAGGAAAATGTAAAACCAAGGTTGGGCCTTGCTGGAGGAGTTTTATTTAAAGCGAACTGTCAAGGGGTTCCCATAACACCCAACCGCATTAGGAACACAAAATCAAGGAACATAACACCGGTATGAAAGAAACTAGGGCGGCAAGAGTGGAACAAAACAAAACACCAGTCATAAGGTCGAGCCTTCCACCCTTTACCAAGTATATAGATGCATTAATTAAAATAAGAGATATTGTGATATCCCAACATATCCATGTTCCAACATGGAACAAACTTCATCTTCACCTGCAACTAGCAACGCTATAAGAGGGGCTGAGAAAAAGCGGTAACATGGCCAAACAACGGTTTGCTAGGAAAGGTGGGTTAGAGGCTTGACATGGCAATATTGGAGGCATGATATAGCAAGTGGTAGGTAGCGCGGCATAGCAATAGAGCGAACAACTAGCAAGCAAAGATAGAAGTGATTTCGAGGGTATGATCATCATGCCCGAGATCCCGCAAGGAAGAAGAACGAGTCCATGAAGAAGACGAACAGACGTAGTCGAACGGATCCTCACAACTATGAAACGAAACCGAAGCTAACGAGAGAAGCAACCCGGAAAGAAGCAAGCAACATAGTAAACAACCATCACATAAACATGGCATGATGCACAACCAAGTATGATGCATGTCCGGTTTAATGAGGCATGGCATGACAAAGTGCACGAACAACTCTACAAATTAAGTGGAGCTCAATATGCAACGAGTTGCATATTGACGGAACACCACATTCAAGTTATTTAGTTTGATCTCGTTTATGTACCCAACAATATTAAATGTTGATTAACATGGCAAGAGGTGAAGCATATGAAAACTACCTATCTAGGCAAGTTTAAATGAGGCTGGAACAACAAGCAACAAGCCCGGAAAAATCCTCATGAGCATATACTAGATTTGGTACTGTTCTGCCTTAGTCCATATTTTAGAGTTATTAAACATGCAAAGTACAGCCTCCATGTTAACCTATGCATTTTTCTACCCCATTTACATATAAAGTTTGTTAAGTTTGGAGCTACGGTTATTTAGTTATGAAATAAACCATTTAAACATGGCATTTATGCAAACTAATGCAAGCAGCATTTTAAACATTGCAAACGTGCATGAACGTTGGAAATTATTAATCTACACAAAATTCTAAGCATCTTTCATATATAAATCATTTTAAACCGATGCACCATTTGTGAGTTATGTTATGCATGAACTAGGAGGACTTTTCTATAAAACTGCAGTTTTCTTCAAAATAGAGAAATTCGTTCGCTAAAAAACAGCAGTTGGGCCGAAACTGGTTGGCCCAATAGTGAGAAAAAAAGGAGGGTGCACGGGGCTCAGCTCACCCATGGGCTTGGCCCGGTGGGTGGAGATGGAAGCAACAGGCCGGAAGGGGCGCTGGGCCTGGTGAGGCCCACGCGCTGGCGCAGGTCAACGGGAGCAGGGCAGCGCTGGAGCATCTCCGACGAGGGCGACGCATGGAGCAGTTTGGGTCGGCTGACGACGGAGCTGGTCGGGGAGACGCCAGGCAGCGAGGCAGGGGCAGGGAGGTCCAGATCCGACGGCAGAGGAGCCTGGCGGCGCCGGCAGTGGAGCTTGGACGAGGCGCGACTGGCTCCCAGGATGCAAGGCTCGGCGACAGGACTTGGCGAAGGCGGCGGGATGAGCGGCAGCGGCGCTGGACCATGCGACGCCGGGGAGGTCCAAGGCACAGGGATCCTGTGCGGTGGCTCGATGGTCTCGATCCGGGCGGTGGGATCGGTGTACTCCGGCGAGGCCGACGAGCGGCGGCGGAGCAGGCGCTTGTGGGGGCACGGCTAGGCTCTTCCGGGCCCAGATCCGGCCTGGGGCGGGCCTGAGATGGGCTTCAGCGGGCCCTACGGGAGGTGGAGGGAGGCAGGGGTGACATGGCGCGTGGGGGTTGGCTGCGCGTGGTGGCTGGCGACGGCGCCGCAAATCGGAGCGCCCCAAGTGGCAGGGACGCGGTTGGCAGCACAGAAACGGAGGGGAGCGGCGGCGCTAATGATTGGGGCGGCGCGAAAAACAAGGAGGGGGTTAGGAGGCTGCCAAAAATGGAAGGGGAGGGGGTTTAAATAGGAAAGGAGGCTAGGATTAGGGTTAGGAGGGGTTTCTGGAGCGTTTTGGAGCCTCCGATCATGATCGTGCGGCTCCGGACAGAGGGGGAACTAGGTGGGGTTTGTGGGCTGTGTAGGAGAGGTCTCAGGCCGAGAAGAGCGAGACGGAAATGTAGCCCGGCAAGGTTTTCGGAGACCGAAAATGTCCGATGTTAGACCGACTATATTGCCGCTATAGTTATCCGTTGGGCATCAAACGAACTCCGAATGCGACAAAATTTGACAGGCGGTCTACCTACACTATAACAAGACCGCACGCCAACTTTCATCCCATTCCGAGAACATTTTCCGGCCACTTTTAAAATAATATTTTGGACATGCCGCGGGCACGTGCAAGTGTGTCTGGGCTCAGAACGGACAACGGAAAGAACGGTGGAGACCGGGAGGGATGCAAGTTTTAAAAACATGAGGATGCAATGCACATGATGATATGACAAGATGCAACACGCAAGAAAATGACATGGCAACAATAGCGAATAACTGGAAGACACCTGGCGCAACGGTCTCGGGGCGTTACAGGTGGCTTATATAGAGTGCGCCACCCCTTCACATGCCTAAGTTACACAGGGTTTAATGTAGGTTAAGACAGAGACATTACTGGTAACGCCTGCTATAATGACTATTAATGACCTTTAAGGCTACGGAGTGAAAGCCTGACCGTTTCCATCCAGAGGTGGATTTAGATCTTCTGTACTCCAAGTGATTCTTTGTACGATCGAGTGACTCTATCTTGATCGAGTGGAATTGGGGTATCTGAGTGAGATAATTGGTCGAGTGGAACACTCCAAGGTGATTTCAGTCGGTATCTTCTGTTGTCCTTTGAATGTTCTTGACTCTAGGACAGTGTCCTTGGGTAAGGTGTCTAGGACAGGCCTATGACCCTACCCTAGGTACATGCCATCGTCATTAGCCCCTGAATGGATTGAGGTCCGAGTGAAGGAGGGTTGAAGTTGGTTCCGACTCGATTCCATGCTTCTGAGGCTTTCCAACGGAGTCTGGTAATCATGCTGAAGCTTCAACCTTATTTCAGTCGCCTTGATCGATTCAGAGGTCGTCGAGTGAATTATGCTGATAATTTTCGAGTGTTGTTTTGGTGCAAAATCTTTGGCGCGATTGGTTGTTCTGCGGTTCCCGGATCTCATGGGATTCAAAATTTTGGAGAAGCACGCAAGGCGGAGCATGCCACAGTAATTGGAGCGGGTAGACAGGGGTACCTCGATCCCCGCGCCGCCTTTTTCGCCACGTATTGGGCGAGTGACTATTGCGGGATATGATAGGATTGCTCGGGCCCATGGGTCAACCACTCAGAAGCAGGCCCATAAAAGGCATCGAGGCCGATGTGATGCACAGTGTGCCTCCTTCGATCTTCTTCTTCCTTTGCTTCTCCACCGCGTCCTTCCCTGCTCTCTACACCTCCGCTCGGCCCGTGCGCATTCTGCTTCCATGGGGAATGACAAGACGGTGGCCTTGGAACACGCAAAGATGGCGACAGCGACGGTGAAAGGCAAGAAGACGGCTCGGGGGACGTCGTCGCGGTCCGGTCTGCCGCTGGGCTAGATCCAGGAGGACTGGATCCGCTCCACCGTCGAGCGGGACGACCTGGAGAGGCTCGTTGAGGACGGCATGATTGCCGTTGGATCTTGGAGGTTGCCAGAGGGAGAATCTGAGCCTCAGCCGCGCGAGGGTGAGCGTGTCCTCCTCACCACCCATGTCGACCGAGGTCTTTCTCTTCCCCCGCACCCGTTCTTTAGAGGTTTCTTGAACTTTTTCGGTGCCCAAATTGACCATTCCCCCCCAAACACCATGACGTACCTTGCTGTGTTTATCTCGATGTGCGAAAATTTCCTGGGTTGTCAACCACACTGGGGTCTGTTCAAACACATATTTACTTGTCGTTCCCAGTCGGTGAAGAAGGCAAATCCGAATGACGAAAATACACATGTGATCCAGATGTGTGGGGGTTTAGGAATTCAAACTAGGGGTAGGATCACCTTTCCTTCCATGACCCTTCCCGAGTCAGTTCGGGGGTGGCAGTCGACCTGGTTCTACTGCAAAGACATCCCAACTCCTGGTCAGTCGACTAGTCTCCCCCCTTTCACTATGGAGCGGCTTCGCCAACCTTCTTCATTGACTGTAACCCCAGAGGAGAAAGGTGAGGTGGCTCTTTTAGTCGACCAGGTCATTAACTTGGTCCGGGAGGGTGTGACTGGCATGGATCTATTGGAGGTGTTCCTCAGTCGACGCATCCAGCCTCTCCAAGCCTGAGACCACCCGGTGTGGATGTACTCAGGCCCTGGAGACACTGCTCGGGTCCACCCAGAGGAGGTCCCCAAGGATACAGTGGCTCAGTGGCTGCGAAGCATCACCGAAAACAAGGACAACCCCAGGGGGTCCAGGAGAGTTCAGCCATTCGACACCAACCATGAGCCGGAAGAGGTCAGGCTTAACATACCGAGTGCTTTCTTCTTTTGATATGCAATCGCTCTTAAATCTGACTAACTCTTGTTGGCTTGCACCTTGCAGATTTATATCAAGATGTACTCGATGCTAAATGGGGAACAACTCCAGGAGGGAGAGGAGAGCGCAGACGAAAGCGCCGACTGGCAATCTGGAGATGATAGTGATGATGATAGTGATGACTCGGGCAGCAGCAAAGAGGTCGACTCGCCGCCCCGCTCAGAGCATCGCTCCAAACAATCCTAAGACCCTGCAGGTGCGCGCAGCAAGGCAGCTCCTCCAAGCATGCAAGTGCCAAAGCGCACTCAGACTTTGTCTCCAGAACCATCGGAGAAGGCCGCTAAGTAGCCCAAGGTTGTCCCGCCGAAACCTCAAAAGGCCCTGGCTAAGATCAAGGTGGATGTTCTGTTGCTTCTGCATAAGTGTTTTGTTTCTTCTCTTTGTCTTCTATGTTATTGTTGACTCATTCGCTGGCTTGACCGAGTGAATTACGGAGCTTTCAGTGCTGCTACTTCTAGGACGTCCATGGATATTGACAAGGAGCAAGATGACGAGGAAACTACAGATGTGGCCACTTCTTGAGCCGGTATAGCTCCATAGCCATGCTTTTACTTTGCCAACTGTTCTGTCAGTCAACTGAATTCTTACGATCGAGTGTTTTGTAGCGCCACCAAATGTTATTGAACTTCCAGACGACGATGACCATGAAGACGTGCCACAAAAGAACATAGGGAGAAGGGGCAGGGCTCTGAGCAAGAAGGTGCTTGCCAGCAAGGTGTCTCACTCGACATCGGCATCAGAACCAGTCATTCAACAACTTGGTGACCTGGTTCGGACTTCTGTTTCTTTGGCCGACCCGGTGTCGACTGATCAACCTTCGGCTCGACTGCTCAAGTTCCAGCTCCGACCGTGCAACTCCAGGCTTCAGTTCCTCCAGCTGCCTCATCTGTTCCACCAACTCCACTTTTTGTTACTCATCATGTCCCAGAGGACCAGGTAGGCGCTACTAAGGAAGCCATGATCCAAGCAGGCCTAATGATGGACCGAATGAAGGTGGTATACAGAACTATCAAGGCTGCCTATGATGCAAGCTCTGCACTTCAAGCCAATGTCGAAGTAAGTGGGATTGTAAGTTGATCTCCGACTAGCTTTTAACTCGATCTTTGCTATGTTAGGATATGGTACTTTAAACTGCTGCTTTATTATTCATAAGATGTTCGTGGATGAGCATTTTGAAACCTTTATGTGCATCTACCATGAATTTGCACTTTGCACTTTGCATCTGAGAACAAACATTGTTGTTGTTTTACTCCTTCCACTCGGGCTGGACGGGTCATGGTGAGTAGGAAATCGAACCAGTGGGGGCATGCCAAGTGCATCCACTTGGTGTAGTCCTCGAGACTGCTGTTGAATGTTTGATTCGGCAGTAGTCTTAGAACTCTTTTTGTCGCAATAATTTGAACTTGTAACTTATCGCTCAGAAGCAATCGATCCTTGTTTCTGTCGACTGATGTGTATTGTTTGTTGATTGCAGAAATCTTGTGAACTCGAGATCTAATTTGCCAATTTGGAGAAGAAGCAGATCGAACTCAACCTCGATCTGGAATTGGCAAGAAGAACTTGAAGAAAGCTCAAGACGAAGCTGCTCCCATGGGAGGTAATCAGTTTGTCGACTGCTCGCCTTGTGATATTTTCTTTTCAACCTTTAAACCAAGTGATTCCACTCGAACATATGTGCGTAGTGAAAATTGCCAACTCCAAGCTCGTCTGAAGAATGTTATTTCTTTAGACAAAATGAAGCAGGCTCTGGAGCAGAAGGATCTTGACCTCGCAGCAGCACAGGAGACGGCGTGGGAGAAAACTAAACTCGCTGACAAAAAGTTGGCTTCAGTCAACAAGTTAGAAGAAGAGAACGCCAAGTTGAAAGCTACTTTCAATGAAGCCAAGAAGGAAGTCGTGCAGCTGAAGGAGGAGAAGGTGGCCTTGATAGACTGAGTTGGCGATCTCACTCAGAAGAGGGACGAGCTGGAAACTTATCTGGGAGGTCTTGCCAAGAAAATGTTCCTCATGCTTGAAGGTACCTCTCTTTATCTGACTGACTGCAAAGAACTTTTCCTTCATGTCTCTGTCATTTCAACACCCTTTTGTTTATGCAGAATTCTGTCTGAACTTTGAGGAATAAAACCAGGCGGATCGAGACAAGTTTGGACCCCATCAATTCTCCCGTCAAGGACGAAGCTACTATGAATGTACTACGACTGGAATATTGTCTCGCCAGTGTTTTGGACTACCTTGGCCAACTGAAAGTAGCGGTGTCGCAGATCGACATGGAGCTTTGGCCTAGCGCGATGTTCCAGAATGACCTCAAGTCACTGATTACTCGACTCAACGGCGTCCCTGAACGAGTGCAGGCATGGAAGAAGTCATCTGCTCACTGCGGTGCCGACGTGGCTCTGTCGCTGGTCCGGGTCCATTGCAAGGAAGTCAAAGAAGAGAAGTTGGCGGCTCTCAAGGTTGCCAACACCAAGAAGCTTCAATTCCAATCCTTCATGGAGACCTTCATTGACGCCGCAACTCACATCGCAGATGACATCGACCTTGACAATTTCGTCGAGCCAGCAAGTCCTACTCCTGCCGAGTGAAAACTTGATAACTTGATTTTATTTGCCTCGGAATGCTAAATGATCCTGTAATTGTTAAAACTCTTTCGGGCTTGACGCTCGAGTACTTCTGCCGGTGGTTCTGAACCTTCATGGATTTATCCGAACTTGGTTTTTCTTTTGAATGTGGTTGCTTTGTCTTTATCACCTTCAGATTTCCTGACTCGAGTGAATTGGGAATCATAGATGAAACTTCAAGTGAGGGGGTCGTTCTTCACTCGGAGTAGACGCTGTACTTGTGGCACAGCTCCGAGTGCAACCGGATGTTGTACTTGTGGCGCAACACTGAGTGTAGCCAGCCGTTGTACTCGTGGCGCAGATCCGAGTGCAACCAGACGTTGTACTTGTGGCGCAGCTCCGAGTGTAGCCAGACGTTGTACTTGTGGCGCAGTTCCGAGTGCTGCCAAACGTTGTACTTGTGGTGTAGTTCCGAGGGCAACCAAACGTTGTACTTGTGGCGCAGCTCCGAGTGCAGCCAAACGTTGTACTTGTGGCGCAGCTCCGAGCGCAACCAGGCGTTGTACTTGTGGCGCAGCTCAAGGGGGCAACCAGACGTTGCACTTGTGGAGCAGCTCCGAGTGCATCCAGACATTGTACTTGTGGCACAGCTCCGAGCACAACCAGACGTTGTACTTGCGACGCAGCTCAAGGTGCGTGGCCGAGCCTCCGAGTGAGAGGGTTATTCTTCACTCAGAGTATATTTTGAAACTTAGGTGAGTATGGGGTCGCAGCTAAGCCCTCGAGTGGGAGGATTGCTATCCACTCAGAGTAGTTTTGCAACTTAGGTGAGTACGGGATCGCGGCTAAGCCCCCGAGTGGGAGGATTGCTCTCCACTCAGAGTACTTTTGCAACTTAGGTGAGTACGGGATCGCGGCTAAGCCCCCCTAGTGGGAGAATTGCTCTACACTCGGAATGGTTTTGTAACTTAGGCGAGTACGGGATCGCGGCTAAGCCCCCGAGTGGGAGGGTTGCTCTCCACTCTGAGTGGTTTTGTAATTTAGGCGAGTACAGGATCGCGGCTAAGCCCCCGAGTGGGAGGGTTGCTCTCCACTCGAAGTAATTTTGTAACTTAGGCGAGTATGCGATTGCGGCTAAGCCCCCGAGTGAGAATGTTGCTCGTCACTCCGAGCAGTTTTGTAACTTAGGCGAGTACGGGATCACGGCTAAGCCCCTGAGTGGAAGGGTTGCTCTCCACTCGGAGTGTTTTTGAAACTTAGGCGAATCGGGTTCATGACTAAGCCCCCAAGTGAGAGGGTTTCTCGTCACTCGGAGTGTTTTTGAAACTTAGGCGAATCGGGTTCGCAACTAAGCCACCCACTCGGGGATTTGAACACATGTGTTTATGCGATAAAAATCATTAAGATGCTGTGAAAATCATGTATTTGATAAGCAAAATGAAGGATTCTTTATTATAAATCGTCAATCCGAGTGTTCTAGGTATAAAAGTGGCGGAGCAGATCCGCATTCCATGAGCGTGGCTCGTCTTCTTTCTTAGCTACATTGTAGAGGTGATATTCCCTGTTGTGGAGCACCTTGGTGATGATGAAGGGCCCTTCCCATGTCAGAGCAAGCTTGTGAGGCCGTTTCTGGTGCACTCGGAGCACAAGGTCTCCTTCCTGAAATGCTTGACCTCTGATGTTTCAGGCATGGAATCGACACAAGTCTTGTTGGTAGATGGTTGACCGGATCAGAGCCATCTCTATTTCTTCCTCTAGGAGATCAACTGCGTCCTGGCGTGCCTGTTTCGCTTCAGCTTCTGAGAAAAATTCCACTCAGGGGCATTGTGCAGCAAATCACTTGGAAGCACGGCTTCAGCTCCATACACCATGAGGAAAGGGGTTCGATCGGTCGACCGATTGGGAGTCGTTCTCAGTCCCCATAGGATAGATGCAATTCAGTCACCCAAGCTCCAGCAGCATGCTTGAGGTCGCGCATCAGTTGGGGTTTCAGCCCTTGAAGGATCAAACCATTTGCTCTTTCTGCCCGCCCATTTGACTGCGGGTGCGCAACAGATGCATAATCGACCCGGGTGCCTTGGGACGTGCAAAATGCTCTGAACTCATCAGAATCAAAGTTCGAGCTGTTATCTGTGATAATGTTGTGAGGGACTCCATATCTGAATATTAGCTCTCTGATGAAACTAATGGCAGTGCTTGAGTCGAGATTCTTGATAGGCTTGGCTTCGACCCACTTGGTGAACTTGTCGACTGCTACAAGCAAATAAGTGAAACCACTTCTGCCAGTCTTGAAAGGTCCGACCATGTCCATCCCCCAAACTGCAAAAGGCCATATGAGTGGAATAGTCTTCAAGGTAGATGCATACTTGTGAGACATGTTTGAGTAAAACTAGCAGCCTTCACACTTGTCAACTATATCTTTGGCCATTTCATTAGCTTGCAGCCAGTAAAACCCCACTCGGTATGCTTTGGCCACAATGGTCCGAGAGGACGCATGGTGACTACAGGTCCCCGAGTGAATATCATTTAAAATCAATCGACCTTCTTCTGGAGAGATGCAACGCTGAGCCACTCCGGTAACACTTTCTCTGTAAAGTTGTCCACTTATTACCGTGAAGGCTTTGGATCTGCGGATGATTTGGCGGGCCTCACCCTCATCCTCTGGGAGTTCTTGCCTGAGCAGATATGCAATAGATGGCACCGTCCAATCGGGAGTGATCACCAAAACCTCCATGATCAAATCGACTACTGCTGGAACTTCAATCTCATTCGGATTGGTTGAACTCATCGGTTGTGGGGGCTCCTCTGTAAAAGGATCTTCTTGGACTGATGGGGTATGAAGATTCTCTAAGAACACATTACTTGGAATTGGTTTCCAAATGGAACCCAACTTCACCAGATCATTAGCCGCTTGATTCTTGAGTTGGGCTATGTGATGGAGTTCTAACCCTTCAAACTTCTTCTCTAGCTTTCTCACCGCATTGTAGTAACCAGTCATAGCCGGACTCCTGATATCCCACTCCTTCATCACCTGATTGACCACCAAGTCTGAGTCACCGTAGACCATCAGGCGACGGACGCCGAGTAAGATGGCCATACGCAATCCATACAGAAGTGCTTGATACTCAACTTCATTGTTTGAAGAATCTAAGTGAATCTGGAGGACATAACTGAGCTTGTCACCTCTTGGGGAGACCAAGACCACTCCAGCACCAGAACCATTCAACATCTTGGATCCATCAACGAACATAGTCCAATGTTTCGTGTGAATCTGAATTGGTTGCTGCTATTCGATCCACTTGGCCAGAAAATCTGATATTGCCTGAGACTTGATCGCCTTTTTTGCCTCGAACTTGATATCCAAAGGGAGGAGTTCAATCGCCCACTTAGCCACTCGACCGGTTGCATCTCGATTGTTCAAGGTTTCTGATAACAGAGCACCGCTGACGACTATAATCGAGTGGTCTACGAAGTAATGTGCCACTTTCTTCATGGTCAAATAAACCCTGTAGACAAGCTTCTGATAATGCGGATACCTCTGCTTGGACAGGGTCAAGACTTCAGAGATATAGTACACTGGGCACTGAACTTTATATGCTTTGCCTTGTTCCTCCCACTCGATTGTGAGCACTGTGCTGACAACTTGTCCTGTGGCTGCAATATACAGCAGTAGAGGCTCTTTGCTGACTGGAGTAGCAAGCCCCGGCTGGGTGGAAAGCAGGGCTTTGAGCTCTACAAACGCTGCTTCGGTTTCAGGAGTCCACTCAAACTTGTCAGATTTCTTCATCAGTTGGTAAAGAGGCAATGCCTTTTCACCAAGACGCGAGATGAATTGACTCAGTGTAGCCAAACAGTCAGTAAGCTTCTGAACATTATGCACATGCACATGATGCTTCATTCAGAGAATTGCTCCAATCTTCTCTGGGTTTGCGTCGATTCCTTGTTCGGAAATGAGAAAACTAAGTAACTTTCCGCCTTGGACTCCGAATGTGCATTTTGACGGACTGAGCTTGATTTCATATCTTCTTAAGTTGGCAAATGTTTCGGTGAGGTCAGTCAGCAGGTCGGAACCTTTACGTGACTCGACCACGATATCATCCATGTATGCTTCCACATTCTGATAGATTTGAGTGAGCAGGCACTTCTAAATCATGCACATGAATGTGGTGCCAGCATTCTTAAGACCAAAGGGCATGGTGACATAGCAAAACACCCGAATGGGGTGATGAAGGCTGCTTTTATTTCATCGGGTCCATACAGTCGGATCTGATGTTACCCGTAATACGCATCCAAAAAGGACAAACACTCACACCCCATAGTTGAGTCGACGATATGGTCGATGTGGGGGAGAGGGAAGTGATCTTTCGGTCAGGCTCGATTGATGTGCTTGAAATCGATGCACATACGAAGATAATCATCTTTCTCGGGGACCATGACAACATTGGCGAGCCACTCGGAGTGGTATATCTCGCGGATGAACTTAGCTGCCAGAAGCCGAGCCACCTCTTCGCCAATTGCCTTTCTCTTCTCCATGGCGGACAGACAGAGATGTTCTTTGACAGGTTTTACTTTTGGGTCGACACACAAACGGTGCTCAGCCAGTCCCCTGGGTACACCCGGCATGTCAGATGGTTTCCATGCGAAGATGTCCCAGTTCTCACGGAGGAACTGGACGAGCGCTTCTTCCTATTTGCTGTCGAGTGTTGTTGAGATGTGGGTCGGAGCAGCATTGGGATCAGTTGGGGGAATATGAACAGGCTTTGTCTCTCTGGACGACTGAAATGAGGACTCTAAAGCATGTTTCTTGGCTCGCAACAAATCACTCGGATCTGAATTTTTGTTGTATTCTTCCATCTCAACTGCTGCCATCTGTTCATCGGCAATTTTTGAACCCTTCTGGAGGCACTCTTCCGCTGTTTGTCGATTCCCTGTGACTGTGATCACACCTCTGGGACCAGGCATTTTCAACTTGAGGTATACGTAACACGGTCGAGCCATGAAACGAGCATATGTCGGCCTGCCCATAATAGCATGGTAGGCACTGTGAAAATTCACCACCTCAAACGTCAAATTTTCCTTGCGGTACTTCTTTGAATCACGAAAACCACGTCAAGAGTGATCTGACCGAGTGAATCTTCTTTCTTTCCTGGGATGACTCCGTGAAACTGCATGTTACTCTCACTGAGCTTGGACATCGGAATGCCCATCCCTCGGAGGGTTTCAGCATACAGGATGTTCAAGCCACTACCGCCCCCGAATGGATGTAGATGCCCTTCATGATCGAATCCCCCTCCAAGAGGATGCCGGAAAAGGCCCCAAGATGGGATCTCATGGGAATAGAAGGTTGCGGCGGCGGAAAAGTTTTTTCGTGGACTCCTCTGAGGGTTTTGGAATATATGCGAATATATAGGACGAAGAGCTAGGTCAGGAAGGTCATGAGGGGCCTACAAGGTAGGGGGCGTGCCCCCCCAAGAGCGCGCCCTCCACCCTTGCAACCGCCTTGTGGCTCTTCTGGCTTGGACTCCAAGTTCTCTGGGCGTCTTCTAGTCGAAGAAAAATCATGGTGAAGTTTTGTTCTGTTTGGACTCTGTTTGTTATTCCTTTTGTGCGAAACTCAAAAACAAGGAAAAAACAGAAATAAGCACTGGGCTCTAGGTTAATAATTTAGTCCCAAAATAGCATATTAATGCATATAAAACATCCAAAACACATAATATAATAGTATGGAACAATCAAAAATTATAGATACATTGGAGACGTATCAAGTAGCACCATTCCAAATTGTGCATTAATAATGAAAACCTATCTATGATCTGTTGGTCCGATCCATTTATTCTTTTGCTATTTATGTAATGAATTTTCTGATTACATGAAGCTAAAGGTGTTACCATTCATGGACATGGAACAAAAGCTGGCCAGATATTGTGACAACAGTAGGAGGTTAAATTGGGAAGCCAAAGCCAGGTGATACCTTGATCACTATCTTTACTACCATGCATATTCTACTGTTGAATTCCAGATGCGGTATTTCCATATTGGAAACCTTTGTATGGTCCATGGACTGAAATTTTATTTATTATGGGGAACTCTGATTGGTAGGATTTTGCACTACGACACTTTTTATGGGTATATACAACATTATTTTTTTTACTAATGTCTGATTATTGTAGCTTGAAACTATTCCATGAGATGTTTTCTTGAATTGTATTCACTTTGATGTTTGTACTACTGCATTTATTCCTCAGAACATTTGATGGCGTAGTAATAATAGTGCTAATACTAATTGTTTTACATAAGGTCTCATAAATGGTAGAACCTTCTGTTGCGACTGGTTTGTTTCATGTAGTATATAGTTTGTTTGTTCTGAGGAATTCTATATGCCAACAAACTTTTCTTCTGTTCCCATGCTAGGGATAGTCAAATGGTCTTGGCTATATGGTTT